>NW_028270140.1:75432281-75778492 GCF_037043375.1 Chiloscyllium plagiosum
TTCTGAGCCATTTTTCATTTGCACTGGGCATTGAGAGAATGGAAAGTGATAGCTAGGAACGTAGCTCGCGATGGTCACCATCAGCAACAGGGTCTCTCTGGGTGTGAGGTAGCTGCCCCCGACCCACTCCCCCATCACCCGCTGCCCTGGTCCAAAGTTTCCATGCCCCCCTTCCTGTTGCATTACCTCGACATCCAATTTCCACACACCCTCCCAATGGGGAGACCAAGCATATCAAATGTCACCTCCAACAGACTTCCTGCTCCCCCATATCCCAGCATTACCCATTACTCAAAACTCCCACTGTGGATGGCATGGTGGTGCCACTGTCTATAACCCCCCCCCCCTCCCATTGGCTATCACGCCTTCAACTGTTGTTTCACATACCATCATACATCTGCACTGTCCCCCTGTCACTAATCTTGTTCTCATCTCCACATGTTCCTTTGTTTCCCACACTGCCAGCCCTGATCCCCTGGCTCTGATACATGAGAATGGAATGAATATGAGCAGGAGTCAGCCATTTGGTCCTTCAGGTCAGACCCACCATTCAACAAGATCATAGCTGAATTGCCCAGGCCTTATTTCTTCTTCTCTGGCAGCTCCCAGTCGTCAAATATCTGCCTGCCTCCACCTTAAATACTTCAATTATCTAGTCTCTGCAACTGTATGATGTACAGAATTCCAAACATTTTTGGCTCTATCACTCACGCCAGTGTTTTTCCTGTTTTCCCAATAGGTCCCCTTTGCAACCTCACACCAATCAATGGATTGACACCCATAGTTGTATTTACCCAAGTTCTCAAACCCCTATTAACAAGCAGACCCTAGACATAGAATCATGGGGTCATAGAGATGTACAGCACAGAAACAGATCCCTCAGACCAACTCGTTCATGCCACCCAGATATCCCAACCTAATCTAGTCCCATTTGCCAGCACATGGTCCATGTCCCTCCAAAACTTTCCTATTCATATACCCATCCAGATGCTTTTTAAATGTTGTAATTGTACCAGCCTCCACCACTTCCTCTGGCAACTCATTCCATACATGCACCATCCTCTGTGTGAAAAGGTTGCCCCTTACGCCTATTTTAAATTTTGCCCATCCCACCCTATAGCTATACCATCTAGTTCTGGACTCCCCCACCCCAGAGAAAAGACCTTGTCTGTTTATCTGATCCATGCCCCTCATGATTTTATAAACCTCTATAAGGTCACCTTTCAGCCTCCAACACTCCAGGGAAAACAGCCCCAACTTAATCAGCATCTCCCTATAGCTCAAATCCTCCAACCCTTGCAACATCCTTGTAAATCTGTTATGAGCCCTTTCAAGTTTCACAACATTCTTCCGATAGGAAGGAGACCAGAATTGCACACAATATTCCAAAAGTGGCCTAATCAATGTCCTGTACAGCTGCAACATGACCTCCCAACTCCTGTACTCAATACACTGACCAATAAAGGAAAGCATACCTTACGCCTTTTTCACTATCCTATCTACCTGCGACTCTACTTTCAAGGAGCTATGGACCTACACTCCAAGGTCTCTTTGTTCAGTAATGCTCCCTAGGACCTTACCATTAAGTGTATAAGTCCTGTTAAGATTTGCTTTCCCAAAATGCAGCACCTTGCATTTATCTAAATTAAACTCCATCTGCCACTCCTCAGCCTATTGGACCATCTGGTCAAGATCCTGTTGTAATCTGAGGTAACCCTCTTCGCTGTCCACTATACCTCCAATTTGGTGTCATCTGCAAACTTACTAACTGTACCTCTTATGCTCACATCCAAATCATTTATGTAAATGACAAACAGTGGTGGACCCAGCACCGATCCTTGTGACACTCCTCTCAACTCCTTTCCTCAAAGCACTGACCAATAAAGACAAGCACACCAAATGCCTTCCTTATTACCCAGTCTACTTGCAAATCCACTATCAAGGAACTATGAACCTACACTCCAAGGTCTCTTTGTTCAGCCACACTTCCCAGGACCTTACCATTATGGACAAGTACAGAACCGCCCTGGTCCTCACCTTCCACCCCACCAACCTCTGCATAAATTGCATCACCCACATTTCTGGCACCTACAAATAGACCCCACCACCAGAGATATACTTCCCTCCCCATCCCATCCACTTTCCGCAAAGAGCGTTCCCTCTGCAACTAGCTGGTCAGGTCCCTGTTCCCCAACAACCCACCCTCCTCTCCCAGCACCTGCCCCTGCCACCTCAGGAATTGTAAAATCTGCACCCACACCTCCACCTTCACCTCCATCCAATGCCCAAAGGAGCCTTCCACATCTATCAAAATTTCACTGCACTTTCACGCATGTCATTTATTGTATCCTTTGCTCCTGATGCGGTCTCCTCTACACTGGGGAGACTGGATGCCGTCTTGCACAGCACTTTAGGGAACAATAGACAATAGACAATAGGTGCAGGAGTAGGCCATTCTGCCCTTCGAGCCTGCACCACCATTCAATATGATCATGGCTGATCATCCTTAATCAGTATCCTGTTCCTGCCCTATCTCCATAACCCTTGATTCCACTATCCTTGAGAGCTCTATCCAACTCTTTCTTAAATGAATCCAGAGACTGGGCCTCCATTGCCCTCTGGAACATCTCCGGGACACCCGCACCAATCAATCCCACCGACCCGTGGCCAAACATTCCAACTCCCCCTCCCACTCTGCCGAGGACATGCAGGCCCTGGGCCTTCTGCATCACCACTCCCTTACCGCCCGATGCCTGGAGGAAGGATGCTGTTTCTTCCGCCTTGTGACCCTTCAACCCCAGGGCATCAATGGGACTTCACCAGTTTTCTCATTTCCCCTCCCCCCAACTTGCCCCAGTTCCAACCTTCCAGCTCAGCATTGCCCTCATGACCTGTCCCACCTATCAATCTTCCTTCCCACCTATCCGCTCCACCCTCCTCTCTGACCTATCACCTTTACCCCCACCTCCATCCACCTATTGCACTCTTGGCTACCTTCACCCCAGCCCCACGCCCCTCCCATTTATCTCTCCAGCCCTGAGGCTCCCAGCCTCATTCCCAATGAAGGGATCCAGCCCAAAACATTGATTTTCCTGCTCCTTGGATGCTGCCTGACCTGCTGTGCTTTTCCAGCAACACACTCTCGACTCTGATCTCCAGCATCTGCAGACCTCACTTTCTCCTTACCATTAAGTATCTGAGTGCTCCTCTGATTTAGTTTTGCAAAATGCAACACCTCACATTTATCTAAATTAAAATCCATCTGCCATTCCTCAGCCCATTAGCCCATCTGATTAAAATCCCACTGTACTCTGAAGTAACCTTCTTCGCTGTTCACTACATCTCCAATTTTGGTGTCATCTGCAAACTTACTAACTCTACCTCCTTTGTTCGCATCCAAATCATTTATATAAATGAGAAAAAGTAGTAACTAGCTAAACCCCTGATTGCTCTGTTTGCAGCTTCCTATCTGACAGTACACCTCTTCCCCTGACTGTTGGTGCTGGCTTCACAGCACAGATGCCAGCCCACTTCGTGGACTGCAGGAGGGAAATCCCCTGACAGTGAGCTGCTCAAGCTGATAACTGACTGTGACCAAGCCTGTGGACTGTGTGTGGACTATGCCCCTGACTAATGGTCCCAGGATCCCTACAGATGGCAACTCCTTTTGACTGGCTATTTGGTGGAATAAATGTGCTGTGTGTTTGACGTACAGGCAGCTGGGACATGCTGTGAATTTTAGATTAATATCTTGTTACACTGTACAACAAGTTGTCAACCACAGTTCTGCTGCTTCTAACCCCTCCTTAACCCCAGGACACTTTGCAACCAAAAAGGCAAGCAGCTGTCCATGTATCTGTGCAAAAGAGCATGTCAATATGTATTTGGTTCTGGCTGAAGCATCAACTTGCTAACAGGCAAGGCATGGATGCTCAAAGCATGCAAGTAGTCCTGTTGTAGTCTTTGTAATTGTCAATGCATCTTGCATTGTAAGTCTATGCCTCCTAAATGGTCTACAAGTGGATCAGAGAGAAGCCATGTTCGTGAAGTGTGACAATCTTGATAGCACCTTTAGTCATTCAGGCCCCGAGCTCTGTAATTTTCTCCCATAGCTCTCTCCGTTCCTTCCTCCTCTGTTTGGAGACCACCTCTATAATGCTAGTGAACCCTGCTAGGTCTATGTTTAATGCACCTAACATAATTTTCATGTTACAGATAATCATGTTTTGCAAAGACATTAATTAACCATTTTCCAAATGCACTCTGTCTCCCTTTTTATTGAGCAATAGGCCAATTAGGACTTCAGCAGAGGCGATTTTTATTGGCTGAAGTTCGTTGAGGGCTAGCCTTCAACATTGCGAAGGAAGCATTTGTAGCTTTGCAATAAATTGGATTGCACAGATGAAAAACAAGCACAACTGAATTTTAAAAAATAAATATTAATGTAGCATCCATGAACTTCTCTGGATTATCATAATCATACAATGTTCACATAGAATAAACAAAAAAAGTTTGAGATTAATAATATTGAGTCCATTATCTGGATAAGAGCATCTAGAACTTTGCTTCTATGGATGTTTTATGCATTAGTCAAATTGTTATACTATCGTATAGGCAATCTAATTGCAAGAATGTGATATCATTTCCTTTACGGTCATTAAATGTGGCTCTCTTATCAACTGCTAATGAGTAAATGTCAGCTTGAATTTATGATCAAACAAAAAATTGAACAAAAAAACTGGATGACTGGTGATACAAGGAAAATTATTGTCTTACTGCATTTCAGAAATTATATGTTCAATAACACATGGTGATATGTTTTCATACATCAGTTATTACCTATTCTGTGTTCTTCATAATCACATTCGTTTGCACTCATTTCTGTACATAGTGAAGGGATAGTTCCAATGCTGAATAGTTAAAGGTTTATGTGTGAATGAAATTGTTTGCATTTGATAATTTATTTTTATCTAACTGCAATTTGATTAATAATAGAATATGATAACATTTGACTTGGAAGACAAATACTGAAAATGTGTTGCTGGAAAAGCGCAGCAGGTCAGGCAGCATCCAAGGAACAGGAGAATCAACGTTCCGGGCATAAGCCCTTCTTCAGGAATGCCCGAAACGTCGATTCTCCTGTTCCTTGGATGCTGCCTGATCTGCTGCGCTTTTCCAGCAACACATTTTCAGCTCTGATCTCCAGCATCTGCAGCCCTCACTTTCTCCTTGGAAGACAAATAGTAAAGAAAATTTTAATTTCCTTAGGTGTATGGCATCTGTAATTGTTTTACGGAATATTTGGAAATTACATTTATGAATACGCATCAATTAAAAGGGATGCATTTAATTTTCTAAGCTATAAAGAAAATCTGGCCCATGTCACCTGGCACCTCTTGATCCAGAAGCACTAACAGGAAAGAAGTTAAGAAAGAAAATGTGTGGCTATAAGATATGAAGGGAAGCTGCACGCAGAGAACAACTACAAGCTGAGAAATTGGATTCTGAAAGAAATCAGACTAGAGATACAAACGCAGAAAGAAAGGAGACAGACAGAAAGACCAAATAAAGTCCTGAGAGAAGACAAAGCAAATCACTTTCAAGGCGCAGTCATTATTTTTTGTTTGGCAGAGGAGAAGGTGTTCTTTCAGGTATTGTGTCACCTGACTAAAAATGTCTAAAACCTGGAAAACTGTGTTAATGGCTCAGTCATTACTGTTATCCCAGAAACGGCCAAACCATGAACTGGAAAAATATTGATTTTTTTTGGTTGAAAAGGAATTCTAGAAAGCTACATGATCATGATTATTACATTCATAATACTCAAAGGTGAAATACTCTTCTGCCCTATTCTAGATAAATTAAGCACAGTCTGTTTTGGAAAGGTATGGCTACAGTTGTGACAATTATGCAGGTGCTGATGTAACTGCTTGTAATTACATGGCATATCTTTGCTATATCTACCATTTAAAATGAAACATGCTTTTTCCATTTACAATATCATTTGTCTGTTAGTTAATGAATTCAATTTAATGTGCATTGGTTCTGATTCATGTTAAAGTAAAAGCAATGAAAATTGGAATTGTGTTCCTAATGTCTTAATTTAGAAGCCATTCAGTAAACCTGGTTTAGTTGTGAGTTTTTAATGGGGCTTGTAACAATTGTTCCACAATATTTAAAGTTCAGAAACAGGCCATTTAACCTAACAGGTCCACAATGATGCTTATAGTGCCTCTCTGCACCCCTCTTTATCTAACATCATCAACATGTCCAGCTCTTCCTTTCCCCCTTCTTCTTAGCTGCCCTTAAGTACATCAACATTGCGAAAACCACTATTTGTGCTGTTTCGCATTATAATTATTCTCTGCCATTCTCCTAGCTTTTTTTTTGCTTTGTTTTATTTACTCGTGGAACATGGGCATCACAGACTGGGTCAGCATTTATTGTCCCTCCCTGGTTGCCCTTGAGAAAGTATGGTAAGTTGCTTAAACCTACCATACGATTAGGGAGAGAGTTCCTGGATTTTGACTAAAGATACTGAAGGAACTGCAATATGTTTCCAAATCAGGATGACAAGTGGCTTGGAGGGGAGCTTGCATGTTATAGCATTCTAAATATCTGCTGCCCATGTCCTTTTAAATGGAAGTTGTCATAGGTTTTGAAGATGTTGTCTAAGGATCTACTGTGAATTTCTGCAGAGTATCTTGTATATCCTACATGCTACTACTGAGTGTCAGTAGTGGAAGGACTAGGAGTTTGTGGATTGGGGCCAAATAAGCGGGCTGCTCTATCCTGGATAGCGTCAAGCTTCGTCATTATTGTTACAGCTATACTCATCCAGGCAAGTGGGGAATATTCATCCCATTGTTCTCCTGATTCGATCTTTGTAGACAATGTTACATTTATTTATTAGTTTTGGTCTCACCCCCAAGTGAAAATATATTTTCTAATATACCCTACAAAACCCAGTGTCACCAGTATTGAACAAAAAAAAAGATGGAAACTGGAACAGTAGTATATCCCATTGGTACCTAAACTCGATTCTACATAAGGTTAATAGATGTTCTTTGATAATCAATTCTATCCTTAAAGAAATTGACTCCAGTTCTTATTTCAAACCAGCCTTGCTACTTTTAATCACTTATATCTCTTTCAGATATTTAGTTTACTTTTATTTTCCTCCATCACAGTAACTAACACAATACATGTGTATAATGTATATTATCATTTACGAAGCCCATATTTCTCTTAATCATTCTCCTTATCATAGCATTGCTGCAAAAGCTTCTTTTGATCATTTTTAATGCCTTACCAGGCTCCATTTTAAGTTTTATTATCTGTTTTGCCACTTTTTATCTGACATACCAAGGGGAATAGCCCAAGTCTGTTCAGCCTCTCCCTTTAGCTCAAACCTTTCATCAGGATTTACCTGTTTTTGCATTCTTGTGTGTACTGTATTTGTATTCAGCTTTATGTGGTTTCTTCTCTATTCAACCAAGGGAATTTGTTTTGATGAATAAAGCTCTTGTTTGACCTGCCCTTTATATTTAGTTCTCTTCTTTAAATACCACACCTTCCACTGACATTCTATTGTTTTACCCTCTAGCCGATTTGCTTGGCTAACAATAGACAGTCTCTGTCTCACTGTATTGAATCAACCTCATTTAAATCAAGCATTTTAGCAGCTGTTCTGGGTTCCTCCCTTTCAAAAGTTAACTCAGGGAACTCCTGTAGTGTAGTGATAGTGTCCCTACCCCTGGACTGAGAAACTTGGTTTCAAAACCCACCTGATCCAAAAGTCATAGAGTCAGAGAAATGTACAGATTGGAAACAGACGCTTTGGTCCAATTTGCCCATGCTGACCAGTATCCTAAATTAATCTGAATCCAATTGGCCCATATCCCTCTAAATCCTTCCTTTTCATATACCCATTCAGATGTCTTTTAAATGTTGTCACTGTACCAGTCTCCATCACGTTCTCTGGCAGATCATTCCATACAAGCACGACCCTCTCTGTGAAAAAGTTGCCTCCTTGGGTCCCTTTTAAATCTTTCCTCTCTCACTTTAAATCTAATTTTGGACTCCCCTACCCTGGAGAAAAATCTTGAATATTCACTCTGACCGTGCCTCTCATGATTTTATAATCATCTGTAAGGTCAGCCCTCAGCCTCCAACACTCCGTGGAAAATAGCTTAAACTCTCCCTATAGCTTAAACTCTCCAAACCTGGGAACGTCCTTATAAATCTTTTCTGAACCCTTTCAAGTTTCACAACATATTTCATATAACAGGGAAAGCAGACTTGAACAGGGTATTACAAAAGTGGTCTAACCAATGTCCTGTACAGCCGCAACATGACCTCCCAACTCTATACTCAGTGTACTGACCAATAAAGGAAGAATGTTAGAACTGCAGATGCTAGAGACTAGAGTCAAAAAGTGTGGTGCTAGAAAAGCACAGCAGGTCAGGCTGCATCCGAGGAGCAGGAGAGTCAACATTTTGAGCATAAACCCTTCATCAGGAATATGGGGGAGCAGGAGAGTCGAAGAGCTAATGTTCGAAATGTTGACTCTCCTGCTCCTCAGATGCTACCTGACCAGCTGTGCTTTTCCAACACCACACTTTTTGACTACTGATCAATAAAGGTAAACATACCAAACACCTTCTTCACTATCCTGTCTACCTGCGTCTCCAGTTTCAAGGAACTATGTACTTGCACTCTAAGCTCTCTTTGTTCGGCAACACTCCCCAGAATCTCACCGGTAAGAATTTAAGTCCTGCTCTGATTTGCCTTTCCAAAATGCAGCACCTCACATTTATCTAAATTAAATTCCATCTAGCACTCCTTGATGCACTGGCCCATCTGATCAAGGTCCTGTTGTACTCTGAGATAACCTTATTTGCTGTCCATTATATCTCCAATATTGGTGTCAACTGTAAACTTACTGACCATACCTCCTATATTCACATCCAGATCATTTATATAAATGAAAAATCCAGCGGATCCAGCACCAATCTTTGCGGCACACCACAGGTCACAGGCCTCCAGTCCAAAAGCAACAATCTACCACCACCCTTTGTCTCTTACCTTCAATCCCAAGTGGCTACCTCTCCCTGTATTCCATGTGATCCAACTTTGTCTAGCTGTCTACCATGCAGAACCCTGTCAAACTCTTTACTGATGTCCATATGACAACTTCCACTGCTCTGTCTTCATCAATCCCCTTTTTCGCTTCTTCAAAAAATTCATGTGTTATAATATCTTTAAAGGTTGATCAGGGGAAAATAACAGTGAACTCTATGTTGTGGTTTTGGTTGCACGTCAGCCCTACGCTTCTGATCTTCGGGCGTCAGGTGTGGAGGGGTCTTGGCAGATTGAATGACCTTCTCGTGGTTCTAGCTGTAAATAGGCCCAGAGAGCAGGCTATGGAGGGGGTCTGCCCCTCTTTGATATGCCTTGGCATCGTTGGAGACTGAGCACATGGAGTGCATCAATGTTCTTAATCTGTTCAGAGAGAGGTTGGCATCAGAGGATACAGTGCTTTATGTCCACCTCAGTGCATCTGTAATTTAGTCTCTTCTTTCTCTCTCTAAACTTTCCCCACTCTTCACTTTCGATGTTTTGCATTGCCCATAATGCGCTTTGCATGTAAATATTGAATCAGCTACATGGGTGTTTTTACTGGTGGTGAATAATAGTTAAAAAAAAGAACAAAAAAATCACAATGCATCTGGTGGTGGGAAGTTCACTCAGTTGTGTATGAAAATGCTTCTGAATAGAAAATAAAATCAATAATGACATGACCATGATTAGATTTGTGCATTTAACATTAGGCAGTAAACTAAAACTGCCTCATTGCTTATTGTTAATTCTATGGCATCAATAATATGACCTCTCCTCTTGATTCCAGTACATCTTTTGAAAGAAACTATTCTGACAGTGAAAAAATCAGCTAGCTTCCTCATATGAGCTCATCAATTAATTCCAATATGTAAGGGAGCTAAAATTCCCCAATAAAACCAGTTTGTTATTTCTAACCGCATGTTTATTCTCTTCATTAATGTATTTTATCACTTCACAGCTGTAATCAGAAAGACAAAGGACACTCACTACAGTCTTATGTTAATAGCAAACCCTTTTAGGCTATTTCTAATCAACTTGTTCACATGTGTAATTACACAGCTCTGAAGCATGTGGAACTTGAAGTCAAGCCTCCTAACTCAGAGGGAAGGGTACTACATGATTCCACTTGAAAGCCTTTTACCTTTGCTTCTTGATGTTTTAACTGAATACTGCTGGCCTGACATCAGCCATTTCAACATGTTCACTCAATGAGCAACTTCCCTTTCAACTTATCTCACTTTCTCCGAATGGAAATATATTGCCACAGGTAACACATGAGTTCCAGCGTGTCTTTATGACTAGATTAGATTACTTACAGTGTGGAAACAGGCCCTTCGGCCCAACAAGCCCACACCGATCCTCTGAAGAGCAACCCACCCAGACCCATTCCCCTACATTTACCCCATTCACCTAACACTACGGGCAATTTAGCATGGCCAATTCACCTAACCTGCACATCTTTGTGACTGTGGGAGGAAACCCATGCAGACACAGGGAGAATGTGCAAACTCCACACAGACAGTTGCCTGAGGCGGGAATTGAACCCGGGTCTCTGGTGCTGTGAGACAGCAGTGCTAACCATTGTGCCACCATGCCTCCCTATCTGAAATATGTGGATCATTCCCTTTTCCAATCCTACTCAAACCAAACCTTAGATTGATAACTATTTCAGTGCTGCTTTCTTCTCAAATCCTGAATGGAAAACCTTCAACATTTTTTTTCCAATTTCCAAGCTTCTCTCATCTTCCATGTCCAACTTTTCCCCTTGTTGACTTCACTGTCTCCATTTCTTGGGGTAGATTATCCACAACCATTCGATATAAGTGCATTTCTTACACATTTCTCAGCTATACTTCCTCACATCTACACTATGTAAGGATTTTCTTCCATTCTTTAAGTTTCTACATCTTCATTGTATCTGTTCCAATAATGCAACCTTCCAAACCACAGTATTTGATATGTCTGCATTTAATCTCAGCTGAGGATTCCCACCTACCATGTGTCTGGCCCATTCCCCTCACTTATGCTCTCACCCTTCCTCCTCCTTCCCACAGCCATGAAAGAGTTAATCCTGTCCCACCTTCTGCCCTACCAGTCTCCATTTCAACAGATTATTCTTCATTATTTTCACCACCTCCAACACGACGCACACACCAATTGCAGCTGCCCTTCTCCCCTCATCATTCGAAAAGGACCGTTCTATCTGGGACACCATGTTCCACATCTCTATAATCCCCAATACTCCAATTCATCCAAAGGCATTTTTTCATGCAAACACATAAGATGTTACACCATTTTATTATCTCTCATCTCACCATCCAAGGTCTACTAAACACTAATTATAGTTGAAACATTGGGCCGGAGTGGCAATTTCATGAGGATTGGCCCTTTGCCCTTGCATTTTACAAAATAATGGTGAGTTCCACCTTCCTGAGAGGAGATTCTGATCAGGTCAGCAAACAAGAATGCAGAGCTTTACTTCTATTCTAACAGTTCTTTGGCAGTGCAGAACTGCCAGGGGAAGACAAACCACATACTGTTCTCATAGCAGTCAGCAGCCATATTCTGAAACTTGAAGTTCCTGATTGGCACTTTGACAACACAAAAATATGTGAAGTTGGGTGCTTCAGAGGTGGCTATTGGTATTGGAATCCAAAGTCTAAATTCTTTTTTTGCTGTGTAAGTTCCTATAATAGGGGGCTGCGGCTTATTAATCATGCATGGAGAAATCTTCTCAGGATGTTTGAAATAAAGTCCTGAAAATATTAATTGTTATGCAAATTGTAGCTGGGGCTTCCAGAAACTGGCTTTGACTCTGAGCCTTTACAGTGTGTACAGTCGATTTCTCAAGTAATAAAATTAAGAATGAGATGTGGGATGTAAAAAACAATTAAGGCATCAGCAAATAAAATAAAATTTGCAAATCATAAATATTAGATACATTCAGAACATGGCACTGTTCATTAAAATTATTGATCTACAATAATTTGGTAGAACCTTCCCAGCCCCTGAGCAGCATGGGTGTTGGCAAGTCAATTCAAAAAAATAAGGTTGACAGAAATGAGTTTCTCAAAGACAACAGGAATTACTCCTATTCTCCAAAACATTGCTTTAGCATGCAATTATTGCCAAATCTTACCTCTTTTATGTGGATATGCAATTTTCCACCTAGCAGATAGAAACTACATGGCAACAATTCCTGAAATGATAGAGCAGTTACCTGATGACTTCAGATCTCTGCTTGTGCCTCTAGCTCTCCATCAGTCACCAACATCTCGCTGCATGCCCAATGAGCAGCAACTACCAACATCCCCCCATGCACAAGATTGACATCAGGAAGTACCAACCTCTCTGCTTGCTCAAAGCACATCTCTAGTCAACTTATAATACAGTTCTGCACTTCAAAGCTGCACTTTGGAGTGCACCAGCACCTATCATTTTATAATGCTGATGCCAGGACACTGCACACAGGCATCTTGTGGACTAGCATCTCAGGGATCGTTGCTTGCTGTCTTAGCATTCATACACTTAGTGCCTGTTTGGATGCTCACACTATGCCTGCTATTCCTTAACATTTTGCACATTGCCCTTAAGGGTGCACAGTACCTCTGTCTTGCCCTGTTTTTCACTTCAGAGAAAAAGTCAGGCACTTTGTTGTGGTTTCCAGCAGTAATCAGATAAGGGGGTGAACACTATTGTTGGCTGGCACTATGTTACATGTCTCAATTTCATGTCTGCACCACGTGTCAGCTAGGCTAACAAGGAAGGGACAGAGTTAACAGGCATTAGTAAACAGCAGCAAATAGAATCAAAAACATTCTAAAAATACAAAGTTGATGACTCTTAAATACATGTAGTATTCTGAACAACGTAAATGAATTACCAATGTAAGTAGAGGTTAATGGACATGATCTTATAGAGATTTAGTTATGAGAAAATCAAAGTTGGAAACTAAATATTTAGGATGTAATGATTGTCAACTATGAAATGCTTGACTGGGTTTGTTTACCTGAGACAATCAGGAAAGCCTTGGCGGACCAATATAACCAAGAGATTAGAATTTTCTTAGTTTAGAGAACTGACTCTGAGCTGGCTGGGTACAGCCAGTGTACTGTGCACTAATGAATAAAGGGTGACTGGTGATGGGACCTGGGTATGTGACTTTTCAAAACGATCAGCAGGAAACAAAGAATGGTGGGGTAGTTTTGTTAGTATGAGATAGAATGAGTATGATAGCAAGATACGATCTTGAGCTGAATGATGTTGAATCTATATTGGTGGAGGTAGGAAATTACAAGGGGAAGAAAACATTGACGAGAGTAGTCTTGAGGTAACCACAACCTGAGTGGATAGAGTGAGTGTTTTTTTCCCTTTCACCGCCCTGAGTCCTGAAGAAGGGTTACACACAAGTTTTACCTGTGAGTGATGTGAGGGCCTTCGGGGTAATTGCATTAATAAGACACTTTCACAGTACAGGTCATCTTTAATCATAGAATCCTACATTTGAAATGTAACATCCAACTGTGTGGGATACAAGTCCTGGCACAAGCAATTTTAATCATTTTATTAGTTAATTCAGATTGGTCATAGTCATTTCTGTGAAGCAGAAGTAATCACAGGGGCCCCTAAAAGTAGCACCTGTAGAGCACAATTCACAAATTTAATCCATGATCTCATAGGTTTCACAAGGGCACAGAGCTGATTTCTTCTCACCTTGAACTGTAGATGTTCACTAATATGCCCTTACATGCAATATGGGGTTAGAACCAAAAAAACTGCAAGTGGGAAGGGAGATTATTTAAAATTAGAGAACACAATGTTGAGTGCTCTGAACTGTAGGTGGCCCGGGCAGAAGGTGAGATGTTTCTCCTCCAATTTACCGTCTGATTCACTGTGATAATGGAGGAGGCCAAAAATGATCATGTCAGAAAGGGAATGGGAAGGGGAATTAAAATAACTGGTGACATAGGAGGCTGGAAGAACACAGTGAGTTAGGCAGCATCAGGAGGTGGAGAAGTCAACATTTTGTGTGTAACCCTTCTTCAGGACTCAGGGCGGTGAAAGAGGAGCTTCAAATCAGGGTGGCGAGGGGGTGAGGGGGAGTGGTGGTGGTGGTGGTGGAGCCAGGTGGTGAAGTAGGGTTACATGAACACAGATAGAGGGTAGGAGCTGGTTGGTCAATGGGAGAAATGAGAAACTCCCATCCCTGACTCCCTTCCCAGACACTCCCCCTCCCTTCCATTTCTCTGATCGATCCTTCCTTCCAGCTACCAACTGGATTCATTCCTCACATCGACCAACTAGGTCATTCCCACAACCTATTGTTCACTTATCGCGACCACACCACCCTGCCCCACACTCCCTGCCCACCTCTTTACCTGTAGCTCCCCTTACACCCATACCCAGTCGTAAAAAAGGGTTACACCTGAAACATTGACTTCTCCACCTTCTGATGTTGCCTGGCTTGCTCTGTTCTTCCATCCTCCTATGTCACTGCCCATTTTGATTCCCTTTTCCTTTCTGTCTCTGACATGACCATCTTGGGCCTCCTCCATTGCCAAAGTGAATCAGACCATAAATTGGAGGACCAACACCTAATTTTCTGCATGAGTTCTCCAATTTCAAATAACCTCCCTTCCCATCCCCAAATCACTTCCCTGACCCTCCCCCTCCCTTCCATTCCTCTGATCAACCCTCCCTACCAGCTAGCAACCAGATTCATTCCTCCCATCAACCAACCAGGTTTTACCCTATACTTATTCCTACCTTACCACTCTGCTCCCTCTCCTCCATCACCAACCCCCCCACCCTCTTTATCTGCAGCTCCCCTTACATCTATCCTCAGTCCTGAAGAGAAGTTACACCCGAAATGTTGACTTCTCCACCTCCTGATGCTGCCTGGCTTGCTGTGTTCTTCCAACCATTCTGTTTGTCTACCTCATATGCAATATTGTCTTTTTTGCTGACATGAGCTGGAGGGCAAGGTATCAGTAATCATACAGCACTTAACAACCTTCTATTTTATTTGTTTGTCATGGCATGTGCTACATTCATCTGAACAAAGTTCCAGTGACATGGTCCAGGTACGGATCCTCTTTGTCAGAGCCTCCATGTCCCCATCTGAAAGAACATGCTAAACTGACATTTGTGAGTGATGTGAATTCTGACTGATTATGTTACATTGGAGAGGGTGCAGAAAAGATTTAAAAGGATGTTACCAATACTGAAGGGTTTGGTTTATAAGAAGAGGCTGGATAGACTGTGACTTTTTTCCCTGGAGCTAGGAGCTTGGCAGGTGACCTTTATAAAGGTTTATAAAATCGTGACAAGCATAGATAACTTGAATATCAAAAGTCTTTTCCCTGGAGTGGGGCAGTACAAAACCAGAGAGTGTATCTTTAAGGTGAGAGGGGAAAGGTTTATAAGGGTTCTGAGGGGAAACTTCTTCTCACAGAGGGTGGTTTGAATATAGAATGAACTGCCAGAGATGCAGGTACAATTACAACATTTAAAAGACATTCGGACAGGAACATGAATAGGAAAGGTTTAGAGCGATATGGGCTAATTGCAGGCAAATGGGACTAGCTTGGTTTGGTAAATCTAGTCGCCATGGATAGATTGGACCACAGGGTCTATTCCTGTCACAGAGTCATAGATGACTCTATGATTTGTCATATTTCTTATGGTCCCCCCACACAGGCATGACTGATGAATCCAGCCCCACCTGCGATATTGTCACTGTAGCTGCACTGCAACTAAAGCACAGAAAATGAGGAGCAACAGATGCTCCAGCAGGTCCAAGAGCAGCAGCAACCTCCAATGAAAGAATGCGAACAGCCTTCACATGAAGAGTTCATTGGTAAAGGACCCCTCAGGGTGTGCACAATGTCAGAATCCTCAATGCCATTTCCTGCAAGTGAGTGGGAGGCAGTGTTGGCACAGACTGAGGATACCCTGACACTGACACTCAACAATACCAACTTCTGAAGTGGACCCACCAAAGTAGCGTGTTGAAAATCAAGTCTTGCTATTCCCAGAATGGTCACAAAAGCTAAAGATTTCATAAAAAGAATACAAAATTTCCAAATTTACCTATATTTCAAGATCCAGGTTAACAGAAAACATGAACAAGATTTCTGCATATAACAATGACTACTGTTTAGTACAACCATAGAATCCTTGCAGTGAGACAGAAACTATTCAGCACATTGAATCTGCACAGACCCATCAAGCAGCATCTCACCCAGATCCACACCCTCTGACTATCCCAATAACCACATTTATCCCACCTAGCCTGCACATCCCTGGACATTACCTGGTCAATTCCATCTAAATTGCACATCTTTGGACCATGGGAGGAAAGCCCAGCGTCCAGAGAAATCTCACACAGACACTGGGAGAATAGGCAAACTACACGGACAGTTAGCCAAGGCTGGAATTGAACCTGGGTCCCTAACACTGTGTGGCAGCAGTGTTAACCACTGAGCCACCCAATAAATAGATTCTAGTTGCAGGTAACCACTAATGAGCAGTTGTCGTTTTTCAAGGCAGAGAAAAGGACACCTATTGGATGTCTAAAGGCTTCTGGCTATCTTGCTCCCACACACAAGCTGTTCAGTGACTGAGGAGCCAATATAGTTGTTGGTAGACAAAACATGTTTGCCATCAACAACTGTTCTCCACTCCGTAGACCAATCAGCTGTATATTGATGGCCGAAGCTACTTTGTACACATTCTTGGCAACACTCCACCTGTTGTAACTGGTGTCACTGATTGATCAAACAACAATGTAAACAATATTTACTCTAAGTGTTAAAAAAAGTGCAGCAATTCCTCCATTGTCCTTAATTTTTTTAAAAACATCCCTTTTCACATTTCAGTCCACAATCAAAAGTACAGAAAAATAAAAAGTTAGTCTTTATACCTGCGACATGAAGGAGTGGGTGGCCATCCTATCCAGTTGCCAAGGTGACAGCTGCACTGAAGTATTTATGTAAGTGGCTGCTTCAAAGTTTCCACTGGAAACCTTTGTGGGATTTCTCAATCCTCAACCCATAAATGCAACAATGCTGTTATTGGTGCAAATCGTGATGGTCACACTACTTCATCGCATTTCCACACAATGAGGTCCGTGCTAAGCCCGGGCTTTGGCATCATACTAGCTTGCCCCAGTGCAGGGTGCTTTAGTCTGTGTACATGTGCATTGAGAGCACCAGATCAAAATGCAACTGACTTTGTGGACAGAAAAGGACTTCACTTCATCAATGTACAAGTCAACTGTGATCATGTGTACCACATCTTAAAAGTCTGTGCAAAGTTGCCATGATGTTTAAGGTTTTGAGAATTTTCATGATCCCACATCATTTCAAGGTCCTAATGCTTTACAAGGATGGTTACAGGGACCCTCGGTGACCATTGCTGATGACTCCAGTATCCATCCCTGAATGAGGCCAAAAGTAGATATGATGCAGCTCATTCTTTCATTAGGGATACTATGGAACAGGGGATTAGCCTGCTACAGATGAAGTTCTGATACTTGGAAAGCTCTTGGGGCTTGCTGTATAGCCTAAACAGGTGGTGCTGCATAATTCTTGCATGCTGTGCTCTATACAACTGGAACAGGCAAAGAGGGGGTATGATGGAGCTAGGAGAGTGGAAGCACTCTTCTGAGGAGGAGAAGGATGAGGAAACTCAGCAGATGGAGTACTCTACTGTAGGATATTCTACAGTATCATAGAACATCCTTTAACAAAGCAGGCAGGACTTAATTGACACCCATTTGAAAAAGATGTGAGTTGGGTGAAATGATCGTCCATTGAATATAAATTTATTGCAATGAAAAAGGCAAGCAATCACAAAGGCAAAAGCAGCTTCTGTACACTTGCTTTAGTTTTGCTTTGGCTATTGCTAAATAAAGGTGATCATTTTCATCCAATTGAACAATTCCAGTATGTGATGGTCCCATGTTGAAGAATGAGAAATTAATAGCCTACATGGAGCATTGGGGTAAAAGCAGCACTCCCTTAGACATGATTCTAAAATGGGATGACCCTAAGGACTAGTAACCGGTGTACTTTGTTTCTTAAATAGGATTGCATTTCCAAACATACACTTGCATTTGCGAGGAAGGCTCAGCTGTGTTACATCAAAAGCATTAGTTTTTGGTTCCCTCCTGCCTGATGAAGGGCAGCTATGGATCTGGCAAACAGGGGGCTTTTAAAAATGGTGTCAGCACCAGGAATATACCAAGGTCCCAGCTGTGGCAATTACTTGTGCCTCTAATGAGAGGGAAAATTGGACAAGTGGGATGCCACAGAGGCACAGTGCATAGGTAAAGAGAATGGGATTTGGAGAATAGCCTGAGAAATGTCACTAGGTCTCAGAGGGTAAACTGTCCATGAGCCTCACCAAAATTAATACTTAGTTACTTTCTGGTAAAATTCAACCCATTAATTCTCTTTCTCTCTTCACTGATGCTGACTGACCTACTCACTACTTACAACATTTTCCCTTTTTATCCCAGCACCTAAAGTATTTTGCTTTGGTTTTACTGAGTCCTTGCCATGGCTGTTGATACCAAGCCAGCACCATCATGAAATGGTCCACAATTTCCCACCTGCTGATATTTGAACCATACTGGTACCTGCTTTGCCAAGAGATTTTTACTGTTTAGCAATTTTCAGAATGTCTACCATGTGTAACGTTGTCACACTGCACGTTGCCCACTTGAGTAAACTTGAATGATGAAGTCATTTCAAACACACCCAAGAACTCACAATGCTGCTTTCCAAGTTGGATTGCATCCAATGATGTTAGCAGCTTTTCGCTTTGGAATGAAGATCATTAACCCGACATCTGGCAAACTCAGTGATTTGTATCAATCTGCTGATTCATTTAAAGAAACTTAAAGCAGGCCTTTGCACCAGTTATTTCTTTCCCATACTCCTTGAGTGTTTGTTTATCACAAAAGCTTTGATTTCATATAAATAAGTTAAACGTTTCATTGTCTTGATGCATTTATTTTAACAGTCAAGTTTTTAATTTAAAAAAGAACTTAGAGTAGTTGGGATCAGCTTTTAAAGGAAATTTCTCAGCAAAGATAAAGCTGAAAGGACATTGCAATATTTGCTTTACTCCTGATCTGTATTTGTAATTTAAATCTTTGGAAGAGACAAGCTACAGGCAGAATTTTATCGATACAAATGTAGATTTCAGTTCTGAATAACTTGAAACATTAACTCTGTTTCTCTCTCCACAGATGCTGTCGGACCTGCTGAGTTATACAATCAGAGACATAGAGATGTACAGCACAAAAACAGATCCCTTAGTCCAATTCATCCATGCTGACTAGATATCCTAAATTAATCTAGTCCCATTTGCCAGCACATGGCACATATCCCTCTAAACCCTTCCTATTCATTTATCCATCCAGATGCCTTTTAAATGTTGTAATTGTACCAGCCTCCACTACTTCCTCTGGCAGCTTTCACCAGCATTTTCTGTGAGTTTTTTCAGATTTCTGGCATCCGCAGTATTTTACTTTCACTTGAATTTTTCTGATTGCAGATTTCACTGTCCCGCTACTGGAAAAATCAGCCAGGAACTTGCACCCCTCTTCCCCGCTCCTGACGGATACCCTTGGTTGTATGGAACATTAATTGAATGGGGCAGAATTTCCACCAGATTTCTGAAACAAGTTCCACCTCCAAGAGCTGCCAGCCCATCTGATAGATCAGCAGGTCTCTTGTCTCAGTACTGCCAGGTGGAGTAATGCCCACTGCAAGGACAACATTGAGACATGGCAAAGAACAGCCAGGATCCACAGGCAAAGGTGAATACTGTGGAACCTTTGGCAGGGCCAGGATAGGATAAGGGCAAGGGGAAGATTGTCTGAGGCCAGATTCCAAAAGGCCAAGTGGAGAAGGTAAGTGGAGGGAATGTGGAAAGGAATTCAATCAAGAAAGAGGAAGAGTAAATCAGGGCACTAGTTTAGAAAACTGTAGTTGGAGATATTTTTAATTAAGCTGTTTTAATATGACACATAAATGGAGTAGGTGGGACTTGAACCAAGCCTTCTGGCTCAGAAGAACCCAAAAGTGCATTTGCAGTTTTCGTATATTGGCTGTCTTTCCATAGCCATATAACCTCTACCTCTGCTGTAAGTGCTGTGGTGCAGTGTGTGGGAGCCAATACCTACACATCACTTGAAATAGCATCATGAGACTCCACCACGCTAAACTTGCTAAGATTCTCTGACCCATTCCCTCGACTCCTACTACACATCTGGACATTGCGGGCAGGTAGAGCCAATAAAGGGTTTTATGACTGAATTTGTGACAGGATTATAGGACTTAGGGCTAACCCATTTGTTGTAGGATTGATTAGCTCATCACATGCTGCATTTTCTGTTCACATAATCCTGTGTTTTCACTGTACCAGTTTGGTAACTCATATTTTGGTATGTCCAGTGCTGTTTTTGGCATGTTTCTTGTGCACTCATTATTGAGATTGAATGTGAAAGTTTATTAGGGGTAAGCAGGAATATGGAGTAAGCAGACCAGTAACAATATTACGAAATGACAGAGCAGGCTTGGGTGTCTGAATGACCTACTACAGCCCTGATTTCATGCATTTGTTTGTATGTATGTACAGTGGTATGTGTGCACAGTGGTTAGCACTGCTGCCTCACAGCACCATAGACCTGGATTTGATTCCAGCCTTGGTGAATTTTGTACACGCTCTCTTGTCTGCATGGATTTCCACTAAGTGCTTCAGCTTTCCCCCACAGTCCAAAGATGTGCAGGTTAGGCAGATTGGCCATGTCAAATTGCTGCATAGGGTTTGGAGAATATGCAGGCTGGATGGGTTACCTATGATAAGTGTGGAGTTACAGAGACAACAGGGGATGCTCTTTGGAGGGTTAGGGTGGACTTGATGGGTTGAATGGCCTCTATCTGCACTGTAGGGATTCTACGTGTGTATGTTGAAGATGACTTCATAGGATCAACTCCGTCATTGTCATCTCCAGAGTCTTAGTAGATATTAGGTGGTCTCTTTGTTTTTCTTTTTTATTTGACTTTTGTGATCTGGTCTGATACAACTGAGATGCTTGTTAGACCATTTCAGATGGTAAATCAGAATTAACCAGATCGCAATGAGTCTGGTAGCACATACAGGCCAGACTGGAGGTTTTTTCGCCTAAAGGATATATGTGAACCAGATGGGTTTTTTAAATAATCCAGTAATATGATAATCATTATTGCTGAATCTAGAATTTTATTAATTCATTGAATTTAAATTCACTAGATCAAATGTCTCTCAATAATAACACTGTAAATACACCACATGGACAGCAACAGTTCAATGAAGTGATTCTTTCTCAAAGGCAGTTAGGGTTACACAATAAATATAAGTCTTTCCAGCTACACTCACATCCCAACAACAAAGAATCAAGCAAAAATTTATATTAATATAAATAAAGCATCCCAGTTCAGAATCACAGAACTCTGACAGCACAGTAAGATGTCTTTCATTCCATTATGTCGACACTGACCCTCTGAATCAGAAATTGACTATTTCTTCTCCCTGTAATGCTGCATGTTCTTCCTTTTCAGATAGCTGGCTAATTCCCTCTTCAGTGCCTCAAATAAATTTCCATATACGCCACGCTCTGGAAATGCAGTTTTTAACCACATGAAAAAAATCCTTATATTGATGCATTTTCAAATTGCTTTACATCTGTCTATGTTGTCCTCATGATTTTGAATACAATGACCAAACCTCCTCTCAGTTATCTCCTCTGTAAGAAAACTTATCTTTGTAACTGAATTTCCTCATCCTTTGAACGATTCTCTTGAACTTTTTCTGCACTTTTTCTAATGCCATTAAATCTTTCCCAAAGCACAACACGCAGAATGGGATGCACTACTTAAGTTGATGCTTAACTATTGTTTTGTACAAGTTCAAAGTAACATCTTTGCCCTTGTACTTTAAGCCTTTATTACTAAGGCCAAGGATACAATGACCTAGAACATTCCTGTACGGTCTGGTAATATTTTCAAAAAATGTCCATTTATCTTTCTCTGATTTATGCAGCCAAGCCTCTGATCCAGATACTCTCAGAGTCTTGACACAACATAATGGAGATGAAACTATGTTTTCCCCACATGATGCCAGAGGTTCTGGGGTCCCCTTATGTGTAGCAGCAAACAGTATAGAGATTAACTGAGAATGGTGTGTATAATAAAACTTCTGTAGTTATTATGTAGCTTGTTGTTCTTTTTAAACATTTAATATTATTATTATTGATTAATTGTATGTACAATGATTTTTAATTTAAATTTAAATTCTAAATGTCTTTTTATTTAATAATTCTAAGTGCAATTTATTTTTCTTATTTGTTCGAACATTCAATATTATTTGATGATCTCTAGTGAGTGAGTGTGGATAAGTGAGTAAGGGATTAAGGTGGTAGGTGAGCTGGGTGGCAAAGTTTTAAGTGACAGGGTTATTGTGAGGACCGTGTCTTTTCTCACTTTGTTTAAAATTGTGGACAGAAATGAGAAAGAGCTATTTTAAAATTAGTGTTTTGAAAGAATGGCTGCATATTTTGAAAAGCAAGTATGCTAATACATGTGGAAAGCTCATCAATACCTGTTTGAACAAGCAACATTTAAAGTGGTTGATGAACAGGAGCAGAGAGTTGTGTACGATGTAGTTGGGTGGCATGAAGGAGTTGATTGGTTTAGGGACGAGTAACCAGTTATTGATGACGAAAGTCTTTTGTCTGCCAACAACCGTGTGATTGGTTCTCAGGTAACTGAACAGCTTGAGGTTGGGAGCAAGATATTGAAAAGCGCTTTGGTCTATGCAGTCAAACTTGAAGAAAACCAATGAATCTTGCCCTCAGTGATTGCTATAAGCGTGATATTAATTGATACATCAGAGACAGTTTGCTAAAGAAGCAGCCACCCCGTGTCTCTTATAAATCAGTGGAAACATTTGGAAAAGGAAAGCCAAGAATAAACTTTCAGACCAGCACAACTCAACACAATTTGTGGACAAAGACTACTGAATTGTCTTTCCAGATTTTCCCCTCGATCTATTTGCCTGTTTGTGTGTGTGTAAGGGAAAGTTTATAAGGGCATTACAATTTTATGTTAAGTGCTGATTGCCATAATTGACTACCTGTAGCTTGAACCTAATTATTTGTAATTAATAGCAATTTCTGTTAAGTGCAGAAACCTGGTCCACAGGCTGAAAATCAGATAAATTAGAAAATATTGTACACTTATTTTAAAAATTTTAACTTCTGTGACAACTCTGTGAATAATAGGGTTTGATTTCCAGTTCATTATACCAGTGAGCCATTGCATTGGGAGGTGGGAGGAGGGTAAGATGGCAGGTAAGTGGGTGAAGGCTCAGGGTCGCATAGTTTGGCAAGCCCAGATATGGAGGGAAGCGGGGGAGCTTTCAGGTCTGAAGGCCAGGTTTTGGGAGTGTGTAGGTTTGGAGTTTTGGTTCAGTATGAGTTAAACTTAGATTGTTCTTTAACTTCTTGTCTATTGCCCTCACTACTTCCAAGATAATCTTTCCCATGAGATGTATCTCCTGCTTTCTGAAGTCTATTTTAACAAAACATTTGACCATTTAACTGTTGACAATATCAACTGCTGATATTGGCAACAGTTCACTTGTCACAGTGACTGTCAGGGTCCCCTTCAAATATGCCAGGATCAGTTCTCTTTTATCTCTTACCTCTTTAAATATTTTGTTGCTTCTCAAATCTGTACTCACATTTTGTCTAAGAGCTCCCTGTTTGAATCTCTCCAATCAGATTTCTGCCTCATCACAATACTAAAATGGCTCTTGCCCAAATTACTTATACATGATCGAGATAAAGGAGGCCTATTCCTTTTTGTCTCCTTTGACATTGTTGACCACTCCATCCCCTCTAAAGTCTCTCCAATGTCATTGAGCTGGATAGATAGCATTCAGTTCCTTATACTATATATCTTATCAGAGCCACAGAGTTATCTGCAATGGCTTCTCTTCTCATTCCAGTACTGTTACTTCTAATGTCCCTGAAGGATCTATCTTGGGCAGCCTGCTGTTTCCCATCTACATGCTACCCCTCATTACTATGTTGCTCAACCTTTCCACTCACCCTGAACTGTAAGACTTGTTGACTGATATCCAGTACTGACAAATAGAAACTTTCTCCAAATAAATATTGAAAGGACCAAAAGCACTGGCTTCAGTCCCTACTACAAGCCCCATTCCTTAGCTATTGACTCTGTCCCTTTTCCTTGCAATTATCTGAGCCTGATTCAGGCGATGAGCAAACCTGGTGTCATATTTGACCTTGGAATGTGCCTCATGCTGTGCATTTGCACCGCACTGGGACAGCTACTTCCACTGTTAGATGAGCTGAAGAAGAGGTCTCTTGAAATTAAAGTAAATTAACTGAGCTTAGATTTCAAAAATTCAGGGTGAGATTTCTTTGAGATGACCATCAAATGTCAACAACTGAAGGAAAAACTTAGCAAGAATATCCACTAGATGGATAATGGCAAGAAAGCTGTGGAAAGTTTTAGGTCAATGATTTCTCGATAAAATGCATTGTGGATGTCTATAAGGTGTTGCGATTTCATAGTCATACTGCACGAAAACTGACCTTTCATTCCAGCCAGTTCATCCTGGACATAATTCCAAACTAAATGAATCCCACCCGCCTGCTCCTGGCCCATATCCCTCCAAATCTTTTCTATTCATGTATTTATCTAAGTGTTTTTAAACATGGTAACTGTGTCCACATCCACCACTCCCTTAGAAGTTCATTTCACTCCCTCCATATAAAAACCTTGCCCCTCATGTCTTTTTTAAATCTCTCTACTCTCACCTTAAAAAATGCCACTTAGTCTTGAAATTCCCCATCCAAGGGAAAAGACACCTACCATTAGCCCTATATATACCTCTCATGATTTTATAAACGTATGTAAGGCCACCTCTCAACCTCCTACACTCTGGTGAAAAAAAGTTCCAGCCTATCCAGCCTTTCTTCATAACATTTCCTTTTTTAAATATGATCCTGAAAAGACTTTGATAAAGCGATGGGGGATTACCAAAGGCAGTTGGCTGTTCAGTGGTAAAGAAAATAATTCCCTTAAACCATATCTGTTGTTTCAAACACTTAAAACTAATAGCATAAATGCACATGCCTCACAGTAATTTTGACATTGAAAAGCACACATTGACTAATGGGAATCATGCATGAAAGGAAATGGTTTATTATACAAAATCAACTGACCTTTGGTGCTGGATCAATGGGCTTTATCACATCCCTGATAAATGTTCTCAGTTCTAAGAGGTACAATGTGTTGATTTACGTAATTAACTGCCAAACCCATTCTGATGCAGGCAACACAACTTCACACTAACTTTAAAGATTTCCATGATGTGGAGGTGGAGGTGCCGGTGGCGGACTGGGGTGGACACAACACCAGGGTATAGTCCAACAGATTTATTTGGAAATACTAGCCTACAGTGCTGCTCCTTCAACATTAATGATTTCAGCATTCGTCTACCACTAACCGTACTTTTGGTTAGCTGGATTCATCAGCAGAGAGCTAACACCATCAATAATAATCACCCATCAAGATATAAAGGACTGAAATAAAAAAAAGTGCTGAAGAAACTCAGCAACATCTGTTGTAGATTGAACATTCAAGTCAATATGACCCTCCTAATGTTGCAAAATACTGCAAACACAATGTCTTTCCTGCTTTTTTTTAACATGAACTGCTGGTTTTGAGGCAGAAGTTCTGCTGGATGTTGGAGTCTCTTTTGAGGAGCTCAGTGAAAGGTTACAACAACTGGGCTTCAACACTTTGTAAAAACATGGATCATGCCTCTCAGCTAGTGCCTGTGGTGAGATGACCCATACCTCTGTAACAACCAATGGTGTTAAACAAGGATATATCATGACTCCCTAACTCTTTAATTTCTTCTTTGCATCAATGCTTAACAAAGCCAGAGACACTTCTGCAGATACCTACATTAGGTTCCACTCAGGGAAACTCTTCAATTTTTCTGACTACAAGATTTCACCAAAGTCACAGGGCCTAAAATCAGAGAGCTTCTGTATAGAGATTAATGTGCCCTAACTGCCCACAACAAGGATGTTATTCAAATTATGGCAAACAAATTCTTGAGCGCTGCCAAAAACTTTGGTCCCCAAGCCAGTGTCTCTAAAACCAAGATTATCTGTTTCGGTCAGTACCACGTATATGTTATGAAGCACCAGGCAAAACTATTGATAGCATTAGTCTCACATTGTAGAAAAATTCTTATTCTTTCCACTGTGCACCTTAGGAATGCTACTGTTGATAACGGTATTAGCCATGTATCCAGAAAGTAAGTTTGGCCCAAGGCTGACTTCATAATCAAGTCTAGAAGCAACGTGACATTAAACTGAAGACTAAAATCAAACTCTACCAAGCCATTTTCCTGACCATCCACGAAATGCTTCAGAATCATGTATCTGCTGTCGGCTCCACATGAAGGTTGGGGAACACTTTTCACCAAGAACATCTGAAGTCCATCATAAGAATTAATGACAGGACCAACAAAGTCAATCATTGTCCTGTGGTAAACAGCATACAGACCACCAAATAAATACATTATCTCAATTGGTTATGTCTCTAACATGGATGATTGCAATATCCTAACCATCTCTTTAAAAGGAAATACCTTGAGGCAAATAATTTCAAGTTGGTCAGCAAAAACAATACAAGGACACTCTAAAAGAGAGCCTTACAAACACCTGCGCTTCAGATTACCTCTTTTGAGAAAACACCAGCCAGCCAACCCTTGAGGAGATTAGCACTGAAATTTTGTTCAGCATGCTTCAAGGAACCTCTGCATTAAATTTGTAGCATCCAAAGTGCCCAGGGGTCAGTTAGAGGTGGCGCAGGTTGAGTGCGTTCTCCAATTACTAATAACAATATGAACCATCAATTTTGTGGACACTGATGACAATCTCACTTCAGCCTCTACAGTCATGAGTGAACCCACATAAGATAAATAGAAGGCATCATCATGGCCCAGTGATTCTCACTGCTGCCTCACAGTGCTTGGGGCCTGAATTCAATTCCACCCTCAGGTGACTGGCTGTGTGGAGTTTGCACATTTGCCCGATATCTGCATGGGTTTCCTCTGGGTACTCCGGTTTCCTCCCACACTGCAAAAAAGTGAAGATTAGATAATTTGGCCATGCTAAATTGCCCATCCTGTGCAGCGATATGCAGGCTGGTTGGATGAGCCACAGGAAATGCAGAATTACAGGGATAGGTTGGGAGTGGGGATGGGTCCGCGAGGGATGCTCTTCGCAGGGTCAGTATGGACTCAATGAGCTGAATGGCCTGTTTCCACACTGTAGGAATTCTATGAAATCACCTCCAGTTTGGAAATACTCAAATTACAAAGATTCTACTGCTAAGAATGGGACTGTCTGAAAGAGTTATAGCAATGTAAACAACTTACAAACAAAAGTAAAAATCTTCTGCAGTAAAATCTCATCCAAAACTACTGCATCAGTGTCAGGCACAGCTTCCAGAAATGGCGCAACGATTTCAAAGCTACTATTTAAATAAAGTCATATCAACATGGTCATTATTTTTGGATTTTTGCTGCTTCTATATTTATTGCAGATTACTGTTGTTCCTTTACACAGCGATGGAGATCATGTTGAGTTATGCATTACTGTTTAGTGGTAAACAGATGAGGAGAGATTTCCATGAACAGTTTGAGGGTTATTGAATCAATAACTGTTTCCCACTGCAGAGCAAAGAAATCAACCACCTTCCCCAGGCCATATGATTAATCCAAATAAAAAGCCACTATCCTTCATACCTACACTATCTTCATTATTCCTTCACTGACTAGTAATGGTGCTGCCTTTTGACATAGCAGCATGCACACATTCACAAAGTGTGGCACATTTAAACAAACATATAGACCACAGAAATGCAAGTTGCAGCTTCGAGCTGGTTAAAATAGATTTCAGACTCTCTAAGTTTTATCAATAGAGGACTGTTTTTCAAAGGTTCCAGAAAGCTTAAAATATGTCTTTAAAAATCTTTTCTTGTCCTATAATATCAAATTCCGATTGTTAATGATGGTCAGGCAACACCAACAACTTTAGATAACTTAACTGAAAACATGGAAACATGGAAAAATGATAAAAGGAAACTAAATATTGTGATTTACTCAGTTTATGAAATTAATTTACAACACTGCAAACAGATTTTTTGTTCTCTTCTTTGGATACTCACTATTGTCCATCTACATATGAGATCTTAATGGTACTTGACTCAAAAGTTCATATTGCCATTCTGTCCTGCCACATTGCACAGGGAGATGATGATATGTCCCATAATATAAGGTCAAGAAGATCAATTTGCAGTCAATAGCTTCAATATTAGGCATTCATGTAACAACACATAAGAAATCAGATTTTAGACCCAATTTCTAAATTGGATGGCTGTAAAGCTAGTGGATGTCAAAATCTTGAATTCTGGAATAATCCCACTGATTTGGAAGTTAGTAAATAAAGCCCTTTATTCAATGAGGATAGTTAGCCTGACATCAGTCATCAGGAAAACACTTGGATCAATTACTAATAAAGTGGTCATGGAGCACTTCAAAAATCATAGCATAAGTTGGCAGAGTCAATTAGAATTTATGAAAGGGAAATAGTGTTTAACAAATCTATTTAAGTTTTTGAGTATACAGCTAGCAGGGGAGATACACAGAGAGATTGTCAATGTGAAGTCTTTGGAATTGTTAAAAAGCATTTTGATAAGGTGCCACATGAAATACAAAAGGCTGGTCCATAAAGTAAGATATTATGGGATGGTGATGGTTTATTAGCAAAGTTATAAAACTAGCACAAAAAGAAAACAGAGAGCAGAGACATGTGTCATTTTCAATTTGTCAGCTGTTACAAGGCAGAGAAGATCAGTGCTCCAGCCTATGTACTTATAATTTATAAAATCACAGAATGACATTATTCCTACAATGCCAAAAGAAGTCCTTTGGGCCTATCATGCTTGTGCCAGTTCTCCAAATCTGCAATTCACTTAGTTCCACTCTCCACCCTTGTCCCCTCAAAACTGCACATTCTTCATTTTCAGCTAACACTTTCTTTTGAATGTTTCCATTGAACCTGTTTCCACCACAATCTCAGGCAGCACATTTTAGGTCTTAACCACATGCTGCATGAAAATGCTTTTACTCATTACATCATTGCTTCTTTTACCCATTACTTTACATCTGTGCCCTTTCATTTTGGATTCCTTCATGAATATAAACAGTTTCTCCCTATCGATTTTGTACAGATCTCTCATAATTTTGAAAACCTTTAACAAATCCCCACTCAGCTTTCTTATTTCTTTGGAAAATAGCTTCAAATTCTTCAATCTATTTTGAAAATTGAAGTTCCTCATCCAGGAATCGCCCTAATGAATATTTTCTTACAGTGTGGAAACAGGCCCTTCGGCCCAACAAGCCCACACCGACCCTCGAATACCTTCATATTTATCCTGACAGTGAAATTCCAGACTTAATGTAGTACTCCAGTTGAGGCAGAAATGTATTTTATATAGGTTCATCAATCCTTATTTAGTCTCGTACTCCTACCCCATTCATAAAGCCTGAAACACTGTTTGCTTTGTTAACTGCACTCTCCATCAGTCCTGCCACATTCAATGACTATTACATATGTACACCTAGCTTCTACATTCTACAGCTTCTACACCCTGCTCCTGCATTCTGTTTAGAATTGTATCCTTTATTTTATATTCTCTCTCTATGTATATTCTTTCTAAAAGAATCGCTGAATTGTTGTGGTGCAAAAGAAGGCCACTCAGCCCATCATGTTTGCATTTCTGTTATCTATGCCGATTTCCTGCATTTACCCCAGATTACTTCACACAATGTCTTTTACAATGCAAAAAGGAAGGGCTGACTGGACCTGCAATTTCAGCATGCCCCAGAATGCCGAGTACAAGATAAGATGATAATGTGACCATTCAATTAGAGTAAACATAAAAACACTTTCTTTCACTGTAAAGAAATGTCTCTAACTCCCCTGCAACTATCAAAGCATGTCAACAAAGAGGTGTGTTGCTGCATATAGTCCTCTGACAAAGCCTATTTGATATTAAAGGATCCATGCTTACTTTTGCTAGTCTCTTCCAATTAAAAGACATGTACTAGTTGTTGGGAGTTTTCTTACTTCTTTCTAGCTAACTCTCATTCTTTTGCATTTGATCAATTTTTCAGTAATCTTATAAATTGTATCTATGATAAATAGATAGTTTAAATTAAGATATTGGGTGGAATACTAAAGGGGTCCAAATGACATGGGTTACAGTTAAGAGCTGTGGCAGAATCAAATGAGATCTCAACAACAGAAGAACGTTGCTTCATTTTTTATGCTTTTACAGGTCGCGTGACCAGATTCTCGCTTGGCAGAGATGGGTTAGCAATAGATGGCATTAAAGCTTATCAAACACATCATTGACAGCCCAACTTGCTGAAATAATATTCATCTTAGCAAACGCGACAAGCAAGCTAGATACTGAAAATACTTGACATGAAAACTAATGTGGGCACCTGGAAAATTTAGTTCACTACTGTTCTGAATGACAACTCTGTTCGACACCAGACACTAACATCGCAGGCTATGCTCCATGGGCATCTGCTGTACACCATGTCCACAGATATTGGCTTTCAACATGTGCCAGCCTCTCACAACACTTATGGCAACTCCTGATCCACTTCTAGAATGCATCTGCACTTCAGTACTGCACCTTGAGATGCACAAGAAACATTCATTTCAATATTGACTGTGTGTTCAGGAACATGCACCCAGTTCATGGATTGGACCAAGCTATATCTCCAGCCTGTTTACTTGCTCTGTCAATGCACACTTACTCTGAGTCTGCCTGGATGCTCATAGTTTCCTTTCCTTTGTGTACTTTGTCCCCTCAGCCAGAAATATGAGGCTCATATTACTTGTGTTATTGTTTAGTGCAGAAACAATGGAAGGAAGTTTGTCACAGTTATCAATGGGTCTCAGTCAAGTCAACGGAGAAAGGCAAAAACATGTAAGATTTAGCTTATAATGTTTCTATGCATGGACCCAAATCTTGCTAGAAAATTAATTTCAATATCAACAGTCACTTTTCATGTTTCTAAACACACAACAGCCAGAAAATCCTCTTTGTAATACTGTACTTGAATTTGCTCTCTCCCACAAAGGATAAAAATCAAATACTGAACACCTCCAACTTAAATTAATGACAATTCAGCCAGATGTAAATAATCAGCTTAGTACTTTGTCTTCATAGGGGCACATATTCACAGAAATATTGCTTATTAGCTTTTTGAGCTAATATACCCCCTTAAAACACCCCTTGTTTCAGTGCTACAAGTTTTAAAGGTGAGCATGTATGAATCAAAAACTGCAGGCCTTCTAAATGCAGTGTATTTACCTAGGTTTAGACACAATATGTGCTTTAATTCTCAAATCATATCTCATTGCCAAAATGTTTGTTGATGCACTGAAACTGTTCTATGATAAACAAGCAGACATTTATCTATAAATTCTTAAATCAGCCAGTAGAATTCTTTAAATGACCAAGATACATTAAGCTTTAACAAATCAAAAAGCTTGATGTGTTTATTTTGACTAAATATTTAACACTAAAAAAGTAGTTCTCTTAACCCCATCACCTCTCAGCTACATCCTACACCTTTTCTGTGTTGTGTAAAATTCCACTTTTGAGTCATTTCTGCCCTCTTGTGAAATAGAATATTTTAAAGATTTTCAGAATGCTTAATGGTGTTTCTTCCAAACAAAAGACATGTAAATAATACTCCAACTGTCAACACAGGATATAATACTCTTCTGACAGGAGGCTTTGTTCCTATTTATAGTGAATATTTTCCAACACCTGGGGATGGTTTACAAGGCTGCAAAGTAAACTCAACAGTATGTCTTACAACACCAAACTATTTGTGCATCAGTGTCCTACAGATTCGGTTTGTACCATTTTACATTATATCTGTCATTTTTCCAACAGTTGGTTCATATTCAAATTCCATTCAAGCTAATGTAGCGACTATTTCAGATTTTTCTTTTGTCATGGGCCAAACCAAATTCCCTCAAAATATAACAAAGGCATAACCTCGACCCTAACTTTTTATTTTATTTAAAGGAAGTGTAAGGTGCTACATTCCAAATATGATTCAGTTGGTCCACCGTTGCTTTATTCTTGCAACACAGTGAAAATACGAACAAAATAAAAGAATTGGCATAACTTTAACTCCATTAAAATACTTAATTAAATAATACATTATGTATTACTAATCAGCAACTGTTCCAATATAGCAGCATCCCATAAACACTTACTTGGGCAAAGGCGAATTCAGCAAAACAGAATCTCCTTGTGCGTTATTTCCTTTCCAGTCCAGGAGAAAGGAACTCTGAAACAAACAATATAGTAGCAGAGGAGGACTCAAGCTTTTTTTCTGAAGCAGAGAGAGATCTACATCGATCAGCTTCAACAGCCATCTCCAAACCCCAACTGAAAACAAAACTAAAACTCTAGGTCTGTGTGCGCCTGACTCCACCTACTCAAAAAAGCTCTGGGAGCTCAAAGCTGTTGCTTCTGAAGCAAACATTCCAACACCACTGTGGTAATACCTCTTTGCAGAGAAACAGCACAGAACAAGTCTCTCTTAAAGGCACAGTACCATCACAGTTTATTCATTAGGGGGTCACCTTGGTATCTTACATTTATGAAAAAGCTATGCAAATTATGGCGAGTTGATTCATACCATCCTCAGATCTGTTTTTCATTGTTTGAACTCTGTGGACAATGAGGCTAAATAGCAGTACTTGAAAGAAGGATTTGTTGTGACTGCTAGAGTGGTATCAGGAAGAATTCTATCAAGGTGGCTTAATTTACCAGAGTGGTACCACAGATTTATAATATGAGGTGGAGAGAACGAGAGACAATCTGCAACCCCAGGAGAAAGAGAACTTGCCAGCTTGCTTGAATAAAATCGTCATGGAAAAAAAATCATCATGGGTGGCACGGTGGCACGATGGTTTTCACTGCTGCCTCACAGTGCCAGAGACCCGGGTTCAATTCTCACCTCAGGCAACTGTTTATGTGGAGTTTGCTCCGGTGTCTGCGTGGGTTTGCTCCGGTTTCGTCCCACAGTCCAAAAATGTCCAGGTTAGGTGAATTGGCCATGCTAAATTGCCCGTAGTGTTAGGTGAAAGGGTAAATGTAGGGGAATGGGTCTGGGTGGGTTGCTCTTTGGAGGGTCGGTGTGGGCTTGTTGGGCCGAAGGGCCTGTTTCCACACTGTAAGTAATCTAATCTAAAAACAAATAATGTTTACCATCATGGGACAGAGCATTGCTGAGATTAGAGTCACTAGTGACACTGCATGACTCGATGATGGGGGCATTTGCATTCTTAATCTTTCTTCTGTCTTTTAGATTCTCCTTCATTCCACAATTTTGGGAATATGCTGGTGGCATACACGTAGACTTCTTACTTCATCCCTGGCCCAATCCTTTTTCAAAAGCCAGTGCATCTCTGATCAGTACAAGAAAATGAAAACATTGAATTTGAAGAGAAACCATCACTTGATCTTACCCTCATGGCCACTGTGACAAAAGATGAAAGGTATAGTGCACAGCAAAGAAGGTTACCTTAAAGTACAACTGGATCTTGAACAGATGGGCCAATGGGCCGAGGAGTGGCAGATGGAGTTTAATTTAGATAAATGTGAGGTGCTGCATTTTGGAAAGGCAAATCATGGCAGGACTTATATTGGTAAGATCCTGGAGAGTGTTGCGGAACAAAGAGATCTTAGAATGCAGGTTCATAGTTCCATGAAAGTACAGTCGCAGGTAGACAAGATAGTAAACAATGCGTTTGGTACACTTGCCTTTATTGGTCAGTGCATCAAGTATAGGATTTGGGAGGTCGTGTTGTGGCTGCACAGGACATTGGTTAGGCCACTTTTGGAATATTGTATGCAAATCTGGCCTCCATCCTGTAGGAAGAATGAAATTTGAAAGTGTTCAGAAAAGATTCACAAGGATGTTGCAAGGGTTGGAGGGCATGAGGTGTAGGGAGAGGCTGATTAGACTGGAGCTGTTTTCCCTGGAGAATCAAAGGCTGAGGGGTGAACTGATAGAGGTTTATAAAATCATGAGGGGCACGGATAGGGCAAATAGACTAGGTCTTTTCCCTGGGGTGAGGGAATCCAAAACTAGAGGGGATAGGTTTAGAGTGAGATGGGAAAAATTTAGGAGAGACCTAAGGGGCAACATTTTCACACAGAAGGTGTAAAGAATGAGCTGCTAGAGGAAGTGGTGGAGGCTGGTACAATTTCAACATTTACAAAGCATCTGGATGTATACATGGATAGGAAGGGTTTAGATGGATATGGGCCAAGTGCTGACAACAGGACTAGATTAGTTTAGGATATCTGGTTGACATGGATGAGTTGGACCGAAGGATCTGTTTCTGTACTGTATGTCTCTATGATGCTATGACTCTATGTATAAAATATTTTGGAGTCTTGTGTTTTAAAACACAAGCAGACAGATATTAACTTGTTCTGAGAAATTTTATTTTTAAAATAAATTTGGAAAGTAACCTAAACATATCAATTCTGAGAAGATATATGACAAGTGCCAAGCAGACCCCAGTGGTGTTAATCAATAAGATATTTATATTGTTGTGTTTATGACAAGCAGTGTAAACAGTTTAAGGCAATTATTTTTTTCTGACTCTGAGTTGAGATAGAAGAATGATTTCTCTAAATCTATGTCTCTGAAACAGACAGTATTGGAAACAAGTTGAACTTTGATGTGCTGCTTGTATCAAGACTTTTGCAAATTGTCTTCTACATTATTTAACTTAGTTTATTTATCTTTTTTTGTTTCAGAAACTTACATTCTGTTAATGAACATCTGCAGCTTTGTCAGAATGAGTTTCAGTGATTAAGCACCATGTTAACAAATCAACTAAAAAAATTAATTTATGATTTATTAAGCTAGGTTCAATTCTGGGATCTGACTTTACAGTAGTACCATCAGTTGGGATTATAGCGTCATCAATCAGAGATTTAAACAAGATATACCTTTGAGGCATAAGTGTAATTTATACAGGTAAGATAAACAGCATTATAAACAAAAAGCTACCATAGTACTGACTGTTATGCAAATCACTCCCTGGTTTGCACAGAATTAGAATATAACACATGAAACCTTTTCAGTCAAACCAGAAATGCAAAAGTTATGAACCTGTAGGAAAACCAGGGGGACTGCAGCAATTGCAAAATTTATTACTAAGATCAAGGGAGAAGTGTTTGCCAGTGTTTCCCTTATCAAACTGCAAATCCTGGTTGAATGTATCTATCCCAAAACCCAGTGTAATTTCAGAACTGGAAGATTTACAACTGACATGATTTCTCACTGAAGAGAAATGCCATGAAAAAAGAATATATCCGTAATAAACTATCTTCAAAGTTCTTACCAAAGTATTTGATCATGTGAGCAGGAATAGCCAATTTAATATAGAGGCCCTTACTATTTAAGTTTTATGTTTCTCATTTTTTTTAGTTTGGAATTTTGAGATAAGGTTAAGAGTTGGACTTTGAAAAATCACTTTTTTTAAAGGAGAAATGAATAAAGGCAGATGTTTGCTGTTGGGAACTGATTTAGAAAATGATGTAACGTAATTACTGATCTAAGGGCACTGTAAATAAAGTGGCACTGAGTTGTTGCTCAGTTTAGGTTGACAGCTGGTTGGCTGTTGAATTGGCGAATCAAGGCAGGAGTGATTCCTCCTGGGTTTCAGCGGGAGGCAGTGTGATTTTTAAAAACATCCGGAGGCATTTGCTCAATTTGCTGGATGACTGATCCAGAATGATACCAATAATGTGGGTTCAACTCCTGCATCAGCTGAGATTACGATGAAGGATGCTCCTTCTCAACCTCACCCAAGGCATGATGACCCTCAGGTTTAACCACCATCATCTCTCTTTCTCTTTCTCTCTCTCTCTCCCTCTAATGACAGAGAAGCTATTTGATCCATTATTTTACAAGCACCAGCAATCTGCCATTTGATGCTGAAATCAATATTCACACATCAAAAAAGTTGGAATTGTCGCATCTAAGCTGAGGAAAGAAGTATGGAACAATAGCAACCTGACTGAGGAAATCAAATTTATGGATTTACCAAGCCTGCATCCTCAGTTCACTCAACACCAGTGAGCACTCGAGTAACATATATTGGTCATAGAAAAGGCTAAACAGTTTCCACAATGCTGCTTCTATTGTGTATCCTCAATACTTTTTGACAGGACTAGGTTATCAGCTCAGAGACTCTGTAGTCTCCTTATTCCATAGCACACAGTCATTGCTAAGCCAGTGATGTCTGCTCTGTCAGCTATATTCATCAAATACATGATAAGCAAATGATGGAAGGGCATCTGTCTGATGAACTGGCCACTGAGTTACAATCTCCTGGAAATGGTAAGGTTCTAAAAAAGGTGACAGACATTGACACTAGCATCTGGAAGATAGTCAAGTGACAATGGTGTCCTCTGGAGGCTGACTATTTGGAAGGACATAGGAAGAGGCGAGTCAAAAGGAGGGCCCAGAGAGAATTGTTTTCAGCCCACCATCTTTCTCTGCAGCAAATGCAGCAGAAACCACCATGCAAGAATGGGGCTAATGAATCAGCTAACCAGTTGCCAAAAGAGTGAGGAGGAAGTGAAGGAAAAGGAGAGGAGACCACAGCATTGACTTATCTTTCTTGTTGAGACTGTACAATTAAATCATGAGTGACAAGAATAAGTTGAACTACAGTTCTCCATTCATCCATTCAATGCTTAACACAGCATTGGCCACCTGGGCAAAAACTATTGTGTTGATGAGAATGAAAGCTGCCACTTTGGAAAGATAGGGGAACTGTATATGGTGTATATGATCAAAGGAAAGGATGGCACACACTCCAGCTCACTGGAGGATGGGTCAGATACAAATTCTGCTATGGATGACTCAGATAAAGACTTTAAAGTATCACAGTACAGAAGGCTGAAAAATGTACATAAATAAAAAACACAACTTCCATTGGAAAATAAACAGTTTCATCAAAGGTCTCACTGCTCTCTTGGAAATCCAGACTGCTAAGTTTGTGGGTCTGGATATGAATAGCGAAGATAGCTGCTTGATAGCACACCAATCCAACATGAAGGGAATGTTGGTGAATGTAGTTCAAGTTACTGTTGTCATTCATGATTAAGCTGTACAGTCCTGGCAGGAAGGATGTGTCAATGCTATAACTTTTTCCATTTCTGCCTTACTTCCCTAGCAGCCAGTTCTGTTCAGCATATTTTACTTGGTTCTCTCAGTCACATTTAATTCCTGTCTGACCAAAGATCCCAATGAAATTATTTACCCAACAGAATATTTTCTGGTACATAAAAGGTGCTGTGAAACCACCCAGATTATTCTGAGTACACAATGACCTGGGTTATTGGTTTATCGATCGTCAAATCAGGATCTTGTACCAGGATCTCCCAGAAAATCCAATACAATTGAGCAAGTCTGAGGACTTTGAAGAAGCTTAATAAGGTTAAGCATTGGCAATAGTTAAAGTATAGAGTAAAGGAAATTGTATCTCAACTCTGCATATAGCTACTGAGCATGTGCAAAAGGAAACTATGTCATAGTGATACCAGATCGCAGGGAACTGGGGCCTTCTGTAATGCTCCAAGTAAGATGTGCTTTTTCATTATCATTAGAATGTAGTTACATTCAGTAAAACATGTTGCTGTTCACACACAAGAGTGCAGATCTCACATCACCACTGGAAGGAAATCATGAAATCAAGAAAAGTATGTAAATTATGAGAATAATAGTTATGGTTATAACATTAGCTATAGTATGGATAAAATCAAAAACATATTATACATAATAATATGTCTGTATAAGTTAAAACATTTTTTTCACCATGTTGAAGCTATTGTATTAAAGTATTTGTTGCTGTAGTCAGGGATGGGTAAAGTCCTTAACACATGGAGCTGAGGTTAAGGTAAACAAGTTTGCCTGGGTTTTGTAACCATCCGTAAAAGAATAGTGCTCTCCACTTACTTTACTGACAACTGCCTGCAGCTTCTCAATGGAGACTAGCTGCCAGCAAACATTTGATTCTGTGTGATATCATATCTAGTGGATTTGTGGCATCTGTGAGCAGAGTAATCAATAGTGTGGTTCTGCAACTAATCAAACTGAAAAATTGCCAGTGACATATACAGAGTCTAAACAAGGAAGTATGAAGTATAATGTTCGATTAATTGTAAAATCATGTACAGAAAATGAAATGAAGCGGAAGAAGGAAAATAGTGATTAGAAGTAAAACCAAAACAAACAATTTTTAATTTTAACATCTTCCACATTAATTGAAATCTGAAGGAATAAGATTCCAGACTTATTAAATGAAATTTTTGGAGCCATTGAAGTGGTTTGACAGCAATTAGATTTTTTATCATGCCATTAAAGATTCACTTAAACCTGAATGCATTCATGCTAACCTATTCTGCTGTAACCTCACAACCCTAACATGGATTTCAATCTTTTTGATGAGAGACCAGTGTTGCAAAGCTTTTGGAGGAGTACAGCAATTTATACCACAACCTCTGCAGGTTTTCATGAGTATGTGCAAACGCCAGAACTGGCTTCCTGAATTACCGTAAAACATGCCATGCCTTTATTTGGCAGATTTTATATATATATATATATATATATATATATAAAATTAAATACAAGTCAACATTGATTAAATGGGGAGCTGATGTTTTAATGTGACCGATATGTTCTACTTGGGTTGGAAATGTTATTTTCTAATTGTGATGTTGATTTTGCCCTTGTCCAAAAGACAGTCCAAATATTAAATCCAACAAAAGAGTGGAATTAAGAGTGTAATGATGACCATGAAACCATTGTCGATTTTTGGAAAAAAAACACACTGGTTCACTAATGTCCTTTAGGGAAAGAAATCTGCCGTCCTTAACTGTGGATCAGGCCAGACCACCTCAAAACATTTCAAGAAACTAGCCCAGACACTAACTTTGCTAGTCGTTTAAGCAGGTGTACAGTGGATATTCAGGGAGTGATGCAGCTGGCCCAATGACTTAGTTTTAAACAAAACAGAATTTATTTGCAAGGTTACCAAATGAAGCACAAACAAAAGAGAACAGAATATAGAACAACTTAACCTATCCAAAAACCTAACAGATTATCCCAATTTAATGATGCTGTTCCAAATTCCTTCAACAATTCCCATAAGCACCCCTTGGCACAAAAGGTAAAATCAAACACAGGATCTTACAGGAGAGAGAGAGAGGGATGGCAGAGATTCAGCATGGAGCACGTTCATTCATGTAACTGTTTTTAGACCAGCAGTTTCAAACCTGACTAACTTTTCTCTGAACAGCCAGACTGCTAAAACCTAAAGCCAAACACTACAAAACCAAACCAGAGAAATGCTGATCTGGGAGAACTCGCCACTCCCCTTTCATTATATAAGTGTTCTTTTTAATTTGAAAGCCTTTTTCCTGAGGCAGTATCTGTTACCAAAAATCAAATTAGCCTTAAAACCCATCCAAGCCAGACCTCTTGGCAGCTCTGCCTCATACAACACTTTTGAAAAAAGCCAAGGGCAACATAACATTGTTAAAGAAGCAGCATCATCACACCTGGTCTGGCCTACATGTAACTCCAGACTCACAGAATGTGGCTGACTCTTAACTGCCTTGTAGGGCAATTAGGGATGGGCAATAAATGCTGGCCTGGCCCATGATGCCCACATCCCATGCATGAATAAAGAAGAAGTCATTTTCTAATCACTAGTAAAACGTAAACATTGGTCATTGTAATAAAAGACTCATTCTGTGTCTGTCATTTGATAAGAGACTAAGTAGAAACATGCAATTGAATCCTGGATTATCTTTCCAAGTACTCATTTTATGTGTTTTCTCCCAGAAAGTCTCATCTTTATCTCAGTTCAATCTTCTTTGCAAATTAATATTGTCATAATGTTGGTCTTTTTTGCAATGTTATGATGCGCTTAAGTATTTTCTCCAGAGAAGGGGTAATTGACCAGGCTCCAACGAGGCTGGATTTGCAAGGTTTATTGGGCCCTTTTTGTTTACCCCTAACAGGTAATGCCTCAAGCCTAGGACGTTCATGTCTTTAAAAAACTGGTAAAATCAAAGGGGAGTGGCCAGCTAGCTATGTAGCTAGAGTCAGAGGGTCATTGAGATGATCAACACAGAAACAGACCCTTCAGTCCAACTCGTCTATGCTGTCAGATATTCCAACCCAGTCTAGTCCCACCTGGCAGCGTCCAGCCCACATCCCTCCAAACCCTTCCTATTCATATCCCCATCCAGATGCCTTTTAAATGTTACAATTGTACTAGCTTTCGCCACTTCCTCTGGCTGCTCATTCCATACTCATACCACTGTCTGCGTGAAAAAGTTGCCCCTTAGGTCTATTTTATATCTTTCCTCTCTCACTCTAGACCTATGCCCTCTAGTTCTGGACTCCTCCACCCATGGAAAAGATTTTGTCTATTTATCCTATCCATGCTCCTCATGATATTATAAACCTCTATAAGGTCACCCCTCAGCCTCCGACGCTCTCGGGAAAACAGCCCCAGTCGATTCAACCTCTCCCCATAGCTCAAACCCTCCAACCCTGGCAACATCCTTGTAAATCTTTTCTGAACTCTTTCTAGTTTCACAACATCTTTCCGATAGGAAGGAGACCAGAATTGCATGCAATACTTCAAAAGTGGCCTAACAAAGTCCTGTACAGCCACAACATGACCTCCCAACTCTTGTATTCAATACTCTCACCAATAAAGGAAAGCATACCACATGCCTTCTTTACTATTCTATTTACCTGCAACTCTACTTTCAAGGAGCTATGAACCAGCATTCCAAAGTCTCTTTGTTCAGCAACACTCCCGAGGACCTTACCATTAAGTGTATAAATCCTGCTAAGATTTGCTTTCCCAAAATGCAGCACCTCACAGATACTTAAATTAAACACCATCTGCCACTCCTCAGCCCATTGGCCCATCTGATCAAGATCCTATTGTAATCTGAGGTTACCTTCTTTGCTGTCCACCACATCTGCAAACTTACTAACTATACCTCTTATGCTCACATCCAAATCATCTATATAAATGACAAAAATTAGGGGACCCCACTACCGATCCTTGTGGCACTCCACTGGTCACAGACCTCCAGTCTGAAAAACAATCCTCCATCTTCTACTTTTGAGCCAGTTCTGCATCCAAATGGCTAGTTCTTCCTGTATTCCATGAGATCTAACCTTGCTCACCAGTCTTCCATGGGGAACCTTGTTGAATACCTTACTGAAATCCATATAGATCACGTCTACTGCTCTGCCCTCATCAATCCTCTTTGCTACTTCTTCAAAAAACTCAATCAAGTTTGTGAGACATGATTTCCCATGCACAAAGCATGTTGACTATCCCTAATCAGTCCTTGCCTTTCCAAATACATGTACATCCTGTCCCTCAGGATTCCCTCCAACAACTTGCCCACCACCGACGTCAGGCTCACTCGTCCATAGTTCCCTGGCTTGTCCTTACCACCTTTATTAAACACTGACACCATGTTACCCAACCTGGAGTCTCCTGGCACCTCACCTGTGACTATCAATGATACAAATATCACAGCAAGAGGTCCAGCAATCACTTCCCTGGCTTTCCACAGAGTTCTAGGATATATCTGATAAGGTCTTGGGGATTTATCCACTTTTATGCGTTTCAAGACATCCAGCACTTCCACTGTCACCATCTATTTCCCTATATTGTATATCTTCCATATCCTTTTCCACAGTAAACACTGATGCAAAGTACTCATTTAGTATCTCCCCCATCTCCTGTGGCTCCACACAAAGGTCATCTTTCTGATCTTTGAGGGGCCCTAGTTACCCTTTTGCCCTTAATGTATTTGTAAAAACCCTTTGGATTCTCCTTAAGTCTATTTGCCAAAGCTTTCTCATATTGCTTTTTTGTCTGCCTGATTTCCCTCTTAAGTATATACCTACTGCCTTTATACTCTTCAAAGGATTCACTCGATCTATCCTGTCTATACCTGACATATGCTTCCTTATTTTTCTTAACCAAACCCTCAATTTCTCTAGTCATCCAGCATTCCCTACACTTACCAGCTTTTCCTTTCACCCTATCAGGAATATACTGTCTCTGGACTCTCGTTATCAAATTTCTGAAGGCGTCCCATTTTCCAACAGTCCCTTTATCTGCCCCCAATCAGCTTTTGAAAGTTCATGCCTAATACCGTCAAAATTAGCCTTCCTCCAATGGAGACTGCATCCCAGATCACATTCTCCAAGAAAACCTTCAACTCCCCACGGGTCTCCTCGTCGATTAAGCCTGAGATGCGCTTGACCCCACTATGCTGATAAAAACAATGACTGCAGATGCTGGAAACCAGATTCTGGATCAGTGGTGCTGGAAGAGCACAGCAATTCAGGCAGCATCCGAGGACAGGCAAAATCGACGTTTCGGGCAAAAGCCCTTCATCAGGAATAAAGGCAGAGAGCCTGAAGCGTGGAGAGATAAGCTAGAGGAGGGTGGGGGTGGGGAGAGAGTAGCATAGAGTACAATAGGTCAGTGGGGAAGGAGATGAAGGTGATAGGTCAGGGAGGAGAGGGTGGAGTGGATAGGTGGAAAAGGAGCTGGGCAGAACGCCTCATCTTCCGCCTCGGAACACTTCAACCCCAGGGCACCAATGTGGATTTCAACAGTTTCCTCATTTCCCTTCCCCCACCTCATCCTAGTTTCTAACCTCCAGCAACTCGATCCCCTCACTTGTCCGGACTTGTCCGACCTGCCCAGCTCCTTTTCCACCTATCCACTCCACCCTCTCCTCCCTGACCTATCACCTTCATCTCCTTCCCCACTGACCTATTGTACTCTATGCTACTCTCTCCCCACCCCCACCCTCCTCTAGCTTATCTCTCCACGCTTCAGGCTCTCTGCCTTTATTCCTGATGAAGGGCTTTTGCCCGAAACGTCGATTTTGCCTGTCCTCGGATGCTGCCTGAATTGCTGTGCTCTTCCAGCACCACTGATCCAGAACCCACTATGCTGAGCCAGGCGCCGGATGGCTGGTTTTGTGATTACCTGGATGTTATCACGGAGCACTTTGTGGCACCACTTTGATCCACCTTTCTCCAGACCTTTGCCTCCTTTGCCTCTTCTCGACATCACGCCTCTTCACTAGCCTTCGTTTGATTCAGTTCCATAGCAGTGTGTGTGAAAAAAGACTGCTGGAGCAAGTCCAGCCAGGTACTCTCTCTGTCTCTCTCTCTCTTTCAAGACTGTAAGCCCTAGTTTGTTTCATTTATACTGTTTGTGCTAAGGGATGTGTTTATTGGGATGGTTGCAATTATTTCCAGAATAATTAAGTCAGGATAGTCTGTCGGGTTATTGGATAGGATAAGTTATCCGGTATTCTATTTTCTGTTCTTCGTGTTTCAATCAGTAATTTTGTAAATAAATGCTGTTTGTTTAAAATTTGGCAGTCAGATCAGCTAATTCACACCAGGAATATCCACTATACACTTACCAAAACAAATAGCAAAAGTTATGGTCTGGGCTACCTGCTTAAAAATGTTTTGAGGGGTCAGGCCTGGTCCATAACAATATATATTGCAAACAAAATTGGAAATGTATTTGTTGTTAGGTAATTTACAGACAAGTTGGCCACTATATTAGAATTGTTAACATGTAATTTTCTTTTTAAAAGTGACTTTGTGGTAAAAAGGTCAAAGAACTAAAATTAGGATGGTTGAGAGAAAACAAGGACAGAATGTGCTGCTTAGATAAGAAGTCCCCAGTCTTGTGGACGCGCATAAATAATACATCCCTCAGCATGTGTTGTTTTGTGGTAAAGTCATTGACATCTGGAGATTCAAGATTATTGGCAATTACAGCAAAGAAAGCTCAACATTATAAATTTTAAATCTAAAATTTAATAGACATACTGGTTTGAAAAAACTCAATCTTTTGCAACATTGAAAGCTTAGCAGATTCAGACCTGGTTATTATTTGGGTGCAAGACTACTTAAGAATACCAGGTGCAATAGGTATCTAAACTATCACTCTCCATTTGTTTCCTTAAAGACTAGAATTTAACATAGAAAATGGAAATACAGCCAGCATGTTTTAATAAAAGGAAAGAACACTAAATGAAATTGCTGACAACAACAAAAGATGCAATTTTAAAGGTATTATGTCATCTCTTATGCCACTACTATAGGGAATCAGAAACAGTTGCAGTTAGTGCATCAGAGAAAGTTTGGAATACAAGATATAATAATATACCTAACATACATTTAGAAAGGCAGGATCAGGAAATTATCCTGGAAATTCAGCTCAGAGAAGACGGTTCAGGTCTGAAATAATTGCAGCATAAAGTTATTTAGAAGTTACAAAATGTATATCTGACAATGGCTGCATTGACAAAAATATTGATAGGCACAGGAGCTTATTCTATGCAATTTTAATAAAATAATGGAATCTATGCAATAGTTAATAAAGGCAGCACAGAAAAGAAAGAACTAAAAGAGAAAAAATATTGCTAAAGAACAAAAGAGAGTCAAGATAAGTTAAAAAAATGCTCAAGTATATTTTCATCAATCTAAAAAGAATCACCATGAGTAGCAGATATAATGATTTAGATTGGTATCATCTTCTCCACACTTGTAGAGGAAGAATGCATAGTTTACGTGATACACTTGTTGAACATGTGTATAAGTGTGACCCTACCTCTTAACTCAGCATCTGAAGTTTTGGTTTTCTAAATTATATCAACTACCCTCACTGCACATTTTAGGAACAGTATCTTCTCTGTTATTTGGATAACAGGTGAAGAAATTGCAACATTATAAATTTTAAATCTAAAATTTAATAGCCACACTAGTCTGAAATAACTCTATCTTGTGTAACTTCGAAAGCTAAATAGGTTCAGACTTGCTTAGTATTTGGATGCAAAACTGCTTAAGAATACCAAGTGCAATAGGTAACTAAACTTAGGATCTTAAAAAAAAGTGGCTGATGAGACATTAAGTGCATTGATGCTATTTCACAAAATTGTCTAGCTTCTGGAAAAGTTACTTCAGACAGGAATGGAGCAAATATAAGCCCACTTTTCAAGAAGGGAGACAGAAAAAGAAAATCCGGGGGCCGGTTAGTTTGACAATTGGCATGAAGAAGATCTTAGAATTAATCAGTAAAGAGATATAGACCATTCAGCATGATTTTGCAAAAACTAAATCATATTAAGCTAATTTATTGGTGTTCATTAAGGACAAAGGGAAGCCTGTAAAAATGTTACACTTGAATTTTCAAAAGGCAATTGATAAGTTGCCACATCAAAGATCATTGTAAAAACTAAAAGCTCATTGTATCTGGGGCAACATTAGTTTGGATAAAATATTGCCTGTCTGGCAGAAAAGAACACTTTTTTTCTCATTCATTCATAGAATAGAGGTTTTGTTGGCTGTGCTAGAATTTATTATCTAACTTGAATTGCTCTTAAAAAGCTGGTAGTAAGCAGACTTCTTGAACTTCTGCAGTCTATTTGCAGTAGGAAGACCTACAATGCTGTTAGGGAGTTCCAAATTTTGATCCAGCAACACTGAAGAAACAGTGACATATTTTCAAGTCAGCATGTTGAGTGGCTTAGAGGGGAACTTGCAGGTGGTGGTGTTACCTTGTCTCAGCTGCCCTTGTCCTTTTCAACAGTAATAGCAATGGTTTAGAAAGTGCTGTTTAAGATTTAATAAGCCTTGGTGAATTTCTACAATATATCTTATAGATAGTACACCCTTCTGTTTATTGTGTGTCACTGGTGGAGGGATGTGAATACTTGTGGATATGTTGCCACAAGTATGTATTGCCTGGATGTTGTCAAGCTTATTGGTTGTTGTTGGAGCTGCATTCATCCAGGCAAGTGGACAGTCTTCCATCAGACCCCTGACATGTACTTAGTAGATCATGGACATGCTGTGTAGAATCAAGAGGTGAATTACTCACCACAGAATTCCCAAACTCTAATCTGCCATAGTACCATATTTAGCTAGTTCAGTCCAATTTCTGGTCAATGGTTACACAAGGATGTTGATAATCAGAATTCAGTAATGGTAATGTCATTGAATGTCAATGAGTGATGGTTAGATTGTCTTTTATCGGAAGTATTCATTGCCTGGCACTTGGGTGGTGCAAATGTTTTTTTTAGATTAGATTAGATTATTTACAGTGTGGAAACAGGCCCTTCGGCCCAACAAGTCCACACTGACCCGCCGAAGCGCAACCCACCCATACCCCTACATTTACCCCTTTACCTAACACCATGGGCAATTTAGCATGGCCAATTCACCTGACCTGCACATCTTTGGACTGTGGGAGGAAACCGGAGCACCCGGAGGAAACCCATGCAGACACGGGGAGAATGTGCAAACTCCACACAGTCAGTCGCCTGAGTCGGGAATTGAACCCGGATCTCTGACGCTGTGAGGCAGCAGTGCTAATCACTGTGCCACCGTGCTGCCTACTTGTTACTTGTTACTTGCCACTTGTTAACCCAAGCCTGTATATTGCCCAGATGTTGCTGCAATATGCATAAATGGGTCTTTTTCTGATTGAAAAGTGGAGTTCCATCGGATCCTGGACCTCAGCTTTTTTTTTAATATATTTCAGTTATTTAGACAAGGGGAGAGCCATGGTAGTTATATTTGCACATGACATAAAGAAAGAGAAGAAAGTATGTAGTAAAGAGGACATAAGTAGGTTACAGACAGACATAGACAGGATAAGTGTGTGAATAAAAAAAACTGACAGAAGGGGTATAGTATGGAAAAATGTGAAGAGTTTTGCTGAAATGGATGAATGGCTGAACAATTCTGAGGTGCACAGAGATCTGGGTGCTTTTGTGTTTTGGGACAGTGAATAAAGTTATTTAAGAAGGCTAATGAAATGTGATTCTTTTCTATGATTAGATTACATTACTTACAGTGTGGAAACAGGCCCTTCGGCCCAACAAGTCCACACTGACCCGCCGAAGTGCAACCTACCCAGATCCATTCCCCTACATTTACCCCTTCACCTAACACTATGGGCAATTCAGCATGGCTAATTCACCTAACCTGCACATTTTTGGACTGTGGGGGGAAATCCACCCAGACACGGGGAGAATGTGCAAACCCACACAGTCAGTTGCCTGAGGCGGGAATTGAACCCAGGTCTGCTGGCGCTGTGAGATAGCAGTGGTAACCACTGTGCCGCCCATGATAGTCATTGAACATAAATATATGGATGTTAGGCAGTTTTGCTTCTGTTATACATGGCAGTGAGGCAACCACACCTCAAGAACTGTGGAGTTTTGATATACTTGTGTAAGGAAGGATTGAAATTTATTGGAGATAATTTAGACAAGGTTACTAGATTGATACCTGGAATGAGTGAGCTGTCTCATGAGGAAAAGTTGAACAGACTGATCTTTTTATCCATTGGAGTTTGGTGACTTGATTGAAGTACATTAGAACTCAAGTAACAGCAAAATAGTGCAGTTGTTGGAAAGAAAAACAAAAAGTGCTGGAAACATTCATCAACAACTGTGAAGAGAGAAACAGAGTTAATATTTCACGTCCAATATGACTCCTCTTCAGAGCTCAGTTATGAAGTTCTTCTTCAGGACGTCTTCAGAGTTTTCTTCAAAATTCAGTTCTGAAGTTATTTTGGGATAGAAACATTAACTTTGCTTCTCTCTTCACACATGCTACCAGATCTGCTAAGCTTCTCCAGCATTTTCTGTTTTTGTTTAAAACATTTAAGATCCTGAACAGTCTTGACAAAGTGGGCATGAAAGGAAAGTTTCCTCTTGTGAATAAGTCCAGAACTAAGGTCCTGTATTTAAAGATTAGGTGACTTCCTTATATGACAGAGATGGAGAGATTTTTTTTCCTCTCAGAGGGTCATGTAATTTTATAACTCAGCCTCAGAAGGCAATGAACGTAGAACTGTTGAATATTTATAAGTCACTCACGGCAACATTGAGTACCACATCCTTGCAAGACACTATATTTCAATAATTTCTCTTGACAGGCAGTGGCATCTCTTTTGTGTATGTGAAGAAATTTACAACAAATTCAGCGACTAAACATGACTCATTCTTCACAAAATCTCAAAAGAGTATCTGTATTTGCATAACCTGACGTCTGATACTTATTATGCTGATAGCTAATTTTATTGTTTGATTATCTTTTCTCAAAGACCACTTTTACTATGCATAGTAATTTCCCGGTGTCAGATTTATTATTCCTGATCCCTTCCGTAAATAACTTGATATTTTCACAAGTCAATTCCTTTTATTCAAGGAGACTTTGCTTCCTCTTACTATCAGCAATGGAAAGAAACAGGATTAACCATCATATTTCACGCAATTATTAGTTAATCAATACTAGAATATGATTATTGGAAATAACGTGTCAGCTTTACACCAATTTTGCTAGGAAATATCACTGAGAGACTTCTGTACTCTCCGTCGGACACTGCTACAGTTGTACAAACACGATAGTAAGCTTTGCTTCTCTGCCTTTTTTAGCTTTAGCTGCTGGAATTATTTTATCACAATGTTTACATATCTATCGCATGTAAATTCAAGGACTTCAAGGCTCGATAGCTAACTTTAGACCCACCATGAATTGACAGGCAAGAGGGACAAGGGTTATGGTTGGGAAAAACTCAGCAGGTCCGGCAAGGTGAAAGGTCGACCCAAAAAATTAAGTGATTTCTCTCCATTCATGCTGCCAGACCTTCTGAGCTTTTCCAGCAATTTATGGGGTTTTTTTTTGTTTTTGATTTTCAGCTTCCACAGTTCTTTCGGTTCTTATTCCGATCGTTCACAATTTAATGGCAGGGCAGATTCCAAACGCTGAATAGCCTACTGCTGTCTTCATGGACCTTGGACTTCATTCTGATGTCATGCTGCTGTAACCCTGAGCTTTATAGTAACCTGGACCATTATAGTTTTCTCCTAAATGCGTTTGAAGTTATGACCACGATACAGTGGACGAGTCTATGAGGTGTATACTTTCGGCGTGAGAGGCTAATGGGCCGAAGGGCCTCTCCGGCACTTCTACGAAATGCTTGAAAGGCAGAAGCGAATTGTGAACTATAATGCCCATCATATATTAAAAAAACTGCGTTTGGATTTAAATTAGATCCTGGCAACTTCAATGCCCGGCTAAATATCGAGAGGATGAGGCGAGCTGTGAGACCATGATAGGTAATGAAGCGTTGTCCTGTGAAAGAAATCCAACCCGTCAGCATACCCAACAAGCTGGAAATGTCATCATTCCTCAAAGTCATTCACTCCATGGAAGAACTGCTTGGAACCCAATAAAGAAATCAATAGCAGAAAATGTGACACTACTTCAGGACATCTTACACCCATCTACAGCAGAGGTCAGGAGTACATGGGAACAGTTAAAAGCAAACATCCACGCTTTTAATAATTGCCGATTCTACATGTATTTTCACATTGCTGTTAGCAGAAGAATTTGAATTGATTGGCTTAATATACTTTGCATATTATCCTGGCGTGATACTATTGAAAGGATCTTCCTCGAATGCACTCTGCCTTTAGATCTGAAACTAGTGGATGGCATTACCAGTGTCTATTGTAAGACGGCTATTGTCCTTCGAATGTCATAACTGCTACCGACAGGCAAAGATTTTCATTCATTTCATCCATCTAGATACAGTATTTGTGTGATTCATTTCTAATAAAATTAGATTCCATTTGGTGACAAAATCCTCTTCCTTAAAACTCATCAATTTTTCTTGCTCCACTGTTCAGGCCACCAACAGAGTCAATACAGTTTAGTCAAACACAACGAGCTGCTGTAACAGTTTTGCAAGACATGAACTAAATATCTAGTTAATTTATATTTCCTGCAACTCTGTTCAGCAGCTCTGTGTAATAAGTTCACTTTTAAAGAAACATGTTAAAATGGAACCAATGTCAGGAAACTGCATCAAAACACGTAGAACAAAGCATGCCTGTGTATTTTGTAAGCGTTTTTACTGTGCTCCTTGGATGCAAAGCTTAAACGTACAATGAAAACTAAATTTTTCAGGGAGAATTCGAATCTCAAGTTTCGGTAGCAACACGTAAAGTTTAAAAACCGATCTGAAAGAGTAAATTTAACTCACAGTCAAATCAATGCCCAGGCAATGTTGGAGCTCCTTGCGTCTTCGCGGTCAGGTCGAGACGGCAGCAGCATGTTGTTCCTGTTGGCTTCTGTGTCAGGCTGTTGCCGAGAGCTCAGTGAAACTGCGGCTGCGAAGCTGACTAGCTGGGAGAATGGAGAATACTGGCTACGACATGACCTTGCATCTGCGACTGCTCTTTTATTGTAGGGCGTGGGGACTCTTCGTCTCTCTTTGATAGGGCTCTTTTTGCAGTTCTTTCCTAACCCAAGTCGACTGTCTGTTGAATTCCGGCTGAGTGACGGCGATCAGTCAGCGAAACCATATCCTCTTCTCACTTTCCAGTTCACTGTCGCTGCCGTTGATTTCCATCGGCGGGTGTGGGCGCCCCCTACCGCCCTCAGACTCCTCGCAGCAGCATCAGTAATGTAATTGCAGTGGAAATAAGAGAAGTTGCCATAGCACAATCCCGATATCAACCGTAAAGAGGAAGTCAGTTTCCCTTGATGACGATGAGTTAGCACGACCCACCTCGAGAAGCACACAAATATACTATGACGCATGATTTCGCATTTTACCTGACAGTGTTTGGCAAAGAGAACAGCTAATTCAGAGCTGCACTGAAAAAAAATCTTTTCACCTTTGATCGTGATTGCAATAGGATTTTAGCATTGGCTGGGATTTGCACTTTATGATGGTGCACGGCTGACTTTTGCAGCTTTGCGAAACTGTCGGCGACTGGTAGAGACAAATGGCATAAGGACATTCTCTTCGAATTAATTCTAGCCGTTTCCTGAATTACAGCAAAATTTGGCGCGATTGGACTGGGCAACAGTCCCAGCTCAAATCAATGAATCAATGAATCTCCTAAGTGCATGAGGAGTTCACAGCATTTCCAACAGTGTACATCACGCCCCGCCTTAGACCATAGATGGCAGATTTTCAAACTGTGGCCATACAATCCAGATCAGAAAATAGTTATTGTATTTATTCACCCAGTTCCCAAGCCCTTCTAAATCTTTATTTTCCATCATCCCGCTATTCAATTTAATTTTGCATGTTGACATTGTTTCTGCCTTCAACAGTGAATTGCACAACTCACAACTGTGGGTAAAGCTATTTCTCCTGCCCTCTTCTTATTTTCTTACATATTATCACATGGGATTGGCTCTCCTTCTAGACTCACCAACTGTCAGAAACAGTTCGCTTGTATTTATGTGCCTCCTATCCGTTTCATCCTAAACTGACTATACCTAATCATCCTGTTATTCATGCAAGTATGATGAGAAAGCTTATTTATTCCTGTTCCTACACTTAATCTCTTAGCAAGATCCATTTGATTGATGCTGGTGTAATTCATTCATCCATGGCAAATGTTAGCCCTGAAATGCATTAAGCAATTTTAATATATTTTTAAAAAATACATCGAATCAATTAACATAGAATTCATCAAGTATAGCTTTATGTGTTTTTGTTCAAATACCCTGTGGTTAACAAATGTTCCTTATTTTATTTTCCATGTCCATACACAGAAATGTACCTATAAATTATATAAATTTATCATTAACACTGACATGTGGGAATGTTGGCACGCAGTTTAATATTACAAACTTGGTCATATATTATTCTGTAAATATTAGGGTCATTTTTAAGTGTCAGTTGCAATCTTTTAGAATTGAAGATGACATCTGTTAGGTGATGTGTGTCGTCAAATAACTAAGGAACACAACTTTGGATCCACAAGTTTCTCTGCAATAGGGGCATGTTGCTGTGTGCAGAAATGGAATTCAATGCTATAACTTTGTTTACGTTTCCTTCCTCTGCAGCCACTATTCCATCCCACAGTCCAGTCACTGAGCCACAGACAGGTTTAGGATTTGATGGATCAGAGATGGATCAGAATGCCAGGATGCTCCTCCAAGTAAATGGTGTCAATGCCTCTGTGTTTTAGGATGAGCTTGAGTGTATCAGTATATTTTTCCCACTTGCTAGACTTTGTGCATAGGCCAGTACAGAGCTGAAAGATAAGAATCATCTAAAGTAGTTGGTTAATCAGGAACAGGGCCTTAATTGGGATAAATGCAGTTTCATGAAGGATGGTAGTGTTTTGGACCAGACCAAACTCCCTCAAAATATATTTAGAAGATAGTCTAGACCCTAACTTTTTCTTATTTCAGGGGTAAGCATAATGTGTTGTGGATGTAGGTTTGCTCACTGAACTGGAAGGTTCATTTCCAGATGTTTCTTCACCTACTAGGTAACATCTTCAGTGGGCCTCATGCGAAGCACTGCTGATAAGTTCCGCTTTCTATTTATATGTTTAGGTTTCTTTGGGTTGGTGATGTTATTTCCTGTGGTGATGTCATTTTCTGTGGTAAAGTCACTTCCTGTTCTTTTTCTCAGAGGTGGTAGATGGAGTCAAACTCGATGTGTTCCGGTTGGAATGCCATGCTTCTAGGAATTCTCGTGCGTGTCTTTGTTTGGCTTGTCCGAGGATGGATATGTTGTCCCAGTCTAAGTGGTGTCTTTCCTCATCCGTATGTGAGGATACTAGTGAGAGAGGGTCATGTTTTTTGTGGCTAATTGGTGTTCATGTATCCTGGTGACAAATTTTCTGCCTGTTTGTCCAATGTAGTGTTTGTTACAGTCCCTGAACAGTATTTTGTAAATGACATTAGTTTTGCTTGTTGCATCCTAGAAGCATGGCATTCCAACTGAACACATCGGGTTAGACCCCATCTAGCACCCCCTGAGAAAAAGAACAAGAAGTGACTTCACCACAGGAAATGACATCACCAACCCAAAGAAACCCAAATATATAAATAGAAAGCAGGACTTATAAGCAGTGCTTCACCTGAGGCCCACTGAAGATGTTACCTAGTAGGGTAATGAAACGTCTGGAAATGAACTTTCCAGCTCAGCGAGCAAACCTACATCCAGAACCTCAACCTTAGCTACAAATTTTCTCAAGATTCGATCAGGTGTTATGTTCCAGATGCAATTCGATTGGTCAATCTACCAGATTTGAAGCAAAACAAGCTTTATTCGTACACTATAGTCAAAATAAACAGAAGAAAAAAATAAAGAAAAGAGTTGACTTAGCTTTAACCCTATTGGAAAGCTAACAGAATAGTAGATTATTTTGCTACTAAACAATAACTGTTCCAATACAGTAAACATCCCATAAACACACCCTTGACAAAGGCAAATTCAGAAAACAGATTGTCTCACATGCAACTCCAGCAGCAGAAGGAAAAATATCAAGAGAAAACTCTGAGAGTGTAGCAGGGAAAAAAAAGACTGCAGTTTCCAAACCCTGCTGAGACCCCAGCAACAACTGTTGCTGAAAAAAAAATCCCAGTTCTGTGGGAGCTGGCCCCACCCATTTAGGCTGCTTCAATTGTTCCTACTTTTGAAAAACCCAAGACATCACAAACTACTTACTCCAATAGCTCTGCATAGATTGCTCAATCCTCTCTCTCAATTTTTCTTCGTTAAAAAAAAGGACAAAATACACCTTCTAAAGTCACAGAATCATCACAGTAACATTGATCCAGCAGTCCTGCTATTTGATCCCCAGGACATAGGTATCACTGGTATAAGATCTCAAGAATTTGACTGATTGTGGAAGATAAAGAGGGATATCTTTCCTGTCCATTGCAAATTAGATCCTGCATAAACTTTCTCCTATTTCTGAAGAATTACTCCTGGTAACCCAGTGTAGCTTCTAAAACTTTGGGTCCAGGCAGATCCAAGAAAAATGTCTGAAGCAAAGTCTCGAATTGTTCTTCATGTTCATCAGCTAAGGTCTTTGATTCTCAAAATCATGAAGCCATATCGATTAACTTCCAATGCTTTGGTTGCCCATTGTTGAAGTCTGCCACTATCCTGAGACTTCTGCTTGACAATATGATCACTATCACCCTGAAGGAAGGATCTGAAACAGACACCTTTTATACCCAGAATGGGGTGAAAGAAGGTTGTGTGATCACTCCCACCTTGTTCATATCTACCTGAGCATCATCATCCACCTCTTCCAACATGACCTACTACCCAGTGTCATCATCTAACATCATCTGGATAGGAAGCTATTCAACCTTGGTTCAGGACAAAAACAAATCCTATCACCACGGACATGCACAATCTTCAGTGAGTGGATGATTGATACGTGGTGGCCCACTCCCAACAGGACATGAAAATGATGCTTGACTTTTTCAACATTTTATATATGATGTTTGGCCAAGACAAAAGGTCCTCCAGCAATCTTCCCAACATCAGTTAAGCATACCCTGTACCACATGCATAGAGAGATTGGCTCTGGAATACACACAGCTCTTCCCACATTTTAGCAGCAAACATACGCAAGGAGCTATCAATGAAGAAATCCAGCAGCAAGTCAACTGTGTCAGTGCTGACTTTTTCAAGCTGCAACAACATATTTGACAACAGGGACTTCTAGAAGTCAACAAGATAAGACTATTATGTTGATCACCCTTCTCTACTGCAGCAAAATCGGGACAATCTTCTAATGTCATAAATTTTAAGTGGAGGTGCATAATTATCAGTAACTAATGTAATTAACAAATATGATGTATTGCTGATATATGCAGTAATAATTAACATTTGGCATCAATCATACTTTATAGGGAATATTGCTACTGGGTTGGCATTATGCTGTATTTTGTATCCAAATACTAAAATGTATTATAAAAATGAACTATCATAGAGTCATAGATATGTACAGCATGGAAACAGACCCTTCGGTCCAACCCGTCCATGCCGACCAGATATCGAAACCCAATCTAGTTCCACCTGCCAGCACCTGCCCCTATCCCTCCAAACCCTTCCTATTCATATACCCATCCAAATGTCTTTTAAATGTTACAATTGTACCAGCTTCCACCACATCCTCTGGTATCTCATTCCATACACATACCACCCTCTGTGTGAAAGGTTGCCCCTTAGGTCTCTTTTATATCGTTCCCCTCTCACCCTAAACCTATGCCCTCTAGTTCTGGACTCCCCGACCCCAGGGAAAAGACTTTGTCTATTTATCCTGTCCATGCCCCTCATTATTTTGTAAACCTTGATAAGATCACCCCTCAGCCTCCGACGCTCCAGGGAAAACAGCCCCAGCCTGTTCAGCCTCTCCCTATAGTTCAAATCCTCCAACCCTGGCAACATCCTTGTAAATCTTTTCTGAACTCCTTCAAGTTTCATAATGTCTTTCCGATAGGAAGGAGACCAGAATTGCACGCAATATTCCAACAGTGGTCCAACCAAAGGTCCTATGCAGCCACAACATGACCTCCCAACTCCTGTACTCAATATTCTGACCAATAAAGTAATAAATTCACCTGCTGGTTTACATTTCACAGAAGCTGTCTGTTGTCAGTTGTTAGTTGAAAACATAATGTTGAAATTGACAGGGCTGTAATCCTGAAACCCATTTATAATAATATGATGGTAATGCCAAGTATATGACTGTATGAAAATCAATGAACTAAACATTAATAATTATAAGAAGTGAAGAGAAGGAGCAAGTAGTTAATGTAATAGTCCTCAGTGAAAGGAACCAAAAAATTCTCTGTATAATACTAGATGACTAGATTTTATTATTTACAAAGGAAGTTGCAGAAAATTGTTTCTTTTATATTCCTATTCTAAGTAGGTTCTTTTTTGTGTTTTGTTATACAGTTTTCAAACACAGAAACCTAACAACAAAGTTGATTGGTCTGATTTTATCTTCAAAACAATTTCAAAAGGTCCGATCTCTCTGTAAGAATTCACACTGGTTCTTTGATTTGTAGATGGTTCTGAACACTGAACCATGGTTCAACATGTGAGGAAAACTGTTGTTCCTTTAAACTATTATTTTGTGTGTAGACTTTAGCTCATGTCAATCAAACATAAGAATGGTTTTAATTGGTGGCAAGTGTTAAAATGGTTAACATAAAAGTGACAGAAGTGACGATAGCCCTATTCATTTCAACATGATGTTTTCAATTAAAAACTGACCAGGGAACAGCTCTTGTGAAATACAAACCAGCAGGTGACTTCTTTTTAAGAAATTAAATAAGGACAGTTCATTTTTGTAATACATTTTAGTACTTGGGTACAAAATACAGCAAAATGCCAATCAATAGCAATTTTCCCTATAAAGTATGATTGATGTCAAATTCAAACAATATACTATAGGAGAAAACCAGTCAAACCACTGAGAATGTTTACATTCTGCAGTCTGGAATCATTCTGTGATGTATGTTTGATAGTCAAAGTTTAGCAATAATGAACAGACTCTTAGAGTTCCTGCATTAAAAGGCTATTCAATATAACTTACTTCCATTCCTATGGCTTTGGGTCTTACTTTACTTTGTTTGGTGACTTTAACCTAGAAGTTCAACCTTGAAATTCTGAAGAAAAATTATTTTACTTCTGAGTGTTGTTAGCACATTATAGTGTTCTTCTCCATTCGTGAGACATGAACATATGAATATAACTCTACCATTGTGAATTCCAGCGATACATGACCCTTTCTTTTATACCAGCTTCCCCTTAATCTAAAGCTATAATGTCTTGTCCTAGATTTCTCCATAAGGTGAAACATCCACTCTGCATTACTTTGTCAATCCCATTTAGCATCTTACATACCTCAATTTTTAGGCCTTCTATCACCCTTCTAAACTGTAGCATGTACAACCTAAATTACTCAAGCTCTCCGTATAAGACAAGCATATCACCTCTGGAATTAATCTATTGAACATTCTCTGAACAACGTCCAGTGTAATTCTATCCTTCCCCAAGTAAGGGGACCAAAAATATATGCAATATTCCAGATGTGGACTCACCAATCCCTTGTACAGTTGCAACAACACCTCTCTACTTTTATACTCCATTTCTTCAGAATAAATGCCAACATTCCATTTTCCCTCCTTATTACCTGTTGTTTCTGCATACTAGTTTTAGTACCTCACAGACAAGGACACCCAGACTCTTCTGTACCTAAGCATTGTGAAGATTCCCTCCATTTAGGTAGTAAATTGTCTTTTTATTCTTCCAAGCAAAATGGATAAGAGCACAAGTACATCCATGGCTGTAAATATGCGAAACAAATTTTTGTCGTTGTATTTAATCTTTGTTTTTCAGCTTTCTGCAGGAGTAGGTTTAATCAAAATTACAGTTAATGGGGAATTATATTCCTCCTGCACAAGAGATGCTGTGGCTTTACTTTTGAGAAATTGAGGGGAGAGGAGGCAGGTGGGCAGTCAGGTAGCCCAGCTCAGCAGCAAACTACCACAACTGAAGACCAAGCTAACACCACAACTGATAACCATGATCGAAAGACTAGGGGGGGAAAATAATCAGGCTGACAGTTTCACTGACAGTTACTACCAGTGGCACATCTGTGTTCTGACACAACTAAAACTGATCCAAAAATTTAACCAAAAACCTAAGGACAATTTTTGCAGATGTGCAGTTTAAAGTTATGATTGCATTACTTGAATAATGAAATTGGTCGACTTTTAATAAGGAATCCTGTTTACAAAAGAATTCTGGTTGACAGCGATTGTTGGAATAACACAAAGTTTACTATATTTGTTTTATATATATATTTTTTAATATATATATTTGCCATTAAATTTTCTCTGGCCCTTAGTACACTATTTTCCTTTTTCTCCACTAATTACTTTTGTTAAACATCCTTTTATTTCTCTCCTCACCACTTTCTCCTTCTGCCTCAGTTATCTTTCCTGACGTGTTTTTCCTTCATCCTATGCTGATAACAGAACTTCTCTTTCTCCAGATATCAGTCTCTTACCCCTTCCTTGAGGGTCATTTTCTCCTTTGTAGTAATTTTCCACTTCACAGCTTGTGCAATAAAATCATAATATAGATCATTAATTGAAATGGAAATAAAACTTGGATATATGATTTGCTTTGTCCCAGTGCAGTTGTTCAAGTACTGAAATGAAAATGAAATCCTCTGAGGCTGACTGTTTTTATCTGGTTTTAGTAAATCTTGACTCTTTATTGAGATGGAACACTTTTTATTTCTCTATATTTATGAGCTGTGTCTGCAGTTTTGACTGAAAAAGATTTTACTGAGCCCAGTGGTGGAGAGGCAAAAATTGATATTTAACTCTATGCCAATCTTCTCTTTTAAGTAGCAGGTTCCCAATCCAAGCTTAGTTTGATTGACCTCTACCTTCAGCAAGAAACATTTTGGTGGAGGTTGTGCTCCAAGAGCAAGGACATAAGTCGGTGGAAAAGTAATAGTGCTGATACTGGTAATATGAAATGAAACCAGAAAATGCTGGACACATTAATTTTCTATAATTCCAACATTGGAAGTTTTTCATGTACTCTGAATATTTGTAATAGTCTGTTACATCCTTCAGACATGGCATTGGTGGCACAGTGGCTAGCAGTGCTGCCTCACAGCAACAGGAACCCCAGTTCAATTCTAACTTTGGCTAACTGTGTGGAGTTTGCACGTTCTCACTAACTGTGTGGGTATCTGGCACGTACTTGGTTTCCTCCCACATTCCAGGGATGTCCAGGTTAGATGGATTAGCCAAGGTAAATACGGATGGGTTGCTCTTAAGAGCAATCTCAATGGGCTGAATGGCCTCAATCTGCACTATCCCTATTTATGAGTCAATGACTGCTTCACAATTCCAATCAGAGTCACTGGGTGTCTCCTTGGCAACAAGGCATATAATGTGTGGATGTGGACATGAGGGCCCCACAAAGCCTGCAGAAGGAAGTTATAACTGGAGCCATGAGAGCACAAGATCATTAATTGAGAAAGGCATTGATCTGCTTAAGATGCAAGTTTGAAAATGTCTGATATTTTGGTGCATATGCACGTGCAAATATTTCTTGAATGTTAATGGTCTGCTCTGTCTTGCATAATACTACAATATAGAGTACTGGAGCTGCAGCAAGAGGAAGGTAATGTTTGTTCTGCAGCCTAGAGTGAGGAGGAATGTTGAGAAAAGACGTCCTTCCACATACCCACATGTAATTTGCTGCCAGCCAAGAGCAAGAGAGTTCTTTGCTGTACCTCATTGTGATACAGAAGAGCAAAAATGAGGCTTTCCTTCATCTTAAGTGGAAGCCTGAATATGCAAGCCATTGGTCAGGGGCAGAATACACTCTGTTGCCTACTATGTTTGATTTTCCATGCAGTTGTAAATTTCTCTATGGAGATGGGTATGAACACAAATACAAGACAGATCATGGCAGTTGCAATTATGATGAACATGTCAATCTATCTCCAATGGTGTACTCCACCCCTGTAAATGCAAATAGAAGAAAACATATATTAGTTGGTGCTCTACATTGTCCTCTTTATGGATGACTCTGTCTCATCTGCCAAGGCTCAGCATGTGCATCCAACTGAGCCAAGTTTGATAGGTCCTGCACCAAATAATGGGGACTTCCAAATATATCCAGCAGTTGGTCTTGCCTACATAAGATGTGTACTCCACCTTTAGACAAAATAGAAGACATGGTATTGAAGAGGCCTTTTGGTCCATTGAGGCTGTACCATCAAAACATACACTCCTACCTCCACATGTCCGCTTTCCCACATTATAGCCCAAGTGTTCATACAAGTAATCTTTGAAGGTTGTTCAGGGTTTAGATATCTTTATTGGAGTTCCAACATAACCTGTTTATGTAGTGTTAATGGAGAGTGCATGTGCCATGAAATGACATTCCCTCAGTATGTACACCCTCCTCTGACAACCCCATTGATAGCCTTCTATGTCAGCCATGGAAGACCTGTGAAGATAAAAGACATGAATTAGAACTAATACGTGGAAAGTGTTCAAAGTCACATTGTGCAGTTGTTCACCAGTGACAGCAAGTCAAGCCTAATATTAAGAAACATAACATAGTCTAGTTCAAAGCAGCCTGCTTGATCCACATATCAGCCACCAGTTTAGTCAATCATTCTTTATACTGCCAGCACACAGTGGCAGCAGTATATATACTATGCACAGGAAAGCACCTTGCCAAAGATCCTTTGATAGCACATTCGAAATCTGAAACTTCTACCGCACTGAACAACAAAGACAGCAGGTGCATGAGAACACTATCACTATTAAGTTCCACACTAAGTTATATAGCATCCCGATTTGCAACTATATTTCAGTTCACTCCATTATTGCTGAATCAAAATCTTGGAACTCCCTTCGAACAGTGCTCTGGGTGTAGCTATGTCAACATTGACAACAGTGGTTCAAGATTGTAGCTAAACAGAACTATCTCAAGGCCACTTAGGGATAGACAATGAATTAGCAACATCCATAACCCATAACACATTTACTATTTTTAATAGTAAACATTAGACAATATGATTTCAAATTCTGTCAGCACATATCAGCGAGACCCCAAAATAAATCAATAATAAAATAGTAATGAAATAAATAACTGTGTGCAAGCAGACTGAAAGAGGATGGGAAGTCATTGATTTTCCTTTGGCTTACAAAGATTCTGTCCCATGTTTAGCTTGCTGCTGTCTTCCTAAAGGTGCAATCTGTTCCTGTTTGAAACTTGTGGGGTCTCAGTTTGATGTAGAATCAATCTAAAATCCCTACTTGCAGCAATGTAAATAATCATGAAGTAGGCTGCATTTTGCAAATGCCTTTTTCTCATGTTAACCATTCTTCGAAAACTATTTGCTCTTCCTTTTCCTTTGATAGTAATTTGAGCCTTCACTCAGTAGAGTATTATCCATCTGACTCGTTTCTGCCAAAGTTTGTACTCCACGTAAACCTTTCCTCACATTCTTTTCCTTTTGCCACTCAAACTCCATATCTCTTTGATGCATAAATCAGGCCTCCTTTAAGTGTATCAATGTATTCACTGTCATGTGTCACTGAGTTGCACATATTCATCACCTTCTGTATCGTGAAATTCTTCCTAACATTTGTTCACCTATTAATGATTCTTTTTTGCAGAAAGTGAGGATTGCAGATGCTGGAGATCAGAGTCGAGAGTGTGATGCTGGAAAGACACAGCAGGTCAGGCATCATCTGAGGAGCAGAAGAATCAACATTTCGGGCAAAACCCCTTCATCAGGAATGAGGTTTGTGGGCTAAGGGGGCTGAGAGATAAATGGGAGTGGGAGAGGGTTGGGGAGAAGGTACCTGAGAATGTGATAGGTGATGAAGGTGGTGGAGAAAGTGGTAGGTCGGAGAGGAGGGTGGAGCACATAGATGGGAAAGATGATGGACAGGTCAAGAGGGCAATGTCAAGTTGGAGGCTTGGGACTTGGATAATATGAGGGGAGGGCAAATGAAGAAACTGGTGAAATCCACATTGATCCCATATATTTGGAGGGTCCTGAGGTGGAAGATGAGGCATTCTTCCTCCAGGCATCGGGTGATAAGGGTTTGGCGATGGAGGAGGCCCATGATCTGTGGATTGTGAGGGGGAGTTGAGGTGTTCAGCCGTGGAGCAGTGGGATTGGTTGGTGCAGGTGTCCCAGAGATGTTCTTTGAAACGATATGCAAGTTGACACTCTGTCTTCCCGATGTAGAGGAGACCACATTGGGTGGCAATGGATACAGTCTTTGAGGAGAAAGTGAGGGCTGCAGATGCTGGAGATCAGAGCTGAAAATGTGTTGCTGGAAAAGCGCAGCAGGTCAGGCAGCATCCAAGGAACAGGAGAATCGACGTTTCGGGCATAAGCCCTGAAGAAGGGCTTATGCCCGAAACGTCGATTCTCCTGTTCCCTGGATGCTGCCTGACCTGCTGCGCTTTTCCAGCAACACATTTTCAGTTCTGGCAATGGATACAGTAGATGATGTTAGTGGAGGTACAGGTAAATTGCTGTCGGATGTGGAAGGTTCCTTTGGGGTCTTGGATGGAGGTGAGGGGAGTGGTGTGAGTGTAAGCATTGCACTTCCTGTGGTGGCAGGAGAGGTGCTGCGAGTGGGGTGTGGTCTGTTGGGGGGCTTGGATCTGATGAGCTAGTCACAGAGGGAACGGTCTTTTTAAAAGGAGGCCATCTTGGATTTTCTAAGGTGGAATTGGTCATCCTGAAAACAGTGAGGCAGAGGCAGAGGAATTAGTAAGAAAGGATGGCATTTTTACAGGAGGTAGGGTGGGAGGAGTTGTAGTCCAGGTGAATTTGAGGTCGGGGTGAAAGGTGTGGGCGAAGTTGATGAACTGTTCAAGCTTTGAATCCTCCCACTTCCTCCAGACCAAAGGGGTAGCCAAGAGCACCCGCATGTGCCCAACTATACCTGCCTCTTTGCTGGGTATCTGAAACAGTCCATCTTCTGCAGCTACACGGGTGCCAACTCCCACTTTTCCCTTGGCTACATCAATGACTGTATCGACGTCACCTTGTGCTCCCACGAGGAGCTTGAACAGTTCATCAACTTCACTAACACCTTTCACCCTGACCTCAAATTCACCTGGACCATCTCGGACACCTCCCTCCCCTTCCTGGACCTCAGCAACGCCATATCCAGTGACCAACTAACCATGGACATCTACTACAAATCCAATGACTCCCAAAGCTACCTGGACTGTACCTCCTCTCAGGAGAAAGTGAGGACTGCAGATGCTGGAGATCAGAGCTGAAAATGTGTTGCTGGAAAAGCGCAGCAGGTCAGGCAGCATCCAAGGAACAGGAGAATCGACGTTTCGGGCATAAGCCCTTCTTCAGGAATGAGGAAAGTGTGTCCAGCAGGCTAAGATAAAAGGTAGGGAGGAGGGACTTGGGGGAGGGGCGTTGGAATTGCAATAGGTGGAGGGAGGTCAAGGTGAGGGTGATAGGCCGGAGTGGGGTGGGGGCGGAGAGGTCAGGACCTTCCTGACCTCTCCGCCCCCACCCCACTCCAGCCTATGACCCTCACCTTGACCTCCCTCCACCTATCGCAATTCCAACGCCCCTCCCCCAAGTCCCTCCTCTCTACCTTTTATCTTAGCCTGCTGGACACACTTTCCTCATTCCTGAAGAAGGGCTTATGCCCGAAACGTCGATTCTCCTGTTCCTTGGATGCTGCCTGACCTGCTGCGCTTTTCCAGCAACACATTTTCAGCTCTGTACCTCCCCTCACCCAAACTCCTGTAAAAATGTCATCTCTTGTTCCCAATTCCTCTGCCTCTGCTGCATCTGTTTCCAGGATAACCAATTCCACCGTAGAAAATCCCAGATGGCCTCCTTCTTCAAAGATCGCAATTTCCCCTCTCACATGGTCGATAATGCCCTCCAGTACATCTCCTCTACTTCCCGCACCTCTGCCCTTGAATCCCAACCCTCCCAACGCAGCAAGGACAGAACCCCCTGATCCGCATACAAACAGATTCCACCACCAGGGACATATTTCCCTCCCCACCCCTATCAGCATTCCGGAGACACCATTCCCTCCCTAGCTTCCTTGTCAGATCCACGACCTCCACTCCCCTCCCCCCCACACCAACCCACATCCCACTCCCGGCACCTACCCCTGCCACCACAGGAAGTGCAAAACCTGTGCCCACACCTCTCCCCTCACCTCCGTCCAAGGCCCCAAACAATCCTTCCACATCCGACAGAAATTTACCTGTACCTCCACCAATGTCATCTACTGTTTCCATTGCAACCGACGTGGTCTCCTCTACATCGGGGAGACAGAACCCCAACTTGTGGATCGTTTCAGAGAACATCTCTGGGACACCCGCATTAACCAACTCCGCTGCCCGTGGCTGAACACTTCAACTCCCCATCTAAGGACATGCAACTCCTGGGCCCCCTCCATTGCCAAACCCTTACCACCTGACACCTGGAGGAAAACGCTTCATCTACCGCCTTGGGACCCTGCAGCCACACAGGATTAATGTGGATTTCACCAGTTTCCTTAATTCCCCTCCCCCAACATTATTCTAATCCCAAGCCCCCAACTTGGCATCACCCTCTTGACCTGTCCATATCTTTCCCATCTATCTGCTCCATGGTGTGGCATGGTGCCTTAGTGGTTAGCACTGTTGCCTCACAACACCAGGGAACCCAGGTTCGATACCAGCCTCGGCTGACTGTCTGTGTGGAGCTTGTACATTCTCCCCGTGTCTGTGTGGGTTTCCTCCGAGTGCTCTGGTTTTCTCCCACAGTCCAAAAATGTGCAGGTCAGGTAAATTGGCCATGCTGAATTGCCCATAGTGTTAGATGCATTTGTCAGAGGGAAATGGGTCTGGGTGGGTTACTCTTCGGAGGGTAGGTGTGGACTTGTGGGCCCGAAGGGCCTGTAGGGAATCTAATTTGCTCCACCCTCCTCTCTGACCGATTACCTTCTGCCCCAACTTCATCTGCCTATCGCATTCTCAGGAACCTTCTCCCCCAGACCTCTCCCATTTATCTCTCATCCCCCCCCAGCCCACAAACATCTTTCCTGATGAAGTGCTTATGTTTGAAATGTCGATTCTCCTGCTCCTTGGGTGCTACCTGACTTGATGTTAATGATTCCTTTTTGTCATATTTATTTCCTTGTTCTGGACTCACACAAAAATCAGCATCATATAATTTTCTCTTCCTCTACTATAAAAGCGCAGCCTTGGTTAGGACTCAGTTCCAGAGAAGCATTGGACCTGATATGCTGTAACCGCACAGGAACACTGAGGTCCATTTCCATCAAGAGAGAAAGAGAAATATGTTGGGAGGAAACTTGGTGTTCATTCAGAACATTGGGGACATATAAAATGTAAGCATTCTACTGTTATTTTTATCCTTTGTTCCAGTTCTGGATTGAGTAACAGCATGCCATAGCAATGCACAGGATTCTGAGGGTCTATATTTTCAAGCCAGTTTGGAAAGCCATCTTGCCAAGAGTTCATTATTTTGGGCTGCCAAGTCTAGGTAATAATACTTTACAAAAGCATGTGTACTGTTCTAGGCTGCTGCTTTTCAAATGGTCTTGAGGGGAACCTTTTAGCATTCTGGCCCAAAAGTTGAACATTGTGAGACTATAATGAGCTCTAACATTACTTGGTGCTTTCCTCCTGCCAGGAAATAATGTAAGGGGATACAATGTGCAACCCAGTTTGCCAACTGCTGTTTAGTTAAGTAGGTACCCAAGACAATGTACCAAAAATTGTATTTAGATTGGTGACTTTTATTTTCAAATCTTGTGTATATAACCCAGCAGAAACATTATCAAAGATTAAGGCTGTTGTGATGCAATGGTAGTGTTCCTATCTCTGGGCCAAAAATGTGATCTCAAATCCCATATAACTTGGAAGTGTGACATTAACATATCTGAACAGGTTGGTTAAAAATAACTTCAAAATACTTCTAATCTGCCCAAGCCCTTAGGTTGATACTTCTATACAATAAAGAACTGATGAACTTTGGCAACATAATCACATGAAATAAACACGACTATGTATAATGACGTGGAGATATTGCGTTTCAATCCTACCTTTGAACTAAACACTCTCCAAGATTAAATCCGAATTCATGACTTGATGACCGTGGAATGTTCTTTCATAATGTGGTGAAACAGGCTAACCAGCAAACTAAATCCCTCTAATACACCCATGGCAGGCAGCAAACATCTCCTTACCATGTGGAGTGGTGCCCCTCAAACTAGAATCTCTGATGACAGACATGTACCAGGAAAATCTAGCTATGAAAAAGACATAAGCAGATACTTTGCCTGATGCACCACTAGGGTGGGTGGGACATCCACGCAGGAGTTCCTCAGGTTAATGTCTTAGGACCAAGCTTCTTCAGCTGCTTCATCAATGATCTTCCCTCCATCATAAAGTCAGAAGTGAGAATGCTCACTGATAGGGTAAATGGACAAGGTCTTTTCCCTGGGGTGGGAGAGTAGAGAACTAGAGGGCATAGGTTTAGGATGAGAGGGGAAAGATTTAAAAGGGACTTAAGGGACAATTTTTTCACACAGTAGGTTGTGCGTTTTCAGAATGAGCTGCCAGAGGAAGTGGTGAAGTTTCAACATTTAAAAGCATCTGGAAGAGTATATGAATAAGCAGGTAAAAACAATGACTGCAGATGCTGGAAACCAGATTCTGGATCAGTGGTGCTGGAAGAGCACAGCAATTCAGGCAGCATCCGAGGACAGGCAAAATCGACGTTTCGGGCAAAAGCCCTTCCTGATGAAGGGCTTTTGCCCGAAACGTCGATTTTGCCTGTCCTCGGATGCTGCCTGAATTGCTGTGCTCTTCCAGCACCACTGATCCAGAATATGAATAAGCAGGGTTTAGATGGTTATGGGCCATGTGCTAGCAAAAGGGACTAGATTAATTTAGGATATCTGGTCAGCGTGGATGAGTTGGACTGAAGGGTCTGTTTCCATGCTGTACATCTCTGTGACTCTGCGACTGCACTGTGTTCAGTACAACATCAGTGCTTGCGCTGATAAGGAGAATGTAACAGTTGAACCTCAAAAGTGCCAGACAATGACCACTTCCAACAAAAGAGAATCTACCATCACCGCTTGACAACTAAAAGACATTCTAATCATTGAACTAACTACTGTCATAATTGATCAAAGATTGAACAGGGCTGGCAATGTAAATATTGTGGCTATAAGAACAAATTAAAGGCTAGAAATTCTGTAACAAGCAACTCACCTCCCAAGTGCCTGTCCACCAACTGCAAGGGAGAAATCAGGAAGGCATCTGAATCTCCTAGAGTTCAACACTATTTAGTCCATAGCAGCCCAATTTTTGGCACCTGAAACACCTCCTTCAACATTCAGTCACTTCACCATTGATACACAATGGCAACAGTTTGTACCATCTACAAGATGAACTGGAGTAACTTATTAATCTCCTTTGCCAGCATCTTTCAAACTTGCAACCTCTATCATCAGGAAGACCAAGGGCAGTAGATGGATGGGGACACCACCACTTGCATGTTGCGCTCCAAGAAGTATATTATCTTGAACCAAAACAGAAATTGCTGGTGAAACTCAGCAGGTCTGGTAGCATTCCTGGGGAAAAAAGGAGAGTTAATATTTGAATCTGGTGACTGTTCATTTAAACTGTTTGTTCCCACAGATGTTGTCAGACTTGCTGAGCTTTGCCAGCAATTTCTGTTTTTGATCCAGCATCCAATTTTTAAAAATTTTAACGTGTTATCTTGACTTGAAACTACATCACCGTTCCCTTATTGCCTCTGGGTCAAAATGCTGTAACAGCACTGTGGTGTGCCTGCAAAAGAGGGACTGCAGCCTTTCAAGAATGCAGATCATCAACATTTTCTCTGGAGAATTTAGAAATGGACAGGAAATAGTGGCCTAGCCAATGATGCTTAAAACCCAAGAATAAATATATTAAAAACCTCACTCATCTGACCAGTGGGTCATTGAAATCTTCGAGGCCTACTAGACCCAAAAGAGTTTCATCCATATTCTCAAACCTCTCAACCACCGTCCATGATTGCTGGAAGCCCAACTTAACGTCCTTACATTGATGGGTTAATTAAGGACTAACCAAATGAAGTTAGAGAATCAACTATCAATACCTGCTGGAAAAAAGGTTGGATTGAGGATGTGAGTGATTTTGCAGGGTTCCAAATGGATCCTGAAGTAGTCAAGATTATTGTGTTCTCAAAACAAATTTACAGATCTGGTCACAGATCAGGTGGGGCGATTTGCTTTAGTCTGATCAAGTGGATCTTTATATAGAAGAGTTGATAGAACTGTTGAAATCACACAAAAGTAAAGAGAAGTGAGGAAAATCTTATAGAAGGCTCACTTTATACTAAAATGATGGCAGACTGCATGAGATCAGCTGAAGAATTAACAGCAACACACTATGATACAAATATGAAAGTAAGCATTGTTCTGCTCATGTTTCTTAATGAGAGGTTTACAAAATTCAAAAGCAAAAAGTGAAGCAATCAAAAATAATATTCTCTTTCGATAATGTTACATCAAGATCCACTTCCATCTCATACACTTACTCTTTATACAACACAATGAAGGTTATTCTCAATGTGAAGGCAGGATTTCATCTCCACAAGGCCTTTGAGATGGTCTCTCTCTAATCGACATTGTCATGCTCAGATGCATCTGCAGCTGGCAGATTGGTAAGGATGAGGTCAAGTACATTTTTCCATCTTGTTGGACCAAATCTAGCAGCTACATCTTTTAGGACCTGACCAGCTCAGTCAGGAGTGCTGCTGCTGAGCCACTCTTGGTGGCAGACATTGAAATCTCTCACCCAGAGTGCATTATGGGCCCTAACTCCCCTTAGTTCTTTTTCCAGTGTTGAGCAACATGGAGGATCACTATTCACCAGCAGTTGGAGCACAGTATGTAATAATCAGAAGGTTTCCTTGCTCATGTTTAATCTGAATCCATGAGACCTCATGGTGTATGGAGTCAATGTTGAGGACTCCCGGTGCAACTCCCTCCTGAATGTATACCACTGTATCACCCTCTCTGCTGGGTCTGTCCTGCTGGTGGGGCTGGACATATCCAGGGATGGTGATGGTGGTGTCTGGAACATTGTCTGCAAGGTATGACTATATCAGGCTATTGCTTGACTCATCTGCTGATGACTGTGAAACTATTGTCCATTGTCAATAGGTCTCCCAATTTTAGCACTAGCCCCCACATCCTAATAAGGAGTACATTGCAGGGTGAACAGGGCTGTTTCTGCCATTGTCTTTTCTGGTGCCCAGGTCGACAATAGGTGTCCACCCTGTTTAATGTCTTTGTTGAGAGTTAGTAGTGATTGATACAACAGAGTGACTTGCTTGGCCATTTCAGAGGGTAGTTAAAAGTCAACACATTGCTGGCGGTTGGAGTCACACATAGGCCAACCAGGTGAGGATGGTAGATCCCTTCCCTGAAGGACATTAGTGAACCAGATGGGTTTGTTTGACAATGGACAATAGTTTCACAGTCATCAGTAGATTCTTCATTCCAAATATTTTTCCTTTGAATTCAAATCCCAACTTCTGCCTTGGCGCCCAGAACATCAACTGAGTTTCTGGATTAACAGTCTATTTGTAATTCCACTAGATCATCGACTCCCCTTAATAAGGGTCAGTGTGACCAATTTTATATATTTCTACATTTATTGCATTATTTATCTCCTGGAAAATCTTTAAAGAAAAACAATATTTTAAGTAAATTTTTTTGCATTTCCATGTCAAAGTTTTGGATGGTTGGAATCAATCCAATTGACTCCATTATGAAACATGCTTTCCATTTGCAATATTGTCATTGGCGAAGTTCTCCAACACATTAAGTCCAGACAGTTGAGGGACTTGATTACACAGGTACTTTGATTTACAATTGGATAACTCAAATAATGCTTTAGTGCATAATTGCCTGTATATTACTGATACCTGCTGTTCAAATTTAATATTGCAGCTGTACATTACAAAACAAATCTCCGACCTAGTATTGAAGTTGTACAGGGAAAGTTGAGAGACTTCTTGTTGCCTTATCTTCAGAGACTGTCGAGTTGTAAATAAGAAGTCCAAACTTACGCTCCTGCTCATGAAAAGTATTGTGTATATGAAATAACTGTCCAGAGGCCAGAATCCCATCAGCAAGTCTCCCTTTATTTGTTTGAGCACAGTACAATTTGTGGCCAGCCAGCACGAAGATAGTTACCTGAACTGAGGAGATTCTAATTTCCTGGTTATTATATTTCTTTTTTTCCTTTTCCTTTTCTTCTCTCCTTTTTTTCTTTTGGTGAAAACACATGCAAAAATGAAGTGCAAACACCAAAGATCGAGCCTTGCCACAAAATCATCATTGTCCTTGTTTAAAAACTAAAAGACTAACACACAGGCTGCAACTGTCCTGTGAATTTTTTTTAAAATGTTCCCTAATGAGAACTAAAATACAACAGTACTCTCTAGCTGTAGCCAGCCAGCTCAGAAGTCAGTTCTCAAAAAAGAATAACAGTAACACACTGGTTCTGGCCAACCAGCTCAAAGCCAAGAGTGTGGTGCTGGAAAAGCACAGCAGGTCAGGCAGCATCCAAGGAGCAGGAAAATCGACGTCTCAGGCAAAGGCCCTTAATTAGGAATGAGTCTGGGAGCCTCAGGAGTGGAGAGATAAATAGGAGGTGGTGGGGCTGGGGGGGAGGTAGCTGAGAGTGCAGGGCAGAGGAGATGACCTGGGGGTTGCAGTGAGATAGAGACTTACTGAGATTCTCATTTTTGCCCAGTTGATTTTAACCTTACTGCGAACCCTCTTGAACCTCTTCAAGGTAGGCATCCTTGCAAGAGGGTTCGCAGTAAGGTTAAAATCAACTGGGCGAAAATGAGAATCTCAGTGAGTCTCTATCTCACTGCAACCCCCAGGTCATCTCCTCTACCCTGCACTCTCAGCTACCTACCCCCAGCCCCACCCCCTCCCATTTATTTCTCCACCCCAGTACAATGGGAATGCAGTCCTTTTTTGAAAATCTAGACTTCCTCGATATAAATACGGAACAGGCTTCCCTTTTGAATGCGCGTATAACGGTACAGGACGTGCAGGAACAATATGGCATCTCCAGGATGGCAAAGCACCGGGGCCAGATGGATTCCCAACTGAATTCTATAAGGAATTCATAAACATGTTGGTGGAGCCACTTCTGGGGATGTATAACAATTCTTATACACAGGACAGTCTGCTGTCTTCTCTTAGGGAGGCTAATTTCTCCCTCATTTTAAAGAAAGGGAAAAACCCCGAAGAACGTGCTTCATATCGACCAATTTCACTGTTGAATGTAGATTTTAAAATTTTATCCAAGATGTTGGCTCTGAGGTTGGAGAAGGTCCTGCCCCATACTATAAAAGAAGACCAGTTGGTTTTTGTTAAGGGCCATAGCTCCTCCAACAATATCAGGAGAGTACTGAACACAGTGCAGGTATGCCAGCAAAGATTGATTCTGGGTTTGATGGTCTCCTTAGATGCAGAAAAGGCGTTTGATCAGATAGAATGGCTATATCTATTTGAGGTCCTAGAGCGCTTTGGTTTGGGGGGATCCTTTGCCAAATGGGTAGCAGTACTGTATAATGATCCTAAGGTGGCAGTCATTACAAATGGTATTAAATCAAATAACTTTAGTATCAGAAGAGGTCATTTACATAAATAATTTGGATGCGAGCATAAGAGGTACAGTTAGTAAGTTTGCAGATGACACCAAAATTGGAAGTGTAGCGGACAGCGAAGATGATTACCTCAGATTACAACAGGATCTTGACCAGATGGGCCAATGGGCTGAGAAGTGGCAGATGGAGTTTAATTCAGATAAATGCGAGGTGCTGCATGTTGGGAAAGCAAATCTTAGCAGGACTTATACACTTAATGGTAAGGTCCTAGGGAGTGTTGCTGAACAAAGAGACCTTGGAGTGCAGGTTCATAGCTCCTTGATAGTGGAGTCGCTGTAGATAAGATAGTGAAGAAGGCATTTGGTATGCTTTCCTTTATTGGTCAGAGTACTGAGTACAGGAGTTGGGAGGTCATGTTGCGGCTGTACAGGACATTGGTTAGGCCACTGTTGGAATATTGCGTGCAATTCTGATCTCCTTCCTATCGGAAAGATGTTGTGAAACTTGAAAGGGTTCAGAAAAGATTTACAAGGATGTTGCCAGGGTTGGCAGATTTGAGCTATAGGGAGAGGCTGAACAGGCTGGGGCTGTTTTCCCTGGAGCGTCAGAGGCTGAGGGGTGACCTTATAGAGGTTTACAAAATTATGAGGGGAATGGATAGGGTAAATAGACAAAGTGTTTTCCCTGGGGTGAGGGAGTCCAGAACTAGAGGGCATAGGTTTAGGGTGAGAGGGGAAAGATATAAAAGTGACCTACGGGGCAACATTTTCACACAGAGGATGGTATGTGTATGGAATGAGCTGCCAGAGGAAATGGTGGAGGCTGGTACAATTGTAACATTTAAGAGGCATTTGGATGGGTATATGAATAGGAAGGGTTTGGAGGGATATGGGCCGGGTGCTGGCAGGTGGGACTAGATTGGGTTGGGATATCTGGTCGGCATGGACGGGTTGGACCGAAGGGTCTGTTTCCATGCTATACATCTCTCTCTAGGACTCTAGGTAGTCAATAGGGTGTCCTTTATCACCGCTGTTATTTACCTTGGTGATTGAGCCGTTAGCCGAAGCTATCAGGAGGGATCCTGAAATAGTAGCGCCAAAGGTGGGAATGGGGGATCATAAGATCACCCCATATGCTGACAACGTCCTCTTGTTTTTGGCCAATCTGAAGAAGTCTGTTTCTCAACTGATTCATGCAATTAATTCATATGGTGATTTCTCAGGTTACAGGCTCAATTATATAAAATCAGAAGCCATACCGGTAGGGGGATCAGTGGAGGTGCCTAACCTGAAGGATGGAATGCAATTCCCGTTTAGATGGTCATCAAAAGGTTTTTTTGTATTTGGGAATTTTTGTTGCCCCTTCCTTCCACCCGCTGTATAAAGTTAACTATGTACAACTACTGGAGAGGATAAAACAGGATTTGCAACAGTGGGAGAGATTACTGTTAACATGGTTGGGCCGAATTGCCCTGATTGAGATGAGTGCTCTTTCTCACCTGCTGTACCCCACAAGGATGCTCCCGTTGTTGTTACCGAGACAAGTGTTACAGAGGCTCAATGGTTGGCTCGGGTCTTTTCTTTGGTGCCACAAGCATCCTCTAATTAAATTCACTAAATTGCAACTTTCGCGGGTGAGGGAGGGTGGATCTTCCGAGTTGAAGAAATATCAAATAAGCGCCCTGTTAACATATGTTGGTGACTGGGTACGGGGAAATTCGGAGTCGATTTGGCTTGATATTGAAGCCTCACAGTCAAGATGTCCTTTAATTAATTTATTATTTATAGACAAGATGAAATCCGTGACCCAGCAGTGTAAAAGTCAAAATTATTTTAAATATGGAGAGAGCCTGGAGGATAATGAGGCAAGATGAGGGCAATTGGTCTAAGACTTTGCCATTTACCCCATTGGTGGGAGCCCAAGGATTTAAACCTGTGGCAATGGACTCCAGCTTTAAGGTATGGGAGAATAAGGGAATCTTCTGCCTAGGAGATTTATTCGAGGGGGAGATCCTGGTGTCATTTACTCAGTTAAGCCAGAAATATGGATTGTCTAATCGGGACCTTTTCTGATACTTCCAGATAAGGGACTATATACAGAGGAAGACCACCCTCCTGGTCCAGTGTTACAAATCAGACATGGAGAAAAGAGTACTCTGGTGTACAGATGCTCTTTCACTCAGTACTTTATATCATTTACAGAAAGGTCGTGCTCTGGAGGACATGGAAGGACTTTGTAGGTTGTGGAATCGAGAGATAGGAGAGGATATTTCATGGAGGTATGGGAAGACATCTAGGCAAATGTAAGGAAAATCTCAGTATGTAATAGAGCGCAGCCATGCAATTGAAGATCTTACTCAGGGCTCATATGGCGCCAGAGATGTTAGCTAAGTTCAAGAGAGGAGTGTCATCAGGGTGTCCCAAATGTAACACTAGTATAGGCACTGTCACACACTGCTACTGGTCATGTTGTAAGATCCAGAGATACTGGAGTTCTATAGTAAGGACATCCTGGGGATTGAAATTAACGTGGATCTGATCATTCTTTTGTGGTTGCCAAATTTGCCCTCTCTGGGGGAACACGGTGAGAGATTGTGCAACATTGTGCGAGGAGGAACATTCTACTGAATTGGATGTTAGAAAAGCCACCATGGGGTAGCGTAGGCTGGTGATGGAGCATCTCCCCAAGACTACCTCACAAATATGGTGCACCACAGAATGGAACAGTTTTATAAGACGCTGACTTATCAGCAATATTAGCCGTGGGAATCAGTATAGGTGTCTGTGGGACCCCGGGAGGGGGAGACTGGGAATAGTAGAATAGTCGGTTGCTTATTAACAATAGTACTGTGTTATGGCTTTGTTGTACTGCCTTTTTTTCTGTTTTGATGGTGTTATTCTTTTCTTTGTATATAAATGTTTCGTAAAAGATTTTAAAAAGGTTTTCAATAAAAATATTATTTTTTAAAAACTGTACAAAAATACAAAACAGTCAACAGTTAACAATAAACATCAATTCTCAGCAAAACCATACCCCAAACCCCAAACCCCAATTTACAAGGAAATGCAGAAGAATCCCAAATCCCACCTTAAGTTCCTGTGGAGAAAACAGTAGACATACAAAACAAATCTGATCAACCAAATGATAAAACAATGCATATAACACTGACACCACCAGGTCTTATGGGGTAGCGTAGGCTGGTGATGGAGCATCTCCCCAAGACTACCTCACAAATATGGTGCACCATAAAACAAAACAGTTTTACAAGGCGTGGCGGCCCTTTTTAAATAATATTGACGCTGACTTATCAGCAATACTAATTAGGGCCTTGGTATAGTCCCTGGTAAACCAGCAAACAGCCCACTCCTCCCACCTTGCAGCTTCTTGGTCCACTCTAATGCACCATCGGTTCTTGCCCGCTCCTATGCACCTTCCAGCAACCTCTAGGGCAGCCCGTCTCTATACTTCTCTGGGACAACGGCACTCAGGACAGCCTACCCACCTTCCGGCTCTCGGGATGGCTGTGTCTTGCTCTCAGGGCAGCTTACCCATCCTCTGGCTCTGGGGGTGATAGCTTGTGGGATGACCTACTCACCACCCGGCTCACAGTAACGCCTGCCAGAATGAGGGATGCACATGATACAGTGTAGGTGAAACAACCATCAAAAAGGCTGAGTCCATTACCAAAACAGAGTCAGCACCCAAAGGCAGACTCCACTCCAGAAGGAAACAATTGAACACCTCACATCACACACGTGTGGTCAGTCTCCACAGAGGCCTAGTCCACCCACAGGGGCCCAGGTCAACTCACAGAGACACCGTCCATTTATAAAGGTGCAGCTGACTCACAGGGGCTCAGTCCAAACACAAAAAAGTGAAAACACATGCAAAAATAAAGTGCAAACACTAAGTACCATAATGCAGTGGCCAAGCCTTGCCACAAAATCATCATTTTCCTTGCTCAAAAAACAAGAAGAGTAACACACAGGCTGCAACCAGCCAGTGAAAGAAAAAAAGCAACAGTTCCCTAATGAGAACTAAAGCATCACAGTATGCACTGGCTATGTAGCCAGCCAGCTCAGAAATCAGTTCTCATAAAAGCTCAACAATACACTGGCTCTGGCCAGCCAGCTCAAAGCTGGTCACCTGAATGGAGGAGATTCTAATCTCCTGGTTATATTTTCTGTTTTCCACTGGACTGAGAAGATTCTATATTATATTATTTTTGTTTCCCCTACACTACTACCTTACAGTAGTAGTGTTTATATTCCTCAGCACCCATGTTTGTGTGAGTAGGTGCAAGATACAGTGAAAACACCAAGTGAAAGTAGTTTTATTAACACTCCACCACCAGGAACAACACCGAGGTGGCTGTGAGATATTGTATTCTAGGTGCCTTCACTTACCAACTCACAAGCACTTTGTATATTCTCACTCACAGGTGCTTTATGTCTATTCATTCATAACTCCCATTCACAAGCAAACATCATGTTCCTGTTTCATTCAATCATAACTCTCTACTATAGCGCTGATGAAGGAGCAGCGCTTTGAAAGCTAGTGCTTCCAAATAAACCTGTTGGACTGTAACTTGGTGTTGTGTGCTTTTTAACTTTGTATACCCCAGTCCAACACCGGCTCCTCCACATGATGCCTACAAAACATGGTTTCATTCATTCATTCATATAACCGCGATTCTGTAGTATATTTTACAAACATAAAATAGACTGAATTTAAAACAACTCTTTCTAATCAAAACAACCCTTTCAAACCCATTACTGCATTTTTACACCTTATCAGCCCTTGCTACAAGAGGTTTACCTTTGAATCATACAGAACAATACTAGCCCCGCCATCATGTTTCCACAAAACATTATAATATTAATCAGCCCTAAACAACTATCTCCTGGACCCCATGACTTGGAGGTGCTGGTATTAGACTGGGGTGGACAAAGTTAATAATCACACAATAGCAGGTTTTAGTCCAACAGGTCTATTTGGAAGCTTGTGCTTCCTGTTGGACTATAACCAAATATACCTGTTGAACTATAACCTGCTGTTGTGTAATCGCCTGCACCGAAATAGATTACAGAACACCAAACAGTTTCTCCAATTAGCATGTACTTGTTAAATACCTTTTAACTGGGCCATTATCCCTTTAAGAAACTAACTGACAAAACAGTGCTTCCATGAAATTGCATCAATGAATGAAACTCACACCAGCAAATCTCACAACCCAGCTGTGATAATCAATTGAATATCCTTTATTCTTTTACTAAGGACTGTACAGTTGCTAACTTATTTAGAGCATATAGGCCTAGTATTTTTACTAATTTAAAATACAAAAGGACTAACATCTCTTAATTATGCAGGAGACCAGTCAGACACTCTTAATCCCATCAGAAGTAGCAGCCTGCATTTAGCAGATGTTTTAACCCAAATCCTGGCTTCCAGGATGGAAGCCCCTCAAACCTTTGTGTTCTACAGATAAAAGAATGTAACATCATAGTAATGGAATTTTAATATATGTAAGAACTGTGTTTAAGGGGGCTCTTGTAAGAACTGTATTTCAGGATTCTACTGACACCTCAAACTTGTGCTCTTGTGATTGCTGAATAAGAGGCTATTTTCCCCAATTTCAGTCATTATTTGAACACAATCTCACAATGCCAATGAACCAGTGACAAGCAAAACCCAGAGCGAGCAATGTTTATGTGAAAAGGTGAAAGGAAGGGTAAGGACTAAAACAAAATAGAATTGAAGGGAGAAATAAAGTACTCCACCCCACGGTGCTCACCTCTCCCTAAAGAAGCCAAGACTATTAGTAGACACCATGTGCTGCATCTCTAAGGATAGCCGGGTCCAAACATAACTGCAGAAGAGGGGAAGGCATTCAGCCATACCCCTCCTGTGTATATACACACACACACACACATATAATATTTTTTACAGCTCAATGAATGAAAAGAAAACAAACTAAAAACACAAAAACAAAGAAGAAAAAGGAAGACAATGTCTCTCAGTCAAGGGACCTTTTCCCCCCAGTACACTGGTTGTGGCTAGCCAGCTCAGAGTCACTCTCCAACTGTGGAGATTCTTATCTCCTGGTTAGATATTGCTTTCATATATAAACACCCACACTACCACCAAACAGTGGTACTGCTTATTCCTCCCCAGCACCCATGTCATGTGCCCTTCGCATCAAAGAGCAATGCCTATGTGATTGAAAACGTGAAGAGTAGGGTAGGGATTAAAAGAATCGGAGGGGGATTCCTGCCACCTCTAGGACAGTCCGCCCCAGTACCTTCCCAGGGTGACAGCGCTGAGCCCCTGTGCACCGTCTGGCTCTCGCTCACTCCGACATAGCATCTGATCTGTGGACAGCCCTGACGCACCTTCGAGCCACCTCTAGGACAGCTCAAGCCTGTAACTCTATGAGACGACAGCGCTCAGGACAGTCCCCACGCCTACCGGCCCTTGCTCCACCCCTACATACCTCTGTCTTTTAGTCTGCCCTGACATACCTTCTGGCCACCTCTAGGACAGCCCATCTCACCTCTTCCTCGGGGCAATAGTCTCAGGGTGGCCAGCTCCCAGGATGACCGGCGTTGGTATTGCCTACCCATTGTCCAACCCTTGGAAGGCTTACTCACCATTCAGTTCACGGGACGGCCTACCGACCCTCCGGCTCTCAGAGTGACAGCTTTCAGGAGAACCGATGAGCCTTCTGGCTCACTGTAAGGCCTGCTAGACCCAGGGACACATAAGACAGTGTAGGTGATAAAACCAACCAGCACAAAAAGCAGAGTCCATCACCAGAAATGAAGTCCACCCCCCCCCCCCCAGGGCAAAGTCCACTCCAGAAGTCAGAGTCCACTCCTGAATGCAGCAAATGCACACTCCCCAGCACACATACTGGCATTCAGTCTCTACAGAGGCCTGGTCTATCCACAGATGCCCAGGCCCACTCACAGGGATGCAGCTCATTGTACAATCATGGCCCTATACTATGTTTATGCCTCTCCCCCCATGTATCTTCCATAGTGACTGACCAAATGTCTCAGATGGTCAAGTGTGAGTCTATGAAATGGACATGGAAGTAAATTAAATTTCTAAAAATCTTAAATAACTCTCACTCAAATATACATCATACTGAAATGCTTCTTATTAATTAAAACATTAATTAAATTTAAATATCAAGTGATCAATTTGTTATAAAACCAAATCATCATCTTCTTCACAAAGAACATCAAAGACGTAACTATTTGATAACCTCTTAAAATTGTTGTTCAAAATGTGAGCCAAACCTCCTGATTTAATAAATGGTTTGGAAGGTGCTGAAACTCAGCCAAGCATTCGTGTAGACTCAGTTATTATAAAAATAAGTCCTGTGAAATGAAAATAAAAGAGTACCAAAATGGAAGGGACATGATAGCCCTTTATTTTCTAAACTGAACATATGTTGTCAATCAAAGTAGTACAGGAGTAGATGGCTACTTTTCTTCCAAATGAAAACTGTTAATATTCTTCAAATTTAAGAGGGTTCTGGGCATTTAACTCACTCAATATCACTATACTAAGGATCCCAAGCACTGTTTTCTTTTGCCTTGAATTCATAAAAATAGCCTTTCAAATAGGAAACGCACTCTCATGCATTTCAACACTGACAGACTGTAATCAATGTAATGGTCATCTTAACTTTGTAGGTCAGAATTCTATAATCAATCAGTGAAGTAAAAACATATTTTCCCTGAAAAACATCATTTGACAATTGAAACTTAAAACAGAATTTTTTTAATGCAAGAATTTCAGGACCAAGTGCCTTTTTATTTGGTTCCACTTGGAACTGTTTCATGATTCCTCTGACAGGCGTGTAAAAAGAAACATGTTTTTATGTGATGAGTGGCTGTAATTTGGAATGCGTTGCCTGGAGATGCGGTGGAAGTTGCCTCAATCAGGTTCTTCAAGAGAGGATTGTACTTGTTATCCGAAAAGGAAGAATTTACAAGGCTATACAGAGACAGTTGGAGAGTGACTTGAGGTGAATTGCTTCTTCAATGACACAAATGGCCTTCTTCTGTGCTGCGACCATTCTATAACCCTGTAATTTAAAAATTGCAGATTATAGCAACATCTCATCACAAAGAAATTTCCTCCACAAAAGAAAACCAAGGTATTATAAAAAATATTAGAGATATAACAGTCTCGACCCTTACAGGTTAAGAATCAATGCTTAATATCAAAATGAGGCGAAAATTGTGTCATTAGGTTATTCTTAGTAGGTTTTCAATGTTGACAGAATGGTACAAAAGGCAATTTTATTCATCAGCAAGTATTGAGATAATAGGAACACAGACCCAAGGAACCCAAGCTTGGTAGCAACTCTAGATGTTTTGGCCAAGATCAAAATAATTAAGATCAATCACATCAACAATGTATGAAAAGCGTATGAAGCAAAGCCAATTCTAGACAAATTCACATAGTTGGAAGAGGTAGGGAACATTTTTATCTGTTCCTGCAACCAAATAATCAACACATAAAAGAAGTTTGTATGGCGTGTATATATTGGTGAGAAGCTACTATTTTGACTGGAATAGGAAATTTACCAAAGCTGATTGGTAACACCCCATGAAACCTCAACAGGATCATTATGTCATGGTCTGGCCTCTATACGCCCTGAGATTAATTAGGCATGATATGTCTCATGGAAATTAATCTAACTTTAGAATTGGGTGGTACAACAAGGGAAAAACCAGGCTTGCCAGCACTAAGGGAAGTGTCCTAAAATGTACCATGGATTTTGCATTTTCTGCTGCACGTAATTCAGAAATTCTTTGTACTTTATCTGCCATTTTGTTCTGCAATACTGATACTCACTATCCACTCTTCACCCACCACACTTCCTGTTCCCTACCCAATGCCACCACGACATTACCCTCCTCACCCACAAAAAGCTACTACTAGCAGAACAGGGGAGCATCAGAACTTACCAGTCAGTAGCAGTTGAGAATTAAGGTGTGTCAGCATTGAGGCTCAAGAGTTGACAGATGGTTGAGAATTGAGAAAGGAGAGAGGAAATGGAGAAATGGGTGGGAGTTGGAGGTCAAGGGAATTGTGTCTTTACTAGAGAAAAAATAGAAGTAGGACTTCAGTTGAGGTACTGAGGAATAAAAGAATTGGAAGTGTGATCATCATTTTCTGCAAGGCTGGGAGCAGAAACATAACAACACAAGTCACAGGAGAAGGAGTAAGTCATTTGGTACCTCATGCATGCCCCACTATTCAAAACTATTATGATAAATTTGCCACAGGCCTCAATTCCAATTTTTGGCCAGGTCATCACAGCCCTCAATACCCAGATATTTCAAAAATCTATCTACCTTCAAAAATCTATCTAATGTCAGTGGGCTAGACTCCACAAGTCTCTGGACTAGAGAATTCTAGAAATTTACCATCCTTTTGGAGAAGAAATCTCTTCATTCCTCAGTTTTAAATGTGTGTCTCCTTGTCTGTAACCACGAGACCTAGTTTGAGACTGCCCCACTAAAAGCCCCTCAGAATCTTGTATTTTTCAATAGATCATTCTACATTTTTTTAACCTGTTTAGCTATCTCTTTTTAAAGTGTCTGTAAGCATGACTCTAAGTTTCCAGTTAGGTGAGCTTTAAATTCCCCAAGTTGCCCCCATGACCTACTCCAATGTTCCTGTAAAGGTCAATACAAGCTTGACGACTAACACTTTATTTTCCATTTTATCTTTAATAATCTACACTTTCTGGACTCAGCACTAAGTTCAGCAACTTTAGATCATAACCTCTACCATCATCTTATTCCATGTTTCTTTTGCTTCTTCCTCTTTGTTTTGTTGGTTTGGTCTTTGTCTTGTTTTTTTTTACCTCTTTGCATTGGATTCAGATAGTTTTATGTAGCAATTCATGCTTTATTCAGACATCTTTTCTTCTTCAGTATATTCTTGCCAAGTTTTTGGCTGTAGCACATAAAATCTTTTGTTTAACCTTCCCTGGTCTCCACCCAGGACAGGCCTTCTTCTTTGTTCTTTTTGACTCCACTCTCCTTCTATTGCCTTCAAAACTCATACATCCCTTTTTGTCTTCTAGTCTGATGAAAATATATCGACCTGAAATATTAACTCTGTTTCTCTCCAACAATGCTCTCTGACCTGCTGAATTTTTTTCATCTTTTTTATTGTTAAAACAGTAGAATATTAGAATATTAGATTAGATTAGATTAGATTACAGTGTGGAAACAGGCCCTTCGGCCCAACAAGTCCACACCGACCCGCCGAAGCGAAACCCACCCATACCCCTACATTTACCCCTTACCTAACACTACAGGCAATTTAGCATGGCCAATTCACCTGACCCTGCACATCTTTTGTACTGTGGGAGGAAACCGGAGCACCCGGAGGAAACCCACGCAGACACGGGGAGAACGTGCAAACTCCACACAGTCAGTCGCCTGAGGCGGGAATTGAACCCGGGTCTCAGGCGCTGTGAGGCAGCAGTGCTAACCACTGTGCCACCGTGCCACCCACCTGTGGCACAGCACATGCCTTTCGGTCCACCTGTGAAACCAATTTGAAGCTCATCTAACCTACATTTGAAGCCCATCCATTTTCATCCATATGTCTATCCAATGACCATTTAAGATTAGAATCATTTGAAATGTTCTAATTTAAAATTTCCAGCATCTGTAATAACCTAATTTGTACTATGAATTTTAATTACTTGTTTCATGTGTCATCATTACAGTTTAGCAATTGTCTTCATGTTGCTTTTATAAAGCAATGATTAAATCCAACTCCTACACTTTTACACAGCTTTGTTCTGTACATTTATATTTATTTGCTTTGAAATTTTGAAACAGTATGGGATGGAGCAAAACTATATTGTAAAATATAGTATTGGATGCTGTAAACTACAATTTTTTACTGTTGAATTAGAAAGACAGGGCAATGCAATAACATTTGTAGATGTTCTCTGACCAGAATATCAGATGATCAAATCCCCAAGGTCGCCTCCAACACCAGTGTTTCATTCCTCAGGGAAATCTAAACCCACTCAGACATAGCAAGTCTCCAAAAATGTACAGCATCAAAAAAATCATAAGACATTAGGCCAGAAATTAGGCCATTCAGGCCATCGGGTCCGCTCCTCCATTCATTCAGGGCTGATAAGTTTCTTCACTCATTCTCTCGCTTTCTCCCCAAAACTCTTGATCCCTTTGACAATCAAGGATCTATTTATCTCCATGTTTAAAAAGTTCAGTGACCTGACCCCCACAGCCTTCTGTGACAATGAATTCCATAGATTCACCACTCTCCGGCTGAAGAAGTTTCTCCTTATTTCCGTTCTAAAAGGTCTTGCCTTTATTCTAATGCTGTGTCCTCAGGTCCTAGTCTCTCCTACCAGTGAAAACATCTTCCTGACATCCACTCTGTCCAGGCCATTCAGTATTCTGCATCTTTCAATTAGATACCTCCTCATCCTTCTAAACTTTATCGAGTATAGATCAGAGCCCTCAAACATTCCTCATATGTTAAGCTTTTCATTCCTGCGACCATGCTCGTGAACCTCCTCTGCACACGCTCCAGGGCCAGTACGTCCTTCCTGAGATATGGGGCCCAAAACTACACATAGTACTTCAAAAAGGCCTGACCAGAGCCTTACAGAGCCTCAGATGTACATCCATGCTTTTATATTTAAGCCCTCTCAAAACAAATGCAAACATTGCATTTGCCTTCCTAATTACTGACTCAACCTGCAAGTTTACCTTGAGATAATCTTGGACTAGAACCCCCAAGTCTTTTTGCACTTCAGACTACTGAAATTACTCCCCATTTAGAAAATAGGCCATGCTTGTATTCTTACCATTTTCCCAAGTTGTACTCCATCTGCCATTTCTTTACCCACTCTCCTAAATCTTTCTGCAGCCTCTCTAGCTAGAATGCCCTCAGTTCCTTCATCTAGATCATTGATATACAAAGTGAAAAGTTGTGGTCCCAACACTGACCCTAACAGAACATCATTTGTCACCAGCTGCAATTCTGAGAAAGACCCTTCAATTTCCATTCTGCTCATCTGCAAACACCTTGCCTCTAATACCATGGGCCCTTATCTTACTCAGCAGCCTCCTGTGCTGTACCCTTCTGGAAGTCCAGGTATTTATCATCCATTGACTCTCCCTAGTCTAACCTGCTCGTTACTTCCTCAAAGAATTCTAGCAGATTTTTCAAGCATGACCTTCCTTTGATGAAACCATGCTGACTTTGCCCTATTTGACCAAACACTTGTTTGTTTTGTTTTAAACCCAAAAACCACTAGTCATAAAAGCATAAATCAGGAAAACAGAAACTGTTTAAATAGATTTTTCAATGGGCTTGTTTCAGAACTAGTGACTTGGTAGTAGACAGCAATGGGGCAGAAAAATACAATGACATTGGTCCTCCAGAGTGCAGGTTGCACTGTCACACTGATCACCCAGGTAGCTGACAGTTCTGCCACACTGTTCCTCCAGGCAGCAGGTGGTGTCGCATTTCCACAGTGGTCCTCCAAGCATCTGGTGACACTGCAGGTGGCGCTGCCACAATAGTCCTCCAGGCATCAGGTGGCACTGCCACACTGATCCTCCACATAGCAGGTGGCGCTGCCATACTAGTCCTCCAGACATCAGGTGGCGCTGCCGTATAGGTCCTCCAGGCCTCAGGTGGCGCTGCCGTACTATTTCCTCCACACAGCAGGCGGCGCTGCCGGACTGGGAGGACCAGTTGGCCTCAGTTTCCAAGAGGGCGGAGAAGGAAGCGTTCCCAGAAATAAAAAGAAATTGACGTAACGGGTTTTCTTGAAACGCCGGTTCCTGTGAGCGAGGATTAGATCCTGTGGGGCTTTAGTGGCGGTGAATCGGGAGGGAGGCAGGAAGCCGGCTCTATCAATCAGTTTTAAATAAAGCGTTCTGTTGTCGGTGGGCCTGGCTCGGAGAGCGGCGGAGCTGCGGCCATGAGGAGTTTGCCGTATTTCTGCCGCGGGGAGGTCGTGAGAGGATTCGGCCGAGGCAGCAAGGAGCTGGGGATCCGCACAGGTAAAGGCAGACACACGGGGGAATCCGGCACGGGTTTTCCCGTTGATCAGGCGGTTTTCTGGTACATTCTCGCCGGGTCAGTGCCCACCGAGTGGCGGCTCCTCAGGCCGAGACCCTTTCCTGTAAATCCACTCGGTGTTCCTTCTCTATTCACAGAGCCTCTCCCTGGATTGCATCAGAGCAGTTTAATATTACACAAAACGCGTTGCATGTGCTGGATTTACTAGATTCTTTATTGAAGGTTTAGGCAAAATTTAATGGTCTCAAGAAAATGATGATTTGCGAAACAATTGTACTCGGACACATACACATTGTTTGCAGACTTTGACTCATAGACTTTGTACAGCAGGAAACAGACCCTTCGGTCTGTTTTTTAATCTGTAGCTCTCCCTAACCCGACATTTCGTCCTGAAGAAGGATTATACCCAAAACGTTGATTTCTCCACCTCCTGTGTTCTTCCAGTCTCCTGTTCGACTCCTTTGATGCTGACCAGATATCGTAAATTAATCCAGTCCCGTTTGCCAGCATTTGGCCCAGATCCCTCTTAAAAACTCTCCTATTCGTATGCCCATCTGGCTGCCTTTTAAATCTTCCATCAGACTGCACCACTTCCTGCGGCAGCTTATTCCATAAGCACACCACCTTGGTGAAAATATTGCCCCTCTGGTCCTTTTGTGAATCTTGCCCTGTCACTTTAAACCTATGCCCTCTAGTTGTGGATTCTGCTATTCAGAGAAAAATACCTTGGCTATTCACGCTAGCCATGCCCCTTTATGATCTTTTAAACTTCTATAAGGTCATCTCTCACCTCTGATGCTCCAAAAAAAGTAGCCTCAGTCTATTTGGAGTCCCTATAACTAAAAACCCTCTGAACTCTGGCAACATCCTTGTAAATCTTTTCTGGACCCTTTCAAGTTTAACATCTTTCCTTTAACAAGGAGTCCAGGATTGAACACCGCTTAGTATTCCAAAAGTTGCCTATGTCCTGTACAGCCGCAACATGACATCCGAACTCTTGTACTCAATACACTCACCAATTGGCTGTTCTTTTGTCTCTCCATATTCCTGTGTTCCTTCCTAGGGAATTGTTGTGGAGAGTGCTACTGCTGTGGAAATTGTTGCAAATCCAATACCCTTGAAGGTGAATGATGGACCTCTAGCTAATGTGTACTCTATATGTTTGGTGACGTAACATCTTAGCTGAAAATGTGTTGCTGGAAAAGCACAGCAGGTCAGGCAGCATCCAAGGAACAGGAGAATCAACGTTTCGGGCATAAGTCCTTCTTCAGGAATGAGGAAAGTGTGCCAGCAGGCTAAGATAAAAGGTAGGGAGGAGGGACTTGGGGGAGGGGCTTTGGAAATGCAATAGGTGGAGGGAGGTCAAGGTGAGGGTGATAGGCCAGAGTGGGGTGGGGGCGGAGAGGTCAGGAAGATTAGGAAGGCGGTGCTGAGTTCGAGGGATTTGACTGAGACAAGGTGGGGGGAGGGGAAATGAGGAAACTGAGAAAATCCGAGTTCATCCCTTGTGGTTGGAGGGTTCCCAGGCAGAAGATGAGGCACTCTTCCTCCAACCGTCGTGTTGCCATGGTTTTATGCCCGAAACGTCGATTCTCCTGTTCCTTGGATGCTGCCTGACCTGCTGCGCTTTTCCAGCAACACATTTTCAGCTCTGATCTCCAGCATCTGCAGCCCTCACTTTCTCTCGACGTAACATCTTAATCTGTATACAGTGAAGGGGCAGCTTCTCAAGTTGTACTTGTATAACTGTTCACATTCAATTGGTATGATGAGATTGAAAGTATTATTACACTATCACTCAGTCCAAGCATACTCAGCTGTCTCATAAATGACCTTCTCTTGATAAGGTCAGAAATAGACATGTTCACTGATTGCACAATATTCAACACAATCCCTCTGATACTGAAGCAGCTTGTGACTATATGTAAAAGGCCTGAACAACATTCAGTCTTGGGCTGATAAGTGGCAAGTAACATTTCTGCCACATAAATTCTCCTTGCATAGACCACAGGACAACTTGAGTTTGCAGGTTAACTTTGTTCATTGAAATAACCTCAGTCTTAGACTGATTGAACAAAATTCCATCTGATATTTTGTCCTGATCCTGTCCTACATCTGTCCAATGCAGCAAGTCATCAACCTTTATATGCATACACTGTTTACTTACTATAAGCAAATCTTTTGCCCGAAGTCTTTCTCTTATCCTATCTCTGGGAATCTGTTTAAAACTCTCTAGTCTGCTTCCAAGATTGGTACAGACTGTGGGGACTCCTGTTGTAACCCCTTTTTGTGAAATTTATATTTAATTCCCATTACAATTGTCAACTCATTTAAGACTTTGAATATTCCCTCTTTCTATCTCCACATGATGGCAATAGTGTGTCATGATCTTTACATCCAAGAATGACAAAAGCAACATGTAAATGATAACATCATCACCTTCATGTTCCGTTGCAAGCCCTACATCGTTCTGTTTATTACTTTTGCTGTGGGTTAAATCCCTCCTTAACAGCACTGGGTGTACCCAAGCCACAAAGACTGTATCAGTTCAAGGAGGAAGCTCAGAGCTTGGACAGTTAGGGATAGAAGATAAATACTGGCTTAGCCAGCAACACATTCACCCTGTGAATGAATGGAAAATCCTAAGTGGACTTAGTCATAGCGATGTACAGCAAGGAAACAGACCCTTCGGTTCAACCTGTCCATGCCGACCAGATATCCCAACCCAATTTAGTCCCACCTACCAGCACCTGGCCCATATCCCTCCAAACCCTTCCTGTTCATATACCCATCTAGATGCCTTTTAAATGTTGGAATTGTACTAGCCTCCACCACATCCTCTGGGCAGCTCACTCCATACACGTACCACCGTCTGTATGAAAAAGTTGCTCCTTAGGTCTCTTTTACATCTTTCCCCTCTCACCCTAAACCTATGCCCTTTAGTTCTGGACTCCCCGTCCCCAGGGAAAACACTTTGTCTATTTATCCTATCCATGCCCCTCATAATTTTGTAAACCTCTAGAAGTTCACCCCTCAGCCTCCGACACTCCAGGGAAAACGGCCCCATCTGTTCAGCCTCTCCCTTTAGCTCAAATCCTCCAACCCTGGCAACATCCTTTTTAAATCTCTTCTGAACCCTTTCAAGTTTCACAACATCTTTCCAATAGGAAGATCAGAATTGCACGCAATATTCCAAAAGTTTCCCAGCCAGTATCCTGTACAGCCACAACATGTGTTTCTAACTCCTATACTCAATGCACTGACCAATAAACATACCAAGCACTACCTTCACTATCCTGTCTACCTGCGACTCCACTTTCAAGGAACTATGAACCTGCACTCCAAGTTCTTTGTTCAGCAACACTCCCCAGGAACTTACCATTAAGTGTGTAAGCCCAGCCCTGAGTTGCCTTTCCAAAATACAGCACCTCACCTTAATCAAAATTAAACTCCATCTGCCACTCCTCATCCCATTGGCCCATCTATTCAAGATCACTTCTCGTACTCTTGTTGTCCACTACAGTTCCAATTTTGGTGTCATCTGCAAACTTACTAACCATACCTCCATTGTTCACATCCAAATTATTTATATAAATGATGAAAAGCAGTGGACACAGCACCAGTCCTCGTGGCACACCACTGGTCACAGGCTTCCAGTCCGAAAAACAACTCTCTGTCACCCTCTGTCTTCTACCTTCAAGCCAATTCTATATTAAAATGGCTAGTTCTCCCTGTATCCCATGTGATTTAACCTTGCTAACCAGTCTACCATGAGGAACCTTGTCAAATGCCTTACTGAAGTCAATATAGATTACATCCACCACTCTGCCCTTATCAATCCTCTGTTATTTCTTCAAAAAACCTCAATCAAGTTCGTGAATTAGATTTCCCACTCAGAGCCACGTTGACTTTCCTTAATTAATCCTTGCCTTTCTAAACACGTGAAGCCAGCTGAGAGGTTTTGTGATTCAGTGTGACATGCAATTTTAACTCCAGGGCTGGCCGGAAGAAGCAGCAAAAATAAAAGTAATCAAGAATATCAGACAATAAACTGGCTTCTATTTAAAGTGTGAGAGAATTTCCAGCAGGTGTTACAGCATCAACCAGAATCTCTGAGCCTGAATGAACGGGTTTCAGATCCTTGCTCTGCTTGGTTGATGTGTCAAATGGATTATTTAAGTAGTTTTGTAGTCTTTCAGTGTCTGTTTGGAATGCCATAATGACCAGTGTTCTTTCAGGCATTCAACAAGTTCATTGATGATCATTGACATCAGCTAATCTACCTCCAAGCTGATGGTGACAAGAGAATCGGTTCCTCCAAAAGTGAGGCGGTCTGCACCAAGCTTCATTCGTGGTCACCGATTCACGAGCAACTCTTCAGCTGGCTGAGCTTGGACATTCATTACAAGCATTGCAATGGCTGACATATTCCTGAATGTTGCTACTGACGTTTGACGAGTAGAGAACTTTTCTTGCCTTCCTCATATGAGACTTAATTCCCTTCTGGCATACATGGATGCATATCAACGTTTGTTTTCTCATCATCTTAGATAATTGCTCTCGTTTCCTTGTATGAGATACCATTTTGAGCAATCACCTCATTACTGTAGCACTTCTATTGTTGCGTTCATGATGGTTTCAGGCTAACTACGTCCTGCAGAATTTGGAAAGCTGCATTTTGCAGAGTTTGCTTGATCTGTGAAGATGCTTGCCATTTAGATTTATTATCTCTTCTGAGTCTTTTTCCAGAGCATATCCTGTTGTTGTTTTTTGCCAAATCTGGCAAATTTCTCTCATTGGACTAGAATCTTGAACTTTCTTTGCTGGGAATGCAACTCTCAATAGCTTGTTGGCAATGTATATTTACATCACTTCCATGTGATGTCTAAGAAATGAAGTCCTGTTCTTTGTCAGAATAAGGGGCCAATTACTGCATTTTTGGGTCACCATTTTGAGCCACCTCCCAGGTCTGCAAAGCTCATGATTTTGCACCAATGTCAATCTGCCACATCATATTCACTTGATGCTCTTCTTTTGCAGTCATTCTGCTTTAACTGAGGTTAGAGAGGTGAACTGTTTCCCGGTCCCAGTCCTCCCAATGAACATATCAAATAGCAAAAGCAATCAAGACAGATCTCACTGATTTCCCTGCTATACCCCTGAGACTTTAATTACATGATGGATCATCAATCTTACTAAAACTTTACGAGGATCCATGCCTTGTTTTAGAAAACAAAGCTTCGAAAGGCACTCGTTAATGGACTGCTAAAACAACTGCTCACACCCTGGTAGTTCCCTATATTTTCTTGGGACTGTGCTACCTATTCTGGAAACTATTCTTATTCATGGATATTGTTCCAGCTCACCTTGACTGAGCTGGAATTCCGAATTCTAATCTTGTTCTGCTGCACCAAGAAAATAGTGTAATGGGCTTCTTTAACCTCCACACTCGGTTAAGCTCTTAATGGCTGATAAGCTTTTTTCAAGGGCCCACAGCTCCTTGGGATCCAACCCCAACATTTGGCTGCATTTACCAGCTTCCAGGACATTTGATTCCGAATTGCTTGGAGCTTTATGCAGGATCTGGGACTTATTGGAGCCAGTTACACTCAACTACCTTCTCAGTGGCATAGCTAAGAGCAACTCAGTTTATTACATGGCACCTTCATCTGACATTCTCGCCCAAAACACCCTCTGTATCCCAATTCTCTTTTTCCTGCATTTTAAAGAAATGATAACCCAGATTTGGATGTGACACTTTAAAGATTTATGCTAGTTTCAGATATCCAGAAAAAATTATTCTCCATTAAAAATGAATTGCAAAGAAAAGCTAAAGAGCTTAGATGCTAAAAAAAATTATCCATGTAGGTTTCTCCATGGCTTTGTTCATATTTTCAAAACATCTCATTGGTGTGTGTGCATATTTAAGACTTGCCTATTATAAAACTAGAGGATGATGTCACTTTAGAAACTCTGCCATATGTCCATCACCATTTATCCGCTTCATCATATTAACTTCTTTTCAGCAGTATAAGAATGTTTACTTGAAAGAATGGCACTAACCATTTTAGTATTTTCTTCATAAGTATCCCAAAAGGTATTGATTTCGCAGCATTTAATTTTTGTTTTGGTTTTTGCCAAGTCTTATGCAGCTTTCAACAAATTTTGGAATTATTTTAAATAGCTACAGGCAGTCACAAATCCAACCTCCACTATTTTCCAACAAAGTGTGGGACCAACTGCTGTAACAGTTCTGCTTTCTAATGTGCCCACATGGTTTCGGCTTCATAGCTAGCAGCTAAAATCCAAAATTGTTTCCACTTTACTAACCGGTCTTGATGTGTTCCTTCTTGAACTCGGTATGTTTTGCTTAACAGTACTTCTGCCATCTCAGTAGTTAAGCTCATTTAGCTGGCTAATTCCACGCAAGTGTGAAAAATTGATGCACAGTTCCTGATCTCTCAAGGCTTTTGTTTTATTTTGAGTGTCTCTGAGATTACCTGATGCTTTTATTAAGATTCTAGAGAAGTGCAAGAGCTTTGAGATTTGTTCTCAAATATGTTGAGTTTAATGGTATTTATTAAATTTGATGCCATGTTTGTGGAATTTTGTAAAATACTAATTTGGTTTACTAAATTGTTGTTTGTTTATTGGTAAGTACTGGTCCAGAATTATAACATGATTACAACACAAGCAGGGCTCTGGCCCGTCTTGTTTATGTTGACTCTTAAAAGGAACATTTCACCGAGTGCTACTTACCTGCCCTTTCCCCACGATCCTGCAGATTCTTCCTAATCCGATAATTATCTGATGTCTTTGCGTTCAGATTTGATATGTAATGATACTTTAGAATGTTGTTTATGTAGATTGTACCCATACAGAATGAGCCCACTTCTGAAAAGTTGACGATGCAAGCATTGCCTACTTGCTGACATGAAGTGCCATTTTGCACTTCAAATGAAAAATGAATGTAACTATTACACAGCACAAGTGGAAATAAGGTAATGTTGTTTGACAGTTTAAGAATGGCCTTTGTAAAGGTTTTTTGAGTAATTCAACCTTTTTAGTTCTCGATAGGATAAATGAGTTAATGTTGTATCCTTCAAGTGCTGGTGGAAATGATGTGGATTCCAGTCCACTTTCTGATGGAATAAGAAGTGAGCCAAGTGATCGTTTTGTTTAATTATATTCTGACATTTTACCTGATATCTTAAAGTGATACAAAAATCCTATTCTAGAGGTTTCCACCTCTGATTTTTTTTTGTACAATTTTAATCGCTAAGTGTAACCTTAACCCTGTTGGTATGGATAAGGTTTTTTCTTCTTCAATCTAATTTATGCTCCACTAATTCTGAATGTTCAAAAATGCGTAATAAGCATATTTAATCTTACCTATCCTTTGTCTGATTCCACAGCTAACTTCCCAGACAGTGTCGTAGACAACCTACCAAGTGACATTACTACTGGTATTTACTATGGCTGGGCCTGTGTTGGTAATGGTGACGTGCATAAAATGGTTATGAGCATTGGTTGGAACCCATACTATAAAAATACAAAAAAATCTATGGTAATTAACTTTTTTTTTGGTAACAGAAAAGTGCTGGTTTAAAATCTTTCATTAAATTTGTTGGAAGGTGCATACATACACATTTGCCTAACATGCGATTGAACAGCTAAGGATCCTGTGATTGTATTTGTTAGAGTTTAGAAGATTTGAGGGGAGATCTAATGGAAAGGCATGGCTTAGAAAGGGTGGATACTGGGAAATTGTCTCCGTCGGGCAGGGATACTAGGACTCGTGCGCACAGCCATAGAATTAGAGGGGGTCAATTTAGAACAGAAATGAGGAGACATTTCTTCTACTAGAGAGTGGTGGTCCTGTGGAATTCACTGCTACAGTGCACAGTGGAGGCTGGGATGTTAAATGTCTTCTAGGCAGAGATTGACAAATTCTTAATCTCACCAGAAATTAAGAGATACGGAGAGAGTGCAGGTAAGTGGCATTGAAATGCCAATCAGCTGTGATTGAATGGCAGAGTGGACTCGATGGGCTGACTGCCTTCCAGTCCTTTGTCTTATGGTCTTATGTTGGATGCAGTAGAAAAAATATGTATCTGCTTGATCCCTGATTCCAAGAACTGGGGAATTCAATTGGTCAGCTGCTAGCAGGTAGTATTTTGTATTGTTTTTGTTGAATATGATTTTATTTTTAATGCTGAAACAAGATACTTGCTTTATTTAATAGATTTGTTTTAATTACTTTGTTCACATTCAGACCTGAGAGAATGTATTTCAGGAGAAGCCAGTTAAACTATCGATCAACCCCACTCTCTCTTCTCTCCTCCCCCCTCTTTCCCTCCCACTGCTGTTGCTACTTAAATTGCCTTTAGAACAGTTTTACTTTTTTTTTCCTTGTTGCATAATCTTTTAACTTAACAACTTCTTCTACCTTTACTCCTTCACAGATATTTTCCCTCTCATCTTCCCGCTCACTCTTTCCCTGCCTCTTATGTGGAAGAAAGTTGTTACCTAACTACTTCTAGTTCTGACCAAGGATCATTGATCTGAAACAGTAAATTTGTTTCTCCTTGCACAGATGCTGCTTGATATGCTTAGTATTTCCAGGGATTATGCTGTTTTTGTATTAGCCATTCTTCACCTACAATATTTAGCATTTGCAAGAAATTGAAGCAGTATTGTTTGTACGAGAGACGGTTAATGCATAGCAAAAGCAAGACCAGATTCGTAGTTAAACATTAGCATGAGAATTTTAATTTTGAGGCTTTGGGAAACTGAAATCCAATAAATGTGGGTAAGAGCAGGGATGAACGAGGATTTTTAATAGTGTAATATGTAGGCAGCTTCTTATCTTAACAAGTTATGAATAGGCCTGGATACAGTGGCTAATTCAGAAATGACTAATGATTAAGGAATAATGAAGATTGAAGACTCTGACACCACTAATAATTGAGTCAGTCCTTTCATCTCATGATCCTGGAGCTTTAAATCCATTTTGATTCTACTCTGAGGTTATTTCAGCAATGAAATCCATGTTGTGAAATAACTTTAAATCACAGCTGAACAGCTTAAAAACTGGTAAGAATGAGGTGAACGGTACTGGCTTGATTTTCTCAGAAAATTTATAATTTTGGAAAAATATGCTGAAGATGTTCCGTATTCGGTTAAGGAATGACATAGCTTTTGAATCCCATTACAATAATGTTTTAGACATGGCTGTCTTTCTCACTCTTTCAGGAAACGCACATTATTCATACTTACAAAGAAGATTTTTATGGGGAAATACTCAGCATAGTTATTGTTGGATATATCCGAGCAGAGAAGTCATTTGAATCATTAGGTAAGATTTTAACTTGGAACTTCACCAGATCTTTCATCTCTTTGTAAAATAGACATTTTACTTTCCACAATGCAAAATTGAACACTGTTGCTTACTTTTAATGGCAAGTGAAGATTGGGCTCCATGTTTTGTAATCAGCAGTGAAAACGTAGCTTAAAGAATACTCCCCACACCACAAAGACCGAGTGGTCTGTGTGGCATGGGATTTCAGTTTTCCTTTTTCCAATTTAGATTTGATACCAAGTTATTGCACACAGAAGCAATGATATCAGCGAGGAAGTATCACACCTGTCACCTTGCGTACATAAGAACATTAAAAATAGTGACATTCGTAGGCCATAACGCGCTCAAGTCTGCTCTGCTACTTCATAAGATTGCTAATGTGATCTTTGCCTCAATTGCACATTCCTCCTTGTTATCAAAAACATTGTGCCTCCCATACTTTTCTGTTACTGTTTGAAATTACTTCAACTATAGGTCCCCTGAGGAAACTGAGGAGCAAATATAATAGGGAGATTTCCAATATGTGTAAGAATAATAGTGTTGTAATAGGGGACTTTAACTATCCAATCATAGACTGGGACTGCTAAAGTGTAAAGTGCTAGGATGGGAAGGAATTTGTTAGATGCATTCAAGAAAACTTTCTTCAATATGTAAATGTACCTACTAGAGAAGATCAAGTTTTGCATTTTCTGTTGGGAAATAAGGCCGGGCAAGTGACTGAAGTGTTAATGGAGGAGCACTTTGGAACCAGTGATCATAATTCTATAGACCCTGTCTAAAAGTTAAAGTTCGAAATTGGAGCACTGCCAATTTTGATGGTATTAGACAGGAAATTTAGAAAACTGATTTGGATAGACTGTTCAAAGGTGAAGGGATGACTGGCAACTAAGAGGCTTTCAAAAGTGAGATAATGAGAGTTCAGATGCAGTAGGTTCTTGTCAGCGTGAAGGACAAGGCTGCTAACAGGGAACAATGGATGACTAGTGATATTGAGACTGATCAAGAAAAAGACATATGTCAGGTATAGAAAGCTGGGAATGAGTGAATCCCTTGAAAAGTATAAAGAGTGTAGGGGCATACTTAAAGGGGAAATTAGAAGGGAAAAACAGGGATATGAGATTAAGGATATAATATGACAACAGAGACTGTAGTGAGAATAGGTCCCCTTAAAGATCAACAAGGTCATCTATGTGTGAACAACAGGAGATTGGAGAGAGAGTAAATAAAAACTTGCATCGGTATCTAGTGTGGAGAAAGACATTAAGACGCTAGGGAATACAGAGCAAAATAGTGATGTCTTGAAAATAGTCCACATTACAGAAGAGGAGATTCGGTGATCTTAAAATATAAAGGTAGATAAATCTCCAGGATCTGATCAAGTATATCCCAGGGTATTGTGGGAAACTAGGAAAAAATTGTGGGGCTCCCAGCAGAAATATTTTTATCATCTACAGCCATAGGTGAGGTGCCAGAGGACTGAAGGGTGGCTAATCTTGTGCCTTAAGAAAGGCTGCAAGTAGAAGCCTGGGAATATAGACTGGTGAGTTAGATGTCAGTGATCGATGAGTTGTTGGAGAGGATTCCAAGATATGGAATTTACATGCATTTGGAGAGACTGATTAGGGATAGTCAGCTTGGCTTTGTATATGGGAATTATCTCAAACTTGATTTAACTTTTTTGTGGACAATGACAAAGAAGATTGAGGGCAGAGCATTAGATGTGGGTTTATGTGGACTTTAGCAAGGCCTTTAACAAGGTAAACCGGTTAGTAAAGTTAGATCACATGAGATCCAGGGAAAGCGTGCCAATTGGATAGAAAAGTTGACTTGAGAATAGGAGATAGAGTGGTAATGGAAGGTTGTTTTTCAGACTGGAGGCCTGTGACCAGCGGTGGTCCACTATTGTTTGTTGTCAATATAAGCTATTAAGATGAGACCATAGCAAGCATGGTTAGTACATTTGTGGATGACACCAAAGTTGGTGGTATAGTGAACAGTGAAGACAATTATGTAAGAGTACAATGAAATTTTGGTCAACTGGGCCATTGGGCTGAAGAGTGACAGATGGAATTTAATTTAGATAAGTGTGAGGTGCTGCATTTTGGTCAGATAACAAACAAGGGCATGCCTTACATATTTAATAATAGGGCCCTGGGGCTGTTGTCAAACAGAGATCTAGGAGTTCAGGTGCATAGTTCCTTGAGAGTGGTGTCACAGGATGGTGAAGAAGGTATTTAGCATGCTTGCCTTTATTGCTCAGAGCAATGGGTATACAATTTGGGATGTCATATTGTGGTTGTACAGGACATGGGTGAGGCCACTTTTGGAGTACTGTGTACAGTTTTGGTTGCCCTGCAATAGGAAGGATACTATTGAATTGGAAAAGGTGCAGAAAAGATTTACAATATGTTATTGGGACTGGAGGGTTTGAATTACAAGTCATTCTGTTCTAATGGGTGTTTCGTCAATTCAAATTCACTGTACGTGATTGACAAATTGAGGACGCTATTTCTACAGTGCAAACTTTTAAAATGTGTGTTGGCTGTAACACAATTATAGTGCTAACACTTTAAGTGCTGTTTCTAAAACACGATTTTTCTAAAACGCAGGATGGCACAAGAACACAACCATAGTGTTCTAGCAGAACTGACTGTATAAGAAGAGGCTGGATAAGTTGTGACCACCTTCCTGGAGCATAGGAGGTTGGGATTTGACCTTTTTAGAGGTGTATAAAATCATGAGGGGCTCAGATTAGGTGAATAGCAACGGTCTTTTCTGTGGATTAGGGTAGGGGACAGCATATTTTAAAGTGAGGAAAAAGATTTGAAAGGACCGGAGGGAAAACCTTTTCCACCCAGAGAGTGGTTCATTTGTGGAATGAACTGCCAGAGGAAGTGGTAGATTAAGGTACAGCATTTAAAAGACATTTGGACAGGTACATGAATAGGAATAATTTAGGAGGGTATAGACCAAATGCAGGCAAATGAGCATAGTTTAGTTTGGGAATTCAGGTCGGCATGGACAAGTTAAACCAAAGGGTCCTTTTCCATGTTGTATGACTCAAAGAATGTTTGTATCAACCTTTCATGTCTTCACTGAATCAGACTCTGCAATTTGCTACGCTCTGAAAGAAAAATTCTTCCTCATTCTCATTTCCAAGACCCACTTCTGCTCTGATTTTATCCAATTCCATTGATCTGAAAAAATGTTCCTTGTTCTAAATTATCTTTTTTTGCTTTGTCATCTAACTCGTGTTTCTTAATATTGCACCCACCACTCATTATGTAACAAAAGTATTTGCAAATGTGCCAGTTAATACTTCAACTGCTATCAGTTTATCAATTCCCATTGAAAAATCAGGTGAAGAGCCTCCGTATTGCTTATTTTAAATGTACCTTAGAATTTCTGCCTTTTTAGAGGGGGTTAAAAGATTATTTTCAGATGATTATATTGAGCCACCTCAGTGATGTCCTCTACTCTTGCTAGATGTTCAGGATTCCTGATTTGAGGACACTAGTTGATTTTCATGTGCATTCTCCAAAGATCTGTGCATCCTGTGAATGTCACTGTGAACCTCCATCATGCATTCCATGTAAGAGGTTGACCATTCTAGGAAGGAAGTCATCCACTCATAGCCCTGAGCAATCACTGCATATGAATTAGATGGACACCTCCATTGAGGATTCATCCTGCCTCAGGAACACTTCGATGCAGGAGCACACCTGCTGCTGCTCAAGACTTAGCCTCTCGTCCAGAGTCTCCAAAGGTCCTGAACCTGTGGTCACCTGAGTTGATCTTGCCAATCCTCCCTTCTCTCTGCAGACAATGCCCCCTCCACCTGTGATCATCACCCTATCTATCCTGAATACAAAAAAAATCTACATATGTGTATCTGCTGGTGGGCAGTGGACAAGTAAAGTGAGACTCTGCTGACTTATCTGAGTCATAGAGACGTATGCTGAAAATGTGTTGCTGGAAAAGCGCAGCAGGTCAGGCAGCATCCAAGGAGCAGTAGAATCGACACTTCAGGCATGAACCCTTCTTCAAGATTCCTGAAGAAGGGCTCATGCCCGAAACGTCGATTCTCCTGCTCCTTGGGTGCTGCCTGACCTGCTGTGCTTTTCCAGCAACACATTTTTAGCTCCGATCTCCATCATCTGCAGTCCTCAATTTCTCCTCAGATGTATGGCATGAAACAGACCATTCGGTCCAACTTGTCCATGCTGACGATATCCTAGATAAATTTAGTCCCATTTGCCAGCATATCCCTTAAATGCTTCCTTTTCATATTCAGATCCACATGCCTTTTAAATGTTGTAATTGCACCAGCCTCTACCACTTTCTCATTCTGTGCATGTACCACTGTTTGCATGGAAAATATTGCCCCTTAGGTCCCTTTTTAACTTTTTTTTTCCCCCTCTTGTCTTAAAGCTATGCCCTCCAGTTTTGGACTCTTTTCACCCCCTCCCCCACTGCTCCAGGGAAAGGACCTTGTCTATTTACCCTATTCATGCCCCTCACAATTTTATGAACCTCTAAGGTCACCCCTCAGCCTCCAAAGCTCCAGGGAAAGTAGCCCCAGCCGGTTCAGCCTCTCCTTAAAGCTCAAGCCCCCAGCCCTGGCAACATCCTTAAATCTTTCCTGAACCCTTTCAAGTTTCACAGCATCCTTTCTCTAACAGGGAGACCAGAGTTGCACACAGTCCTCCGAATGTGGCCTAACCAATGTCCTGTACAGCAGCAGCATGACCTCCCAACTTCTATACAGAATACACTGACCAGTAAAGGCAAGCATACCAAATGCCACCTTCACTCTCCTGTCTACATGTGACTCCGCTTCCAAGGAAGTATGAACCTACACGCCAAGATCTTTGTTCAGCCACACTCCCCAGGACCTGACAGGATTATACTTGCTGCTCTCAGCCCACAGGGTGAGGGAAGAGAGGCTGCCTTGGGTTGGGTATCCATGCATCTGTGGAAGTATGAGAAGAGGCTATGAACGTTAGCCTGGATGAATAGAAACCGATGCATTGCTGAGAATGCCAGCTTTACTCAGTGTGCAACATATTATCAGTCAAAATGGAGTTCTATACACCCTTCAATGCCTGCATTGTTCTGTCATCAGCAAGAGCTCCCATATCACCAGGTTATCTCCTTTGCTGCCTGCTCCATTAGGTTGATACAGTAGAAGACTGACAAACCTTCTCAATCCTCAAACTCTCATGGGCAATGTCTATGATGTTGAGGAGTCAGTGTTGGACTAGGGTGGACAAAGTAAAAAATTCGCACAACATATAAATTCTGTGTCTTATGGTCCTGCTCCACAGATAGCTGATGAAGGAGCAGCATTCCGGAAGAAAGTGTTTCCTAGTAAACCTGTTGGACTATAACCTGGTGTTGTGTGTTTTTTTTTTAACTTTGGACATGATCTAAACAGTTAGAAAAGATGCTGTTGTGTCCTGTGGTCAATGCTGTTATATCCTATCCATTGGGAGCTATATTTCTTAGTGCTGATGAAGAGTTGTCACTACAGTACTATCTAATTTTCAGAAGGTTTTACTTTTTCATATTTTTACTAGTTTATGGTGCTAATCTTTTTATTTTAATTTATCTTTTACTTATAACTTTGACACTTTTTATTTCTTTAGCTTGTGAAATGTAAAATGATACTGCGATACTAATCTCTTGACACATGGATGATTACAACAAAACAAAAAAAAATTACTCAGCTAGAGATATAGCTATTTCTTTCCCCCAAACTACCAGAAACCCCTTTTATGGAAGATAATGTCTTGGCACTCTTCCTTCATTATTTTAATACAGAAAAAACAACTATACCTTGAAGATAAATAGAAATGAGCATTAAATGAAATGCAGTCTTCAGTTGAGCATATCTGTCAGGTTGTTCAAAATACAAAAAGGTAATATTTCTCTACGCAATTTTATCCCCAAGATGGCTCTTTATTTTACATACTTCTGGTTTTAAGTCTCACTTGCTGTTTTTGTTCATTCATGGTTGTTTTTTATTTCCACCTTGTTTCAGATTCTCTAATTACAGCAATTCACAATGATATTTCTGAAGCAAAGGAAAAGCTAGATCTGCCAGAACACCAGTGCATGAAGGATGACAACTTCTTCAGGTCACATGAAAACAATATAATGAATGGCCATTGACCAAAGTTTGTGCAACTGTGGCCTCTTCTTATCGTGTTCCCTTTAATTTTAGGCAATTGTTAACTTAGCATAACATAACTGTGCTGAACCCTGACCAGACTTTTGTTCTAAATGTCATAGATGAACTCATGAAGAAAATAATACATTTTACAAAAATAATATTCAGATGCAGACGTCTGTTATTTAAAATTTACTAGCTATGCAGTTGCTTTTAATAACTACTGAAATCTTAAATGTCTTTTATGTGCTTTAATTTTGGCAATCTCAGTTGATAAAATGTGAGGCTAAAAGTGATAGTGTGACTGTAATAGGTGAAAGCTTAATGTGTCGTATGACATCTGTCTTAGACGGGGCATAAATTCATTAATACCTCATAAAATGTAGATGTTTGAGGAAGTCCTATGAGAATGTTAGAAGTATATTCACTAAAAATCTATAACAGTAGATTTTAAGCCTATGTTTCTGCTACTAAGATCTGCTCAAGAGCAATACCCTTAAACAGGATGGCCTTTCTTTCAACAAAAACTGTTAAATCTGTGATTGCATTTATATTACTGTGCCCAGCTACTTGGAGTATTTAATGATTTGAGATAACCTTGTGCGTCAGATTTCTTTTCCGATGGTACAAAAATGTTTACAAGCAAATCTTAATCACCAAAACCTATTACGTTGCATGTAATACCAATCTTGTTCTCTTCAATTCCTTAACTTTTTGTTTTCAGTCATCTTTCAAAACAAAACTGTACTTTCTTTTCCATTTCATTGTCTTTCTAACTTTGCCTCTGTGGTTTTTTTTTTAGACAGAAGAGCCAGTACTTTTGTTGGCTTCAAGCACTGCTCAAAGTTCATTGTCGCAGATGACAGTTGTTTGTCTATGCAAAATGAATCTCTAGTATCTGAATGCTTTATATTTGTCCCTGTGATATTGCAAATTAGCAGCACAAAAATCCCAACATCTGTGCACAGCATTATAAAGATCACTCGTTGCTCTTATGATTGATTATTTGCATTAAAATTATATTTTTTGTCCTCTATATGTTGGCACTGCCAAGATTAGGCAACATAAAGAAAGCCATACCTTCTGGTAGTGTACTTAATATGCATCAAAACCCAGGGGCTAAGATTTAGGGAATTTTCTGTAACCTGTAATTGATATTGAAACTTTATGATTCAGTCACCATCCTGTTTGATGTGGATTGAGGTAAACTGGCCTACTATTTCTGTATTTTTTTTTTTGTCTTTACCCATGTACCAAGAAGGAGTATTTGATTTAAAGGCATTCGCATGAGGAATAACACACTTTCAGTATTAGTGAATGCCCTTTGGGTGCTCTCCATTTCTAAGTAACAGCTAATGCTTTTCCCATTGCAAATGCCAGGGAACTGTATCCACTCATCTGTAACTGCCGTCTGTAAGTTTTGAATGGTATAGATGTCTGTACAGAATACTAATCCTGTCACTATTACATGATAGAAAATAACAATCTATGATTTCATGTTCCCTTTTGGACATCAATTAGGCACAGGGTAGAATTCTTGAGTGGCTCCTCAATTTTCATTGATCCGTTTTACAACCAGTTATTTCTGTACATTTCTTTAGAAATCCTGATGTTTGAGTAACAGAAACCTATCTGCTATGTATTTATTTTCGTCACCTGAAAACATTTGCGGTCATGACGAAGAATATTGTAAGGAGAGGATTTACTGTTACATAATTTACCTCTACCAAAATATGCCCACATTGGCAGTATGCGCAGCATAGTACTTTGTAGAACTAATGATACTGCACAGTTATTAAATTACATCTTATTGTAATTCTGTAGGAAAGGAATCCAATAGCGTAAAACCGATTTAAAGGAATGATAAAAGGAGCTTCATGAAATTTCATCATAATAAATTAAATTGTCTGTGCTCATAATTTTATCAGTCATTGTCCCATTTCCTTGCATTGTAGGTGCTAAAACTAAGCAAAAACTAAATCGCTCATTCTGCTTTAAACTAGAAAAAGGCATAGTCTATTCCTTTCCATTGAGGTGGGGGGGGGATAAAAACATATTTTAAAAGTCTGAGTATGTCAGTGCATTACGCCTTAAGTTGTTTTGGGTTATTTATGGTTTTAATAAAAATGCAGGAGTCTGTAAGTGATGGAGACAATTTTAATGTATTTATCAAGCACTCATCAGTAGAGGAGGAATTTTATTATTTTCGTTATGAAGTGCTCCTTTGTTTTGCTCCTCATGTCAAACCACCATGTTTACTGCAAACAGTTATGACACTCGTACCTTTTACAACTCCATATGCATTCTCCATTTTAAAATGAAAGGTCCCTACACTTAAGGGCTGGGAGTCCGATATGATATGAAATAAGAATGTTTAACCTTAATGTCCCTATCCATTATTATGAGAAATGTGCAACAAATATTGCACTAGTGTAAGAAGCCATAATTAAACTGTTTTTTATGTAATTTATTTAAAATCAAGACCAAATTTCATGTATGTATTTTTTGTGGCAACTTGCATTATTTCTTTTTGACTGCTAAGTTGAGATTTTAATATATGGAACATATCACATTCATGTTTTCTTTTAATGTTCGGGTCTGGCTATGTGATTTATCTTTGCAAAGCTTACAATGTTAGGAAATTGATTTGTTTTCAGGCTCTTTGTAGGCTTGTATTGTATGGAATAAAGATCTAACTTCATTTGTTTTCTGCCAACCTGTTCAAATAATTCTATCATTGAATGCTTTTATACTTTCAAAGACTGACTGGTAAGTGCTGGGAGGAAGATTCATCCTCTGCTCAAACAATGCCAATTCGCAGCTCTAGTCTTAAAGTGGAAATAGACTCGTGATGAAATGTCAGACGGAAGTGATAAAATTAATTTTGCTTGTATTATGTGAGTTGTCTAATGAACAAATTATTGTTGGTTAACTCATTATTCTGTGGAACCGTTAATGGACCAGATATTTTTCAGTCAAAAACGTGTTTGTGTTAAATGTTACTTCTACAATGAAGGAATAAGTTGTTTTAGTTTTAAAGCTGGAGTATTAATCATAACTATTCCGCCGGAATAGTAATTTGTCTGGTTAAAGGGATTTCTCTTAAATTCAATGCTCTCTTGATCATTTTAATGAATAACGTCTTGGGGAAGATATTGACATTTCTAACCTATTGCTAAGTTGTTGTCTTTCTGTTTTAACAAAGGAAAGTTGTGGGGTAGATAGCCACTTCAGTGTATTTCCTCCAGCCACCAATTTAATCATGCAGTAGACCTTTTCTGGCCCCCTGAATGGCCTCTTGCCTGCCAACTCTGATTTCCGCTCCCTTACAATTTTTGACTTGTACTGTTATCACTGATTCCCCTCCCTTTGCAGTCTCTGAGACAATTCTCTTTCCTCTATGCTATCTTTGAGCTCACCCTGCTATCTAAATTTCCAAAATCCCTCCCTGCCACTTTAGTCTCCTCTACCACCAAAGGTATTTCCAACTTCTGACTGTAACTTTGTATTCTTAGCATTTTATTATTCTGCTTATCCCTGCTCTTTTATAATGGGCATGGAAGACCGCATAGCATGCTAATGCCACAAGGCTCATGGTAACTGATGGATCTTGGCTCTTGCTCAAACAAGTTCTTAAACCTTCCTAAAATTTAATTAAGTGTAGTTGTAGTAATTCCATAATTTAAATTTCTTAGCATGTGCCCATCATCTTTAAGTTGATATGTGCAAAACATGGGGAAATCTGAAATGCATTTCCATTTGTTGCATATCTTACTTTTTTAAAGGAAAGAATTGGTTTGGAACATTTGTATTGAGGGTGCACAAGATATTAGGGAAGTAATGTAGAAATATTGTATTCAATTGTTCGCACATTATTTTGCTGGAAAAAGATACATTTTGTACAATGCTCACCATTGGGCATCCTACAACATGCATGTGCTAAGTGTTTTGGTTAATTTTCACATGCAACACTAATATCTGGTAGTGTTAATTCCCGAAGCCCAACGTAGACATTTGTAAGCCTGACAAAGGACTCAAATAGTTATTGTTAACAAGTGTCTCTATATTAACAACTCCCCCTCCCAATACCTCTCCACACCCCTATGGAACGTGTAACATTTGCCTATTTACTTCCTCCCTCCTAACTATCTGAGATCCCAGACACACCTGCCTGATGTTGCCTGAATCAATTGTATTGAATGTGGGGAGCTCCACTCAATCTAGACTTCTATTTGCTGGTCACAATGCAGCCCCCTCTACATTGGGAAGACAAAGGAGAGAACGGGCAACCACTTTACAGAACTCTTACGTTTTGTCTGAAGAAATGACCCTAAACTTCAGGTTGCCAGCCACTTCATGCACCTCCATTTTCACTTGCTAACATTTGACTCTGCCTTACTGCAGTGCCCCAGTAAAGCTCAGTGCATGCTGAAAGAAAAACACATATTTGTTTTGCTTGGGAACCCTGCAGCCTTCTCGACTCAATGTAGAGTCTGATAATCTTTGGGCTTGAGCATCTTCTCCCATCTCTTTATCTCCATTCCCAAACACCAGGCCTCATCACATGGATTGTTACTACAAACAACTACAGTCAGACACTAATGGTTCCCATTAGCAGCTATTCATTCTCCCAGGTTGACCTTTACCCATTCTTTTGTCTACCCAACTGATATTCCCTCTCCAGAACTCCTCGCCACCTATCCTTTATCTTTACCATGTATAACAACTTTTCTTAGCTACAGTCAGTTCTAAAGAAGTGTCGTTGGACCTGAAACACTAACTCTGCTTTCTCTGCACAGATGCTGCCAGCCCTCTTGAGTATTTCCAGCAATTTTTAATTTTGTTTCTGAATTCCAGCTTTTTTTTTGACAAAATGTGCACTGTTCTTAATGATAAGTCCAAATTTGTATCCATTAGACCTACTTATAAACACAGCTGTGCACAAAGGCAAATTGTAAAACGTTTGCTCACTTTGTCTAAGAGTAATGTCCTGTCTCCTAGTAAATCTGATGAGATTTTTCCTCCATGGTTCATTGTATTCACATATGCATGGTCTGCATAAGATGCAAAAAATGTGGTGTGCCTTTTTTATGATACTTTTATCTGTGATTGGTTCTGTATAGTTTTCTGGGTTTTTCATAAATTCCGAAGGATCCTTCACCTTTTTATGGAGACCTGTACAGGACTTGTATACTGGCATTGAATCGGGATTGGGAACAGTTACTGGGGCATGCACTAGATTAGGATCGGGAATGGTGACTGGGACTGGCACTAAATCAGTATGGGCCACAGGGTTAGGATTGAGAGGGATTGGAGGAATCGGTCTTTAAAAACAGGTGGAACCAGTGGCCGTTGTTCTGAGCTCTGCCTGCCTTTAATGTAGTTTATATGATACCATCTGGTCATTTTAGAGGCAGTCTCTTATACACCTGGCTTGCCTTCTCCAAAATAGAATAGAGGCCAGAGTATTTGGGAGGGACTGAAATGTGCCTGGTTGGAAAACCTGGAGCATTACCTATTGTCCTACCTTGTACATGTACCCTGTTTCATTTGCTTTGCCATCAAAGTAGGCTGCACTTCATTTCCTTTCTGCCCTGGTTTAATGGCAGCTATCATCTGCACAGCATGTATGTTTTGTAGCAGTGTTTTCACTACCTGTTCATAGATGAAGGCTGATTTCTGGCTCAGATAGAACTCATCTTAACAGCAGTTCAATTCCTTTCATAGAGCATCCAACCATTAGGCTATGTGAGTAAATCTTTGAGGAGAAAGTGAGGTCTGCAGATGCTGGAGATCAGAGCTGAAAATGTGTTGCTGGAAAAGCGCAGCAGGTCAGGCAGCATCCAGGGAACAGGAGAATCGACGTTTTGGGCATAAGTCCTTCTTCAGGAATCCTGAAGAAGGGCTTATGCCCGAAACGTCGATTCTCCTGTTCCCTGGATGCTGCCTGACCTGCTGCGCTTTTCCAGCAACACATTTTCAGCTATGTGAGTAAATCCATACCAACATCAGATCAACAGATAGCGCCATATCCCAAGTGGAATTATTTTGCTGGATGTCTTCGTAATTATACCTTTTATGGTATGGTTCATTCTCTTCACGATCCCATTTGAATGGAGGTGGTCTGCAATGTGAAGTTCTTAGTTTATCTCCCATAGGGACATGTTGCATTACCTGAGTGGTGAAATGGGGCTCCTGAACAGCTTGTATTGAATGTGGGGAGCTCCCACCTAGTCAATACCTGTCATAATATAATCTGCGATGTGTGTCCAGATTAGAATGGTGCTGGAAAAGCACAGCAGGTCAGACAGCATTTTGAGGAGCAGGAAAATCAATGTTTTGGGCAAAAGCCCTTAATCAGGAATGAGGCTGGGAGCCTCTGGGGTGGAGAGATAAATGGGAGGGGGATGGGATTGGGGTGAAGATAGCTAAGAGTGAAATAGGTGGATGAAGGTGGAGTGGATAGGTAGGAAGGAAGATGAGCAAGTAGGACAGGTCATGAGGATGGTGCTGAGCTGACAGGTTGGAACTGGGGTAAGGGGGGGGGGGGGGGGGGAATGAGGAAACTGGTGGTGTCTACATTGATGCCCTGGGTTTGAAGAGTTCCGAGGCGGAAGATGAGGCGTTCTTCCTCTAGGCGTGTGATGGGTGGCGGAGGCCAAGGACCTGCATGTCTTCGGCAGAGTGGAAGAGGAAGTTGAAATGTTCGGCCACGGGGCAGTGGGGTTAATTGGGGCGGCTGTCCTGGAGATGTTCTCTAGGGAACATGTTCTCATTTTTGCAGGAGATAGGGTGGGAAGAGGTGTAATCCAGGTAGCTGTGGGAGTCAGTGGGTTTGTATATTAAAAAAAATGTCAGTGTTGAGTTGATTGAAGTGCTGTGCGAGAAGGCATCTCATCTCCTCAATGTAAAGGAGACCGCATCAGGAACATCAGATACAATAAATGATAGTTGTGGATGTGCAGGGGAAACTTTGATGGATGTGGAAGGCTTCTTTGGGGCCTTGAATGGGGAGGGGAACGTGTGGTTTTGCAATTCCTGCGGTGGCAGGGGAACGTGCCAGCAGGGGACGGTGGGTTGTTGGGGGTGAGTGGACCTGACCAGGTAGTCATGGAGGGAACGGTCTTTTGAGGAAAGCAGATAGGGTTGGGGAGGGAAATATATCCCTATTGGTGGAATCCTTTTGTAGGTGGTGGAAATGGCGGATGATGAGGTTTATGCGGAGCTTGGTGGGGTGCAAGGTGAGGACCGGGAAAGAGGTTCTGTCCTTGTTGCGGTTGGAGGGTGGAGTTCGCGGAACGTGGATGACATGCGTTTGATAGCATCTTCAACAATGTGGGAGGGGAAATTACGGCCTTTATTGAAGGAGGCCACTTGGTGCGTTCTGTAGCGGAACTGGTCCTCCTGGGAGCAGATATGGCGGAGGCAGAGGAATTGGGAATACAGGATAGCATTTTTGCAGGAGATAGGGTGGGAAGAGGTGTAATCCAGGTAGCTGTGGGAGTCAGTGGGTTTGTATATTAAAAAAAATGTCAGTGTTGAGTTGATTGTTATTGATGGAGATGGAGAGACCCAGGAAGAGGAGGGAGGTGTCAGAGATGGTCCAGGTGAATTTAAGGTCAGGGCAGAATGTGTTGGTGAAGTTGATGAACTGCTCAACCACTTCGTGGGAACACGAGGTGGCGCAGATTACACTCATCAAAGGAACGGAAGAAGTGGTGAGTGGTGCCGGTGTAACTACAGAGGTCCTGGGCCTCCTCCACTGCCACTCTGTCACCGCCTGATGGAAGAACACCTAATCCTCTGCCTCGGCACGCTTCAGCCCCAGAGCATCAATGTGGACTTCACCAATTTCTTCATTTCCTCCTTTCCTCGCCCCTCCCCCCACCTTACCCCAGTTCCAACCAGCCAGCTCAGCACCATCCTCATGACCAGTCCTACCTGCCAATCTTCCCACCTATCAGCTCAAACCTCCTCTCTGACCTATCACCTTCATCCCCACCTCTATCCACCTATTGAACTCTTAGCTGCCTTCTCCCCACCTCACTCTCTTCTCTTCCCCTTTCCCCCCCCCCCGCCACTTCTATTGATCTCTCCACCCTGGAGACTCCCAGCCTCATTCCTGATGAAGACCTTTTGCCTGAAATGTTGATTTTTTCCTGCTCCTTGGATGCTGCCTGATCTGCTGTGCTTTTCCTGTACCATTCTAATCTTTACTCTGATCTCTAACATCTACAGTCCTCACTTTTGCCTAGAATCTGTGATGGTCCAGGCAGGGAATAATTTAACCCGTTTACTGAATATGTCAACTATGACCAGGATATGCTCTTATTCTCCAGCAAAGTGGTAAAGAGCTGAGAAAATAAATCTGCAAATTTGTCCAATGACTCTCAACTGGTTGGGTGTGTCTTAACTTTCCCTTTTGTGCACACTTGTCTGGATTGTGTTGTGCACAGAGGATAACATTTTCAACATACTGTCTTTACCCATTTCTGGCCACCAGCATATCCCTTAATTTTCTCTTGTAGTGGTTCTATTTTTCCAACGCCTATGTCATATATTTGCTTTATTGAATCTGCAGCTTTATGTAAGAATTTACACCTTAATGAACTCCGTCCACCACTTAAATGCACCTTCAAAATTGAGCAGCTAGCAAACTCCTTTCTCTCAATTATGCTAGTTGAGAAACCAATTACTAGGTTTTATACTACTGACTACACTAAGCCTATCTTCAATGGTAATATATGCTTTTGGATCCTACAGTTTCTCACTATGTAAAATTATGGGGGCGACAAAGGTAACTCAGTAGTTAGCACTGATGCCTCATTGCTGGGGAGCTGGGTTCAATTCCAGCCTCTGAGAACTGTGTGGAGTTTACACATTTCTCCCTGTGCCTGCGTGGGTTGCCATGTTAAATGACCCATTGTGTGAAGATTAGGTGTGATCGCCACAGGAAATGCAGGGTTGCAATGACCTAGATGGGATGCTCTTCAGACGAATGGTGTGGACTTGTTGGGCCGAATGGCCAGTGTCCACAGTGTAGGGAATCTATGGGAACCTATCTGCAATCTTGAAAATCAGGCTGAAACCTTGCAAACAATGTTGAAATAGCATATCAAAGCTATTTGATGGGATGATGGCTATCCTGATCAGATCATTTCTCACTAGGTATTGTCCACAAGTTCAGTTTTGAAAGTTTCCAGTTAACCTTTGATTTAATGTGTCTGAAACATGAGCACTCAGTGAAGCTAGCTGTGTCATTACTACTATGCAGTAGTAGCATGGGTGGTATTGTTCACTAACTAGCTGCTTGCTGTCAGACCAAAAGGACACTGCCTATCACACAGTAAGTAGTGTAGTTTACAAACTTATGTTGCTGTATGTTGGCAGTATGTCCTTGATAGATCATATATTCAACAGCAAGTCCCTTCAATTATTCATAACAGGAAGAATACTGACTGTCCTCAACCAGCCTGTGCTTGTAAAACACAGAACATATTTCAACGGTGGAGATTCTGTGACTGAGCAACACTTGCTAAACAAACCTGTTAGTCTTAATACTGCAACAAGTTTATCGGTTGAGCTTGTGGTGTGGCTCACTTGCACCAACTAGAAGCTAGATGTCTTCACAGATAAGGTCCAGTCTTTTGTAAACTCCAAAGAAACATGGCCACTTATTCCATTTTTTTCAGCTTTGGGGATAGCCTTTTTCTGATATTTCTGGGCCAATTAGAATTGAATTGTTTGGTTGGGTTTTAAACAAAAGATTAGCAGTTAACTGTTTTATGATGTCATTTCCAGTGATGTTGCTTCAAGTCCCTCGGAGATCAAAAATCTATCTCTGTGTCTTAAAAATATTCAGTTATCTTGCCTCCAATTGTTTGTACGGAAGATAATTCCATAGACTTATGACCTTATAAGAGAAGGCAAATTCTCCACATGTTGATATTAAATGATAAACTTTTTAAAAATTGTGTATCTAGTTCTCATCTGTCCCAAAGAGGAAATATCATCCTAACATTCACCCTGTCAAGTCCTCTCAGGATCTTTAGATGTTTCAATGAAATTGTCTCTCGTTCATCTAAACTTCAGCAAATTCAGCTATTGCCTTCCAACCTTCACAACATAATGCCCTCATCCCTGCTGCATTAATTTTCTCTCTGTTGCTTCTGGGGCAATTATGTTATTCATTAAATAAGGTGTTAAAATGGCAGCAGTCTCACCGGAAGTTTTTTATTTTTGTATTATAAATTGCCCTGAAATAAGTGGCAACATTTTATTTGCCTTCTTAACTATATCTCCATGCTAATGTTTTGATATTCAAAGTTATTCAGTCTTCCTCTATTTAAAGAATGTGCTGCTTTCTATATTTCTCTCCAAATGGACAAAATTCCATTTTCCCATAATATGTTAACCTTTCATCCATTCATGTAGCCTATGTATATTGCTTTGCAGATTCCTTATGTTCTATTCACAATTTACTATCTATCATTTTATGATCAGCAAATTTTGCAACTTCAGTTCCTCCATCTAAGTCATCGATATGGGTAGTGTTGCCTGCACAATATTCCATACACTTGGATCAGTTCATAACTCATAAAATGCAGTTAACCAGGTTCTATTACTATACGAAACAGTTACATTTTTTTATTAAAACCTCGCAAGATAAAGAAAACAATTCTTACACAAATTAAGTTAACTTTTCCTGACCAAGGCTGACTGCCTGAAAAACTCATATACTACCCACTCTGGTGAACTTGATTAGGCTGCTGGATCCAATTCAGTGCTCTGTTGAAAGGGCACTCAGGGCCTTTGTGTGAAGGTGGATCTTGCACCTGTGTCAGACACAATGGTGGCATGAGCCAAAGTCACACTAGATAGCCCTTGTCTCCCACTAACCAGCTTTGAAAGGCACCTCAGCCCTCAAATACAGCACGTACACGAGAATGCTCCAGGGTAGCAGGCATATAGCTTGAAAAGAAGAAATCAGTAATTACACATCACCTTAGCATTAATTGAATGAAACTCTTTCCTGTTGATGAACTGTGCAGCATTGGGATAGGGCCCCCTCAGTGCTAACAGCATCCGATGGCACCCTGTACCTGAGGGAGCCCAGCCATGCTTCCGAATTGAATTAGCTGGGCTGTTGCATTGACCTGGACAGGGAATGATCCACTGTGATCTGGCACAGATGGTATTGCTCACTCCCCTGATCCATTTGTGGGTGGACAACTGAGAGATCCCAAACGAGCTGCTCTTTGTTTGCTGGAGGAAGGCAGTCACATGGAAGGTCAAAGCAGCTGTTTCCTTCACAGCCACCAGGAACATATGCAGATCCCAACTGGCACAGTTCCATTATGGTGTCGCAGGACTACAGACACTGCATCAACGCTACACCTCATTTATGTCAAGGAAGTGATCGTGAGGTTAAATGACTCATACCATTCTTTGGCCCTGCTGCATCATGAGGGTTTAGATTAGAGTGGTGCTGGAAAAGCACAGCCGGTCAGGCAACATCTGAGGAGCAGGAAAATCGATGTTTTGGGCAAAAGCCTTTCATCAGGCATCTTGATGTTTCCTGTATCTGCAAGCTCTCCCTGAGCTGGATTCTCACAGCATCCATGGGCAGCCTGCTACTACTCCTAGACATGCTATTGAACCTGCTCTTCCTATATTTCCTTTGCTTTCTTAGCAAAGCAGTCACTGTGACCAGCATTATACACATAACTGGGTCCATGACTTCTGCTGATAGCCACCTATTTTGGGAGCATAAGAAACAGAACAGCTTCTTACCTCAGAGAAGGGTCAATACTGGAACGTCCTGTAGTTAACAGCTACTTAGACTGTTCTGCACATGAAATATGCTGCATCTTGAACCACAGCAGAGATGTAGAGGTCCATGGTCCACAGTGGTCCAATAACATAGTGAACATTGCTTGTGACCAGCATGTTAATTCCAAACACATTCAGAATGAAAATATTTCACGTGCAACCTGATATTGATCACAGAGCAAGTGTAGCTTCAGTTTGCAAATACATGATTGATGCCTTTGCCCTACACTGTCTTTCTGACACTGTTGCCCCTCAAACCAATACTGACCAGATTCAGCTTGGCTAGGGATCTATGCATTTTCTAGTTGCAAGTTACTTCCAGCAACAGCAAGTGATGGCAGAGAGTGCATTCACAGTAGACACTGTCATCACTGGGCTCAGCCTGATCACCAAGTAACCCCCATTCCACCAATCTCGCTCCCATACCACACAGCACCAACCCCCTCCCCACCATCCCAACCCAAACAACCAACCAAAGTCTCCAACACTAATACCTTGCTATACCTGGGCAGGCCATTCCCGCAATAACCCTGCAACTTGGAAGCCCACGACTTAGAGATCTACCTTGAACTTTCCTCTCTATCCTCTGAGCCCTGATATTACGATTTAATGATGCCCTCCATGGTCCTGCATGTTCCACTGTGGAGGCCAAAGTTGAGATCTGGTTTCTTGTGCATGTGACCCTAACCATCAATGGCAGCTGTGCGTTCAACAGCTGGAATTTCTTTTGCTCTGGAAACTTCTCTCTAAATATTACTGCTCTTCACCCTACTTTCAAATATCACTTCAAAATTGACCTGTGAATAACTTTTCCGGATGAGCCATGCTAATCTCTCTCCACAGCCTCTTTGACGCTGCATCTATTTGATTTCTTGATAGCTGCTTTGTGGCACTTTTCTGCATCACAGATGCTAGAAAATCCAAACTGTTGCTGCTTTTGAAAATGATGGATATGAGTGTTTGATTGCAAGGGATGAAATGGAAGAAAAGATGGAGGCTTTTTTATTAAATTAGCCTTTAAATTTGTGCAAGTGATTGGTTTCTGGAGCTATAATTGCATTGTGACTATGATATTGCGACAAGTAATCCAGAGGCCTGTGTTACAAAGAAGTGTATATTGAATATTGCTTCAACCACTTGCATCTTGATAGATTGTGTAAAAATGAATTTATTTAATGTTTTGTAGACATACCTAGAGTGATTTGTTTAAAAAGGATGCCAAAGTTATGCTGCAGTTATACAAAATCCTGGTTAGATCCCACTTAGTGTACTGTGAGTAGATCTGGGCACCACAGCTTATGAAGGATATAATGGCCCTTGGAGAAAGTACTGTGTAGGTTTACAATAATGACACCTGGACTTCATGGCTAAGTTATGAGGAGAAATTATACAAATTAGGCCTGTTTTCTCTATAATTTAGAAGATTAATGGATGATCTGATCAAAGTCTTCAAGACAGTAACAGGAAAAGCTAGGGCAAATAACTATAAAGTATTCCCACTGGTTGGGGATTATAGAGTCGCGGGCATCGTCTGAAAAGTAAGGCCTGATTGTTCAGAAGAAATATTAGGAAGCACTTCTGCACACAAAGTGTGGTAGATGTTTGGAATTCTCTTCCACAAATGGCAATGGATGCAGGAACAGTTGTTAATTTTAAATCTGAGATACATAAAGTTTTGTTAATCAAGGGTGTTATGGGATAAGGGGAAAATGCGGATATGTGGAGTTAAGCCACAGATCAGTCATGATCTCATTGCATGGTGAAACAGACTTGAGGGGCTGAATGGCCTATTGCTGTTCCTATCTTCTTAAAGAGGTATGAAAGTCCATGAAATCCAGCAGGCTGTTAGCGGATCTCTGTTTGAGGCCCAGGTATGTGACGGTATGACTAGGACACTAAAGGAAAGGAGAACCTTTTTTTCGATATCATGCAAAAAACCTTGATATCTATGGCAGTGTATCCTCTACCGAGGTGATCAGGAAGAATAGGCATCATTCATGGAAATAATGCTTAATTTGATAAATTAGAATTCTTTGAAGGAGGAATGTGCTGTGGGTAAAGGTCCTGTATGTAGATTACCTTTAAATTTCTCAAGGCATTTGACAAGATGCCATGTCAAAGGTTTCCTGAAAACAAATTCATGATGTAAGGGGTAACAGATTAGCATGAATAGAAGATTGACTGGTGGGCAGAAAACAATAAACATAAATGTGTCTTTACTATAAACAAAACTGATGGAAATCCAGGGGGTCAGGCAGCATGCTAATGTTTCGAGTCTAGATGACACTTAATCAGGTGACTCTGATAGCCCTTCCTGTGAACCTCATAAGCTTCACACCACCTCAGGCCTTTACCCAGCCCATCGATATGAGCCTACACCTGGCCATCTTCAACCCCAAGCCTCTGCCATATGAGGTGACCATGCCAGGTGTGGTTATAGACAGTAATCCCCTTGACAGCAGGCTGGTCCTGACCAATGGATGATTGGTCCTCTCCTTCATAAACCCATTCCCATCCAAGCTTTATTGTATTCCCGTCCCCTTCACAGTTGTCATATTCCTGCAGCTGTCCAATCCCAGCAATAGGTCCTGTAGTCTTCTTCCCATGCTAGGAGCCTCCCTAGCTATCCACACCATGTCACACTCCCTTTCTCCTTGATCATAGTTGCTGTAAATCAGAAACCAATACAGAAGTTGCTGGAAATGCTGAGCTGATCTGGCAGCATCTGTGAACAGACACTAGTTCAGTGGAAGGGTCACCGGACTCGAAATGTCAACTCTGATTTATCTTCACAAATTCTGCCAGACCTACTGAGCTTTTACAGCAACTTCTGTTTTTGTTTTTGAGCATGTCTCAATGTCTTAGGGAAATAGTCCTCAGTGAAGTCAATAGAGTCAGGGGTTCCTGGCACAATAAGTCAAGGACAGCCTTCAATACTACACAAAGAAGTTGTCCACTATCAGGCATCCACCCAGGATGTTATCGGTCAGGGAGTGCATGCCTCTACAGTCCAACAAATGTGTCAGGTTCAGTCTTGTGGCTCCGTAGCATCCATGCGTGCCTTGGATTGCCTTGCCTGTTATTGCACCCCATGTTATCCAGAGCGAAAAGCTATCAATACTGCTATTTTGAGATAATTTTCAACACAGACACACATGCAGCCTACTTGTCAATATGGATTTGCCTGGGTCAGAGGGTATATCTTGATGTATGACATGTAGCAGCTGCCAGCATGGCAAACATACCGCACATTCATTCAACCCAATGACCATGCGGAAATTATTGGGAGCTAGTCTTCAGCCCCGTCCAGGAGGAGCCACTGCCTGGGAATCCCTGGATCAGGGATTCTCAGTGCTGTCAGCCATGGGCACAGACTGCACATTGTCCAGAAGTTTAGTCATGGTCAATCATTTGCTTGTGAAGCTTCCAGTCAGGAGATTTATCTCAGTATACTCAAAGAGGTGTGTGGCTGTTAATCCTGAACCACCACTAGCAATCAAGGGAACCATATATCATTAGTTAGGGAGCTGCAAAGATGGTGGTCAGGAGTCTGGTCAGTCATATCCGGAGCTGGTCTTCAAAGTCAGTAGGAGTTTTCTGTAATTATAGTCTTGGGAGTATATCAAATGGACCTTCAGGTGGCTTCTGGGAGGAGTCGGGGAGTGGTACCTGAGGGGTAAGAAAGGGGATCAATGCCAAAAGGGATGGGGAGTGTGAGGGGTGCAAGCAGAGGCATTTATAGAAATGGAGTTCAGTAATGTGTAGTAAGGGTGGGGGTAGATTCAAACTGAATGGACAGTTTGGAGTATCAGAGGGCATAATAGTATTTAGAAACAAGATTCCGTACAATTTGTAAGCAAGCCATTTGGTCCATCAAGTCCACATCTACCCTCTGAAGAGCATCCCACCCAGGCCCACCTCCTTACCCTATCTCTGTGATGCTACATTTCTCCTAGCTAATCTACCTCAGCCTCACAGTTTGTGGTAATAGACAACATAGAAGCTTTTGGAGGATGTACCTGGTGACCAGACTAGGCAATTAAAATGAGTCGATAAAGTGTGGAGCTGGAAAAAGCACAGCAGGTCAAGCAGCACCAGGGGAGCAAGAGAGTCAATGTTTCAGGTTGAAACCTTTCATAAAGACAAGGAAGGGGAAGGGGGCTGTGGGAAAGGTAGGTAGGTTAGTGTTAGGTGGATGCAGGTAAGAGGTGATAGTGATTGGTCGGTGGGAAGGGTGGAGCAGATTGGTGGGAAGGAAGTTGGACATGTTAATTCAGGTCAAGGAGGCAGGGTGGAGCGGGAGGGCTGTACCAGTGATGAGGTGGGGGATGGGGGAGATTTGAAAGATGGTGAATTCTATGTTAAGGCTTTATGGTTGTAAGGTCCCGAGGCAGAAGATGAGGTGTTCTTCCTTCAGTTTGCATGTCGCTTTATTCTGACGATGGAAGAGGTCCAGGATGGACATGTTGTCGAGGGAGTGAGGGGGGTGTTGAAATGGCTGGCAACCAGAAGGTGGATCATATGGACCATAGATATTCCCTGAACCGGTCCCCAAGTTTGCGCTCGGTCTCTCCAATGTGCAAGAGACCACATTGGGAACAATAAATTAGGTTAGAGGAAATGCAGGTGAAGTGCTGCAGACTTGGAATGGTTCATGGAGCCTTGGATGGAGAGAAGAGGAGAGGTGTAGGAGCAGGTATTGCATTGCCTGTGGCTGCAGGGAAAGGTTTTAGGTATGGAGGAGAGGTTGGTGGGGAATGTGGAACTGAAGAGGGAGTCACGGAGTGAATGATCCCAATAGAAAGCGGATAGGGGTGAAGAGGGAAATAACATTTTGGTGATGGTGTCAGACTACAGTTGGGAGAAATGGCAGAGGATTTTGCATTGAATTTGAAGATTCTTGGGGTGAGGACCAGGGTGAGGACCAGGGTGACTCTATCCATGTTGTGGTTGGGGGGCAGGAAATTTGAAGGCAGAGGTGTGCCAAATGGAGGAGATGCAGTTGAGGGCATTGTTGATCAGGGGTGGAGGAAATTGCAGTCCTTGAAGTAGGAGGACATCTGGGATGTCCTAGAGTGGAAACACTCATCCTTCGATCAGATACAGCAAAGGCAGAGGAATAGAACATAGAACAATACAGCGCAGAACAGGCCCTTCGGCCCTCGAAGTTGCGCCAACCCGTGAATTATTCTCAGCTCGGCCCCCTACAATATCCCACCATTATCCATGGGCTTATCCAAGGATTGTTTAAATCTCCCTAATGTGACTGAGTTAACTATATTGGCAGGTAGGGCATTCCACACCCTTACAACTCTCTGAGTAAAGAACCTGCCTCTGACATCTGTCTTAAATCTATCACCCCTCAATTTGTAGTTATGCCCCCTCGTACAAGCTGACGTCATCATCCTAGAATGTGGGGAAATAGATATTATAGAGGAGGTGGTGCTGCTTGTCTTGAAATGCATAAAAGTGGATAAAACACCTGATAAGGTGTACCCTGGAACTCTGTGGGAAGCTAAGCAAGTGATTGCTGGGCCCATTGCTGAGATATTTGTATCATCGATTGTCACAGGTGAGGTGTAGGAAGACTGGAGATTAGCTAATGTGGAACCACTATTTAAGAAAGGTGGTAAGGAAAAGCCAGGGAACTGTAGACCGGTGAGCCTGACATCGGTGGTGGGCAAGTTGTTGGAGGGAATCTTGAGGGACAGGATGTGCATGTATTTGGAAAGGCAAGGACTGATTAGGGATAGTCAACATGGTTTTGTACATGGGAAATCATGTCTCACGAACTTGATTGAGTTTTTGAAGAAGTAAAACAGAGGACTGATGAGGGCAGATTGGTAGATGTGATCCATGTGGACTTTAGAAGGGTATTCAACAAGGTTGCCCATGGGAGTCTGGTTAGCAAGGTTAGATCTCATGGAATATGGGGAGAACTAGCTATTTGGATGCAGAACTGACTCAAAGGTAGAAGACAGACGGTGGTGGTAATGGGTTGCTTTTCAGACTGGAGGCCTCTGTCCCCTGGTGTGCCACAAGGATCAGTGCTGGGTCCACTACTTTTCGTCATTTATATAAACGATTTGGGTGTGAATTTAGGAGGTATAGTTAGTAAGTTTGCAGTTGACACCAAAATTAGAGGTGCAGTAGAGAGTGAAGAAGGTTACCTCAGGGTACAATGGGATTTTGACTAGAGTACAATGGGCTAATTGGCTCAGGAGTGGTAGATGAAGTTTAATTTAGATAAATGTGAAGTGCTGCATTTTGGAAAAGCAAATCAGAGAGGGCTTATACACTTACTGGTAAGGTGGGAGGGAGTGTTGCTGAACAAGGAGTCATTGGAGTGCAGGTTCATAGCTCCTTGAAATGTCGGTGGATAATGCGGTATATGCGAAGGTTGGTGGGGTGGAAGGTGAGGACAGGGGCGGGGGTTCGTCCTTGATGCGTTTGGAGGGTTGGGATTTGAGGACAGAGGTGCGGAACGTGGATGAGATGCAATTGAGAGCATCTTCATCCACGTGGGAGGGGAAATTGTGGTCTTTAAAGAAAGAGGCTATCTCGTGTGTTCTGTGGTGGAACTGGTCATTCTGGGAGCAGATATGGTGAAGACTGAGGAATTGGGAATATGGGATGGCATTTTTGCAGGGGGTAGAGTCGGAGGAGGTGTAATCCAGGTAGCTGTGGGAGTCGGTGGGTTTGTTTTAAAAAAAATACATAGGAGGTATAGTTAGTAAGTTTGCAGATGACACCAAAATTGGAGATGCAGTGGACAGCAAAGAAGGTTATCTCAGAGTACAATGGGATCTTCACCAGATGGGCCAATGGGCTCAGGAGTGACAGATGGAGTTTAATTTAGATAAATGTGAAGTGCTGCATTTTGGAAAAGCAAATAGAGAGGACTTATATACCTAATGGTAGGGTGCTAGGAAGGGCTGCTGAACATGGAGACCTTGGAGTGCAGGTTCATATTTCCTTGAAAATAGAGTTGCAGGTAGATAGGATAGTGAAGAAGGCTTTTGGTATGCTTCCCTTTGTTGATCAGAGCATTGAGTATGAGTTGGGAGGTCATGTTGCAGCTGTACAGGACATTGGTTAGGTCTCTTTAGGAATACTGCATGCAATTCTGGTCTCCTTTCTATCAGAAGGATGTTGTGAAGCTTGAAGGTGTTCAGAAAAGATTTACAAGGATGTTGCCAGGGTTGGAGGATTTGAACAATAGGGAGAGGCTGAATAGGCTGGGGCTGTTTCCCTGTAGCGTCGGAGGCTGAGGGGTGACCTTATAAAGGTTTATAAGTTCATGAGAGGCATGGATAGGATAAATAGACAAAATCTTTTTCCTGGGGTGGGGGAGTCCAGAAGTAGAGGGCATAAGTTTAGAGGGTAGACGTAGAGGGCAGAAGTAGAGGGCATAAGTAGAGGGCATAGAGGGGAAAGATATTAAAGGGACCTAAGAGGCAACTTTTTCAAGCAGAGTGTGGTGCATACATGGAATGAGCTGCCAGAGGAAATGGTGGAAGCTGGTACAATTGCCGCATTTAAAAGGCATCTGGATGTGTATATGAACAGGAAGGGTTAAGAGATGTGGGCCAAGTGTTGATAATGAGACTAGATTAGGTTAGGATATCAGGTCAGTATGGAGGAAAGGATCTTTTTGCATGCTGTACATCTCTATGACTCTATATGTGACAGACTTTCTACAGAAAAAAAAAGTTACATTGTTTAGTGAAGACCTTTGAACCTAAAATTCAGTGTTGAGGACTAGGGCTGCTGTCTCCTGTGTAAATACACTGGTTATACAGGAAAAGATTGTTTTGAAAGGAACAGTTAATGTGATATAAGAAGGACATACATTCAAGTTTGATGCAATTTCAATCTTCCTGCATTGTGTTACTGAGAGGTTTAAATGATTCTTGTAGAGTGGGGAGCCAGTTACCAAAGTAGGAGAGAAGAGAGTTCTCAGTGCACATATTCTTTAATGAACGGGAAACAGCCTATGTTCTTTAGTTGTAGTGCCTATAGGATTCATGGATATTTGAACATGCAACACATCGCAATGGACAAGAGCCTGTGTTGATCTTCATAATCAAGGAGAAAAAAATAATGGGCCCTTGTGACTCCTATTGTGCAAAGTCTAACTGGGAATAGTGACAAGAAGGGCTGGTCTTCAGGATGCTATTAGTTATGGCACAGTGACATACTTTTCTGAATACTGCTGAATTGATGATCAGTATTAACTGAATCCATTTGCAATGAAGTGAACAATTTCACTGCATTGCATCTGACTGACCACAATATTCCTTATACAGGAAAGAGAATTCATCAATTCCCTTTAATTCGCTGATGCAGACAGGATGGTGACCTGCCTCTGTAATATGATAGTGCAAACCATTAGCAGTACTGTTGTGTTGCTCTATAGAAGGGAGGAGGAAAGCAAAAGGGCTTTATTTTCTGTCATGCAATGCAGAATATTTAAATGGTCAAATTCAATTTATTAATCAATCAACACTGTCCAGCCCTTCACAGAATAAATTGAGAAGCTTGATGCACCTACCGATTATGGCTATTTGGTTTGTTACTGCTCTGATTATCTGATTCCATTGATTCATTGAGAAATCTGTGTCCAGATTCCTTGCTTTTTGAGTCATCCATCCTATGGAGGGTCAACAGAAATGTCGGGCTCTTTATAGAAAAATGAAATGAACTTTGAAAGATGAACAGAATTATAAAGAAAAAGATTTTGCCGGACTGTAAAAGAAAAGAAAAATAACACCTGCAAGGTGAAGCAATTAAGAATGACATTGTGATAAAGATGGGGTTGGCAGATACTCTGCTGCCATGATATATTTATGGAAATGGAATGCTGGTTGGAAGGGTTGTTAACTTGGTCAATTGTTTTGATGTTATGGATTGTTTTTGATCAGTGCAGATTTAATCATTTGAAGGGTTTTCTTCTGTGCTGGAGACCTCTTTGCCTTGAGATCTGAGAGTAGAAATCAGTTTGAATGTGACATTTTCTGACACTTGCAATGTATATGAATCTTCATCGCTGTTCGATAGCATCATGTGTGTGTTAGGATGTATTTGTAATTCATTGTAAATCAGTCAGGATTTTATGTTTGCGTGCAGGAGTGGTGAGATGTTAGTAGTCTGTGTGTACTTGCAGTAAGCTTTTTGTCCATGTCAGGAAAGAACATTTGGAATCTACATTATTCAATTGTGGTGTCTTTGTATGGGACAACTATTGATCAAAAGATTAATTTGTCCTCATCAGTTACTGATAATGTCAAAGTTTCCTTTTATGTCTGCACTCAATCTCTACTTCATATATAGCTATTGTAACTGTGTAACAGAATGATCTAAACTAAATTAATAAATCTTCACTAAATTTGGATTTAATGTAGTTCCTGAGTGCAGATTTTGGATTAGCAGACAGTCAATACACCTTCAGATTTGGTGAATGACGATGAGCTACAAATGGTAACAATTATTGGAACTGGGTATAGTGTGCATTGAGAGGAGAGAAAAATGTATTTCAACAGCTGTGTTTGACTCATGGGTTGAATGGATACCTCTGGAAATTGCACTCAATGTGTGTCTGGCTCAATCCGCTCTGTGACTGTGGAAAGGATGTTCTCTGCTCTGACAGTTTTAACATACCTGATGTTTGTTAAAAGCAGTTGGTCACACTTGGCTTTGTACTGAGTATATATCACATTGTCTTGGTTCATTGAGTATTTGCCCCGAATCAATCCCAGTCTCGGAGCCCCCTCTGTATCCCAGGCTCACATCCCGATGTGCTGCTGGAAGGAGCCTGATGTTCCCTCGCTTCCCTGGGCGCTGATCTCTCCATTGCGGTCTGTTTCAAACAAACCGCTTTCACTCACTGAGTAATTAGAAGTATGGGATTACATTTTTGCAGGAAGATGGATAGGAGGAGATATCGTCGAGGTAGCTGTGGGAGTCGGTGGGTCTGAAATAGATGTCAGTACTGAGTCGGCTGCCGGAGATGGAGAGGTCCAGGAAGGGAAGGGAGGTGTCGGTGAATTTGAAGTCGGAGATGGTCCAGGTGAATTTGAAGTCTGGGATGAAGTCGGTGTGTTAGATGAACTATTCAAGCTCGTTGTGGGAGCACGAGGCACCGCCAATACATTCATCAATGTAGTGGGGTAAAAGGTGGGGTATGGTGACAGTGTAGCTGCGGAAGCTGTCATTTGCAAAGCACCTGCGACATTTAATTAACAATCTCTTCCACACCCATTTTCAATACAGGCAGTATGAAGGTGTTTAGGGATCAGGTGCTGGTCAAAGATGATTTTCGACATGCCGTTATTAGTTGCAAACTGAACTCGGACAGCAACAATGACATTGCAGTAAGCAGCAATGAAGGTACTAAAGGCTGCTGCTGGCTGAAGGGCAACTTCGAAAGGTCCTGTGTGAAACACACAACTTTGATTCATCATCTGCCATGTGTTCTGATGGTCTGTACTAAATTCAGTGACGAGCTGGACATTAGAAAAGGGTGTCGGTGTGCACCTCTTGTGGTGACATGGTGGTTACTCAGCACCTTCACTAAGTTCCTGCACAGGCTGAGGCTGAAGGTAGGTGTCTCTTGGAGACATGTCCCTGTTATCAGTGTCTAGTGTATCTCACCATGTGGTGGTGAGCTCCTCCCTCATCTGCAGAGTAAACCATCAATGTGTGTTGTGGGATCTAATAACCTCTTTTACTCATGTTCCCATTTTTGGTAATTTCTTTCAAGATTCTTGGGCTTTCCCACTGTGTTAATCGCTGTGTCTGCCTCCCTAAGGTGAAGGTTTCTCAGTAATGCACCCACCAATGTATCAGGTAGTGACTGATGCCATTTGTGCACATGATTCCAACGTAGTCCAGACAGAGTGTGCCACATCATCCTGTCATGTTGTGTGCTGCACAATTGAAGCAGACAATGTGCTGGATGGAGAGGAACTAGGGAAAGTGGAGCAGTCATCTCAGGAGGAGGACAGAGCTCAGCTGTGTCAAACTGAACCTCAATGCCACCCTCTTACAATAAATAAAAGCTGGATGCATCACATAATTGTGGAATGTAAAGTATTTGTTGGTCATGACACTGAAATCTGGTTTACATTGTCATAGCAAACTTCAGCTTCTTTTGGTCTTGTTTGCTTTCTGTAATAAAAACTCATGTTTGGATTTGACTTAATGCTTGCTTGTCTGTGATGATCTCCTAACTGACAATGACAAGCTGCTATAGCATGTACAAGGAAGTTTCAACCATGTCAACTATATGCCTTAGCAATGTGGCTTATGGCTGCTGTGCCATGACATTGACAGTGAAGCCAATGCTGGCTACCATCTCACATCTGGGCACACAGTGACCTTTTAAAGAGAGTATGGCGACAAGGGGAGCTGATATTTCAGCCCCTGCCTGCTGAGTGGTGAGCTGTTCTGTGAACGGTGCTGAGAAGATGGAGCTGGAATCAGATGTTACAGGTGCCAGAATGGTGTGGTAGGTAGTTAGTAAGATGTGTTTGGTAAGATAGTGAGAAATATTGTTAGATCTCACAACAGAAACGCTTGAAAAACTTGCACAGTTCAGACTTACCCAGAAAGATGTAAAGTTTGGCCTCATGGAGTTTCCCTTTTCTAACCGTCCCAACTCAGAACTGTGCTTTTAAAGTGAGTATTTTCACCCTTTCTCCTTCATTGTACATCTGGTGTTCGAAGTCAACTGCTTACTTCCCAGATAGTGACTTGAAAATTCTCCCTTGTACCAGAATCCTGGGCTGATATTCTCAATTGCAGCAGGTCAGGCAGCATCCAAGGAGCAGGAGAATCGACGTTTCGGGCATGAGCCCTTCTTCAGGAATGAGTAATGTGTGCCAAGCAGGCTAAGATAAAAGGTAGGGAGGAGGGACTTGGGGGAGGGGCGTTGGAAATGCGATAGGTGGAAGGAGGTTAAGGTGAGGGTGATAGGCCGGAGTGAGGGTGGGGGCAGAGAGGTCAGGAAGAAGATTGCAGGTTAGGAAGGTGGTGCTGAGTTCGAGGGTTGGGACTGAGACAAGGTGGGGGGAGGGGAAATGAGGAAACTGGAGAAATCTGAGATTTCCAACGCATTTCCAACACCCCTCCCCCAAGTTCCTCCTCCCTACCTTTTATCTTAGCCTGCTTGGCACACTTTCCTCATTCCTGAAGAAGGGCTCATGACCGAAACGTCGATTCTCCTGCTCCTTGGATGCTGCCTGACCTGCTGCGCTTTTCCAGCAACACATTTTCAGCTCTGATCTCCAGCATCTGCAGTCCTCACTTTCTCCTGATATTCTCAATGTCACCATAGTAGATTCAATAAAATCTGAATTAAAAGTTAGTTTAATGCTGACCATGTAACCATTGTAGATTGACAGAAAAATCCATCTGCTTCACTAATATCTGTCGGAAAAGGAGACCAGTCATTTTTTTGGTTTGTCTACATGTAACTCAACGAGCGGCATGGTGGCACATTGGTTAGCACTGCTGCCTCACAGCGCCAGAGACCTGGGTTCAATTCCTGCCTCAGGCAACTGTCTGTGTGGAGTTTGCAGACTCTCCCTGTGTCTGCGTGGATTTCCTCACCCCGGCCATCCACACCCCACACTCCCCTCACCCCCCACACCCTATCACTCCGGGTGCTCCGGTTTCCTCTCACAGTCCAAAAATGTGCAGGTTAGGTGAATTGGCCATGCTAAATTGCACGTGGTGTTAGGTGAAGGGGTAAATGTAGAGGAATGGGTCTGGGTGGGTTGCTCTTCGGAGGGTCGATGTGGACTTGTTGGGCTGAAGGGCCTGCTTCCACACTGTAAGTAATCTAATCTAATCTAATACATGCAACAATGTGGTTGACTCTCACCTACCCTTTGAAATGGCCTAGTTAGCCACTCATTCAACCTCTAAGGGTACTCTAAGTTAAGTCACATAGGACTGAGATGAAGAAGTGAAAGGCCATATTTGAACAAATGTAACAACAAAGAGCGCTGTCAAAGCTAGAGTCAAAGGAAATCAGAAGGATAACTTTCCACTGGTTGGGGTCATATCTGGTACAATGGATAATGGCTGAAGTTGCGGAGTCATCTTAGCTCCAGCATCTCTCTGCAGGAGTTCCTCAGGTAGTTTCCTAAATCTATTCATCTTCTGCTGCTTCACACTATCATATGGTCAGAAGTGGAGATGTTCACTGGTGATTCTACTAGATAGATGCTGTTCAGCATCATTCATGGATCATGAGGTACTGAAGAAGTGCATCTCTACTTGAAGCAAAACCAAGACAACAACCAGACTTGGGCACATAACATTTATGCCACACAAGTCTTCAGCAATGACTAACATTGACAAGAGAGAATCTAACTGTTATTCCCTGTTGCTCCATAGCTTGACTATTGCTGAATCCCCTAATAGGAACTCTTAGGGTTAACATCAATCTGAAACTGAACTAGATCAGCCATATAAATACTGTGGCTACAGCAGCAGATCATAAGCAGATTCTGCAATTGATAATTCACCACTTGTCTCTCCGATCCCTGTTAATCCTTTACAAGGCACAACTCAAAAGTGTGATAGAATATTCTCTATTTGTCTGAATGATTGCTTCTGCAACAGTATTAAAGAAGCCCATCAAGGGCAGAGCAGTCCACTTGATTGGCATCCCATCTTCCACCTTCAGCATCCTCTCTCATCATCACTAACACATTCGTGCAGAAAAGTGTACCATCTACAAGGTGTACTGTAGTAACTCTCCAAAGCTTCCCGAATACTATCTTCTAAACCGCTGACCCACACCACCTAGAAGGACTGTGGCAACAAATACATGGTAAAACCAGTACTTGTAAGTTTCCCTCAAGTCACACATAACTTGGAACTATATTGTTGCCTGGACAAAAATCCTGGAGTTCAGTGGATGTCCCTACACCTCAAAGAGTGCAGCTCACCTCCACAGTTTTCTAGAGAAACGTGAGATGGGCACTGAATGCTAGTCTAGCCAATGACAGCCACATTCTATGAACAGAAACAAAAGTGCAATATTTTTCTCATGTTGCATTCCTTCACTACCCTTATGTGTGGTTAAATGGTTATGTGCATAGACCAGTATTTATTTACATAATGGTATTAATGTAATTACAAGAGATAGTAACAATGAAACTAATGCTGTTTAGAATTGGGGCAGCTAGTGAAAAACAGTTTTTAATAAAAGGCAGAACTTGAAATGAATTGAATAGCTCTTCTTATTACTCCTTCATTCTGGAAATATTTACTTCTGATTAAGATAGAATTATATTTGGGATAGAATACAAATTTAAATGATCAGGATTTACAGACTCTTTGTACAAATATCCTTTTATTTAGCTTTCACAAAGATCATTAAAATTACTGTCATCATTACATCCATAAACCACAGCAATAAAGTCAGAAGTCATTTAAATGTCAAGAATCATTTCAATCTTATACTTGTCAATGAATCTTAGAAATTTGTAATCTGCTGATTTAATCAAATACAAACCACTTAAGTATCAAATGAAAATTACATCAATGCCAAACTTACGAGGTATAATTTTGAAAATAATGTGCACTACTGTTCATTATCAGTCTTATCAGGAAATATGTATGCTGATCTTTGTGTCAGACATACAGTTAATTTATATTTAGGGCACAAACAAGTTAATTGTTTATGCACAATACCCAAGTTATTAAATTAAGGGATAGCAATCAAATAATCAATCTAAATTATTAAGTATAAATGTATTAGGTCATATTGAACTTACATTGGTATTCAAAGATTTCCATAGTAAAGTATTGGCATCTTTCCAAATGATCAAGGCATAGACTATAACTCAGTAGATGACATTTCTCTATCTATTCATTATAAAACACTGGATTAGCTATTAAACAGAAAGCTTAAAATTCATTTAAATTTAAATAAGCTGCCTTCCGTTGAACATCCTTATGATTTAATGAAATGTGTTTCAAGTGCTGTGCTAAACCACTAACTTATGAATCAGCATAGCTTTAATTTATCAACAATTTATAAAGAGTCAGATTCAAGATATGTGCATAATTTAGTTACGTATAATTTTAAATGAGAAAGTAACTTGATAATTCCCTCTTCTGCTTTTAATTTGCATATAGTAGATCCATTTTATAAGTTTCAGATACTTTTTTTCATATGGAGCATCCTTGAATATAACCTACTGTTAACGAAATAGGGTGCTAGTATTGGAATGAAAATGCCTTTTCTGAAGTTTGTTTCCTTCTTTAGTATTTTCTTTAGTATTTTAAAAATATAATCTTTTTAGGATTATGAAAATCAATTTTCAGCATTTGATTCCCTTGATAGAACTTTTGCTATGCCAAATTAGATAGGAATGTTTTTCAACTGGTCATACTTCTATACTAATGTTACACATTTCAAATTTGAAACACTTCTTAGGCATTTTATTGGGAACACCTAAGAAAGCAAGGTCTTTTTGGAGAGGCATTAACATCTAGTTAAGTCTGTGGAATGTTCATCAATGAGTACAGCATGGTCTCAATATTGTAGATTTTGACTATTATGCAATTTATCAGATTTTTTCTTTAATTCCAATAAAAGGTTTAGATAACAACTGCTTTTCATTTCTAATATTCCCAAAATGCCTACTAAGATATTGGCGCTGCAACCCTCTTGAAGACAGAAGAATGTTCATTTTAACAAACATTAATCTCAGGCAAAACAGATACTATCTTTGACCATTAGTGACTATTTTTTTTTCATTTTCTACTTGTGTAAGGTTGTTAAACACCACATATTTCTCTGCAGCAGAAGAAAATTGGTGAACCCTGTATCCTTTAATACCAATAATGTTGGTTCATGATTAGCCATTAGTCTGCATTGAGAATCATGAATTCTTGCTTTCCAGATCATTGAAAATCAAGAAATCTGCCAGTTAAGTTTCAGGGACACAATTAGCAACATTCTAAATGATCCACGAATATGGACAGAATGCTAATGATGTGACCCCATTTTTGCACTCTTCATGTGATACAAAGCAAGAAACTAAACATCATAAAATTTCTTTAACACACAAAAAAAAGTAGATCCCATCAAATATAATTATTCACTCATTCATGGTTCAATGTAGCTGCACTTCATTTTTGTAAATTCTTAACTGAAATTAAATATTCTACTTTCAAATTGAGCTTGTCAACTCAAAAATATTTTATCTTTAGGCAAAGAAAAATACAAACATATCTACATTTACCCATAATCTAAATGAACAGGAACTCCAAACAAAAAGAAGACATATTCCTCATGTGCTAACTAAATATGCTGGGACATATAAATAGACACTTTGAGAAACTTATTCAATTAAAAAAACACAATTTTACTCCCAAGCAATCAAATAGCCTGACAGTTTTTGTTATTGTTTGATTTCAGTCAGTTAAACAATGTTTGGAACTTGCTCTGTAACAAGTGGAGCATTTTAACACACGAATGCTTGCTATTGTATTTTTCTAAGCAAACTGTGGTTAGCTCAGAGCTAAGCAGTAATCAGTTACTCACACTTCAATGTGGCAAGCATTGCAGTTTCAAGAGATTTGTATTTTTCAACTCTCATAACTTTCCATAATAAAATATAGCATGTTTAGTTCTGCTGTGGTGTACTATTGAGTACTTTGCTTTATAAAATAATATTTCCTTTGTATGTATGACGACATTGCGTACATGCAAATTGTCTTTGATACTTCACAATTACAGATATTTCAGACTTGTGGATAACTTCCCAATTCAATTTGTCCATATAAAATATACTGAAATTCTATTGCAGAATGACCTATTTTATTTTACTCTTACCTGTATTGCTTCTATTGAAAGTGAAAAGCTGCATTGCTGGTATGTTATTAAAAGCTTTTGCAGATTATCCTTGCCTTCTAGGAACCTCGGCAACAATATAGGCAGCTAATAACTCTTGAGCCACAAATCATGGTAGTGACATTGGAATAATATTTTCACAGTTCCAGCAATATAACAACAATTTTCAACCTCAAAGAGGAACTCAACCATAATTTAAAGACAAAAACATTTAGCTTTCTTAATTTGAGGAGTGCAATTTGAACAATTCATATAATGGTTATTACTCTTTATGTATGAATTCTAATCTTTACAGCAATTTAATTTTTTAACTTAGTCCATCATTAATTAACATTAATGTGTCAATGTACACAATATTTATTATTAGAAATGTGATTAGATAAACATTTTGAGAAATGTATTTGTTCAGGATAGGGCTCACAAGCTTCGATTACATGTTTGTCAGTGCATTGTTTGAAACAGAAAATTGTCAGACACTGATCCCAGAAAAACATAGTCTTTCAGTATCTTCAATTGATGGGATATTAAGTGCATGGAATAAGTAGAGAATTTCATTAATAAGTACTGAAAAAAATATAATTAGTGTTGTTTTATCTGAAGGAGTAGCTTTCATCATCATATTCTAGTTCATCATCATCATCATCATCATCTAACAGTCCATACTTAAATTTTCGGTAAACAGTGCCATCCTGGCCCATGTAGACAATGTCATCATCATCCTCTTCGTCATACATTTCATCCTGATGATCTTTATACTCAGTTGCTTGAGTCTCTCGAAAGCTAACACTGTCCTTACTTGCATTATAAACGGGGATGGATTTGGCTTGATTGGGCAGTTTCTCATATTTCCCTCTGTTAATGGGTTTTGATTTTGAACGGGTCTTTAGCAGAAGGAAGATACCAATACCAATACCCATAATGAGTAGCACTGAGACAACAGCAAATAATGCAGGTTTGCCTCCTCCTGTTTCATCTGGAACAACAACTGCTTTTCTTAAAACACATTCATCTGCAATTATTAAAAAAGGAAAACAAGGTGTAAAATTCCTACATATTATATTGTGTAATCGCTTAATCAAATTGATTAAGTCATGCTTATTAAAACAAACTGCAAAAAAAACTAGTTTGAAAATTATTGAGTGACAAAATTAACATTTGAAGATAACATGATTTATGGTTAGGATTTTGAAGAAAGCCAGCTGGCATGTTGATGTAAATAGATGCTGTTACAACATATCCTTGCAACCAAATACTCCACTTCTGTAAGAAATCCAGTTTATTGATGACAAACAGTAGCAGTAAAATTTGGCAAAAATCAGTCTTTTAACTAATTTGTGGAGAAGTTGTATTACTTATAGGTTCCTGTCAGGAATAAGTATAACTTGTGGAATTATTTCTGCATCTCAAAGTTGTAAGCTCCTAAATACCAACATATTTCTTATGAAGTGAATGTTTCATGGAGTGGAAAATCTTCCTACTTCTTTGGATTGATAATCTTTTATTTACATTTTTCTTTCCTGTACAGTTCATGTTGTCTCTTCTATTTCTTTTTGACATTTTTTTTTAAGAAAAGAAGATTCTTATTGCCCTTTTTCTTTTATAGTCCCTCACAAGCAGAGAACCTGAAAATCCCAGTCACACGAAGAGACCTGAAGTCAAATTCTAAACAGACATATTTTTGAAGAGACTATGTTGTAACTTGTAAACACCAAAACGTAAGGATTGAGATGTTAAAAACTTTAAAATTCTCAATCCAGATTAATTAGAGGTAGGTAGCCCAACCAGCTCATTTATTATTTATCTTAATGAAGCTTGTAGTCTCATGGTTAACAGGTTTTACAGACCCAGGGCTGCTAGTTTTCAGGGCTTAGTAAACCTAATAACAGTGGGGAGAGCAGGACAGTTTTGAACACCTCAAGATAGTTCATGTGAGCAGATGTCACTTCATAAATTGACACTCTTGCCTTTGATATGACCTTCCCTCATATACAGACACCCTCAGGAGTGCTTCTAGGCCATCCACAAACCAAGCCTGTCAATGAAACTGACTTCTAGTGGAGATTGTGGTAAAGTGAATATGCATGCTGTGGAAACTCTACAGCATGTCAAGAAATCTGAAGTTTTGGGTTTCAAAATTAACATATAACCTTTCTCCTTCTCGCTGATGAGCATAACCTGATTCTGTTAATATCAAGACTTAAGGTTCTGCTGCAATCTCGTGCCAACATTATTTTTAGGATCTGCAATGATGGAACCCAGCCAAAACCATGCACCACTCTTTGCAATCTTCCTGGATACACAAAAGAATCAAATACTAAAAAGATAATATTTCAAATTTATATAGTTCTTGATTTCAACGATTATACTAATTGGCTCAAAAAGTAGTAACTTATTTAGCTTTAACTTTGTCAACTACTTTAACAGATAAACAATTGAAGCCTTAGATGGATTTTGACAAATAATGAAGTTTTAAAGACACTCAGAGTCTCACCAAAACTCATGTCACAATCACAGCAATCTTCAACATCCGGCAGAGCAGATTTGCAACAGTTTAAACACTTGCCATCAGCAAGATTTATCAAGAGACCGAGATGACAATCTGTGCAGTTATTAGGTCCTGGTCCTTTACACTCCAGACAAGTGTCATGACATTTCTCGCACTGTGTTTCTGGGTCCTAATAATTAGAGTCAGGGAAAAAATGGCATTTTAAAAAAATCCATGTCAATTAATAACAATGTAAACAAACTGCAAAACTGATTGTCTATATGTATTATTCAGTATTTTGGTAGAGACATTTTGAAAGATTAATTATTGGATCAATATTGATTAGATTAAAATCTAATTTTTTTTAAAGTAATAATTAAAATATCACGAAACAAATAATTATGATGGATGAAAATGTCAGTTTAAATAGTTTGAACCAGTGTTAACTAAGTAGCAGCAAGTTAATTGATCCTTGCCTAACATGGCAAATAATGACTGTATTTTTGTGCTCAAATGGACTGTAGCTTTGTTTTCTCCATCAGTAAAATTATTGCCTGCTCAGAAAGAATGGATTGTTTGAGCTAGAGACACTATGCAATCTCAAAGTAGGTGAATATGCAACTATATCGAACTTGGATCACATTTAAAAATGGTAAATAGTTGAATCCAAAGTAAATATATGAAATTGCCAATTAGCACCTTTTACTAGGATGAAATGGAAAATTGGTTAGAAAGAAAATGGGAGACCAATTAGTGAAACACACTTAAATAGAAGGCTTGTAAGAAATGAGTGAAATACATTTTGACCAGGTGTAATAGAGGGTGGGATGTGTCTTTGTTTAAATAAAGGCCCAAATGTAGGCATTAGCTATTATAAGGTGGCGCAGAGGTTGCCTGGTGCTAATGTCAGTAATTCTGAGCCCAAGGTGAATGGGCTGGGACATGGGTTTGAATCCCAACATGGCAGATGATGAAACTTGCATTCAAAAAAGTCTGGAATTAAACTTCATGGTGACCATATAGCTATTGTAAAAATCCATTCAGCTGACAAATAGGGAAGGACATCTGTGCTTATCTGGTCTGGACTATAAATGATTCTCAATCCAAGGCAATGTAGTTGACTCTTATCTGCTGCTGAAATAGCTGAACAAATCATTAAGTTCAAGGCCAGTTAGGAATGTCAGCTTTGCCAGTGACAAGCACACCTCATGCAAGAATTTTTAAAAATTGATTTTGAAACATGAACCTAATGAATATAGTGAGTGGCATGTGATTAATGAGGAACAGATATATGAGAATTCTTTAAAAAGTAAAGAACATTCAGGTGGCAAGTATTTTACAGTGGAAAATCAGGAAATGGACGTCTAAACAATTATCCATAACTGAAATAAAGCTGATTGGTCTATAATTTTCTGCCTTCTCCATTTAACAGTTCCTTTTTAACTGCATGCTTGAGGCTTTGTGCTAAAACAGAGGGCAAAGCCCCTATTCTATCAATGTGTTCAGGACAAGTGCAGAGCAAGATGCAAAGTTTCTCTGTTTCTTTTATCGTTATAGCTATATTAGAAGTCACTTTGCGTTAAGTACCTCGGACAGCAGGTATTCTCCGGCAAAACACTGAGAACTGCAGATACTTCCGTACATCTGGAAGCCCCAATAACAGGAAGTACATCGAATAGGTCCCTTACCTGGAAAAACAGAAATCTTTCAATTTGCTTTTTCAGGGATTCAGAGGAACTTCTGCCATATACTATATAGGGGAGGGGTTTGGGGGTGGAGACAGTAGTGTAATGCATGACATTGGATGCAAAGGGAAATTCTAACAACAGCCCTTCAATGGATGAAGAACCAAGTGATAACCGCTTCCTGCTCAATAACAAGAAACCTTCTGTAGGTTACTTCTAAACTGCACATTATTTTCATTTTTTCCTTCGAAAAATACACAAGGACAGGAGTTAAAAACGCAGTTTAAATTCTAGGGAGGAGTTGTGGGATTATAAATTCACATGTGTATCAGGCTGAGGATTAGTGTGCTATAAAGGTCATTGCCAAAGAACCATCCCTTAGAAACGCCTGTGCTTCAGGAAAAGCCCTTCTGGTACTTTGAATGCTAGACGCCGAATGGCCAGCAACCAGGCAAAAGAGGAACAAGATAACAAAAGGAATCCAACCATGTTCGAAAGAAATCAGAACTACAGAATCTCAACCAATCTGCAAAACTGAGAATTGTGAAACCAGCTGTTCAACTATCAATATCAGTGCTATTAAACCTCCACCAAGGCAGCTTTAAAGTCCAACTATCTACTCTTCGCCAACAATTCAAAGACTGATTTTTTTTCACACTTATCTCAGCTGTCTCAATAGTATAGAGAAATGGCCAGCAGTGCCAAACAATGGCCAATGATCTTCACTACTCTGTTAGAGTACATGTCACAATCTTCCTTCCGTTATCTCATATGCAACCTGCACCTCACACCAAGCTTCATGGTCTACCACTCTTCCTACTATATGCACCGTTTTTAATCACTCGGTCTCATTCCTCCTCAATTCTCCCATACCACTAACCTTGTATGGTACCTGCACTGTCTACTCACTACCTCTGAACACCTCACCAACTTTTCCCCATCTGCACCAGCATTAACAGTCATGCCATTCACTTCTATTGAAATCATAAAATCGCTACAATGCGGAAACAGGCTATTCGGCCCATTGAGTCCACACTGACCCTCCGAAGAACATCCCACCCAAACTCACCCCCCTTTTCTATCCCTGTAATTCTGGATTTCCAATGGATAACCCACCTCACCTGCACATAATGGGCAATTCCCCATGGCCAATCCACCTAACCTGCATATTTTTGGACTGTGGGAGGAAACTGGAGCACCCAGAGGAAACACATGCAGACACAGGGAGAATGTGCAAACTCCACACAAACAGATACCCAAGGGTGGAATCGAACCCAGCCCCTGGTGCTGTGAGGCAGCAGTACTAACCACTGAGCCACTGTACCGCCCATAAAGCTCACTCAGTTCCTCCCTTTTCTCTCATTCCAGGAGAAGACAGCCGACAAGAGTGCAGAAAGGTCTCAGGTGGATGCCCAATTTCAGCATCACAGCCTCCTAGAGAATAAAATCTTGCTCTTCAGATAGAAGACTAGGGCTGATCTATGTGGATGACAAGACATCCATGTCCCACTAAGTACCATTCCACATTCTGCTGCAGATCTCTCATCAACCATGCAGGCAATGTTATTCATTGCACCCCACTTCTAACTATTGCCTGCAATACCTTGATACCTTTGAGACAAAAGAATAATGAGATATTCACTAACTTTGCAAAGAAACAGCCTGCTCTCCCAGAAACCACCTACTCAACTTCTGTGGATGAGAGCCCTGATACACCAGAGGAAGCATCAACATGACTTTCTCCGGCATCCACTAGCAACTCACATACTAACCCCTCAGTAGCAATGTTAAGCTTAGAAAGTTTGAGTATCATCGATAGTCACAGGTGAGGTGCTGGAAGACTGGAGGTTGGTTAACATGGTGCCACTATTTAAGAAGGGTAGTAAGGACAAGCCAGGGAACTATAAGCCAGTGAGCCTGATGTCGGTGGTGGGCGAGTTCTTGGAAGGAATCTGAGGGACAGGATGTATATGTATTTGGAAAGGCAAGGACTGATTAGGGATCGTCAACATAGCTTTATGCTTGGGAAATCATGTCTCAAAAACTTGATTGAGTTTTTTGAAGAAGTAACAAAGAGGATTGATGAGGGCAGAGCGGTGGGCATGATCTATATGGACTTCAGTAAGGCGTTCGACAAGGTTCTCCATAGAAGACTGGTTAACAAGGTTACATCTCATGGAATACAGGGAGAACTAGCCAATTGGATACAGAACTTGCTCAAAGGTAGAAGACAGAGGGTGATGGTAGTGGAGGGTTATTTTTCAGACTGGAGGCCGTGAACAGTGGAGTGCCGCAAGGATCAGTGCTGGGTCCACTAATTTTCTTCATTTATATAAATGATTTGGATGTGAGCTTAAGAGGTATAGTTAAGTTTACAGATGACACCAAAATTGGAGGTGTAGTGGACAGCGAAGAAGGTTACCTCAGAGTACAATGGGATCTTGGTCAGATGGGCCAATCAGCTGAGGAGTAGCGGTTGAGTTTAATTCAGATAAATGTTACTGCATTTAGGAAAGCAAATCTTAGCAGAACTTATACACTTAATGGTAATGTCCTAGGAAGTTTTGCTGAACAAAGAGACCTTGGAGTGCAGGTTCATAGCTCCTTGAGAGTAGAGTCACTGGGAGATAAGGTAGTGAAGAAGGCATTTGGTATGTTTTCCTTTATTGGTCAGAGTACAGGAGTTGGGAGGTCATGTTGTGGCTGTACATGACATTGATTAGGACACTTTTGGAATCTTGCATGCAATTCTGGTCTCCTTCCTATTGGAAAGATGTTGTGAAACTTGATAGAGTTCAGAAAAGATTTACAAAGATGTTGCCAGGGTTGGAGGATTGAGCTATAGGGAGAGGTTGAATAGGTTAGAGCTGTTTTCCCTAGAGCATCGGAGGCTGAGGGGTGACCTTATAGAGGTTTATAAAATCATGAGGGGCATGGATAGGGTATATAGGGTAAATAGGCACTCCAGAACTAGAGGGCATAGGTTTAGGGTGAGAGGGGAAAGATATAAAAGAGACCTAAGGGGCAACCTTTTCATGCAGAGGGTGGTACATGTATGGAATGAAGTGCCAGAGGAAGTGGTGGAGGCTGGTACAATTGCAACATTTAAAAGGCATCTGGATGGGTATGTGAATAGGAAGGGTTTGGAGGGATATTGGCTGGGTGCTGGCAGGTGGGATTAGATTGGATTGGCACAGACAAGTTGGCACAGACAAGTTGGACTGAAGGGTCGTTTCCATGCTGTACATCTCTATGACTCTATGAGAGCAATTCCACAGCAGACCAGGGCAGAAATAGCCCATGCATCTGCCACTCAGAGGACTGCCAGAGAAGAGCCACTAATTTAGCCCCAGATGCTAGAGGACCAGTGGTGTCAACAAGTAGGGAATTGTCTGCAGGCACACGGAGGAAGAGGAGCAGCAGATAGGCATGTAGGACACAATGGCCCTCAGTGCCCAAGGGCTCAAGGAGTGCCACTTTACTGTGGGGACCCAAATGACCCAAGCATGACCTCTAACCTAACTTTAAAGTGCACAGACTTGCCCCAAAAAGAGTCCAGGGAAGTTCCTGTTGAGAGAAGAGAGAGTCTTTAACTCAGGAGTCTTCGACAAGGAGGTTGAGTGAAGTGATTACGCCACAGTTGAAGAGGGTGAAGACATGACTGCCCAGCTGGTTCAGTGTGCTACATGCATGATGTGGGAGGTCAACGACTCTGGTGTATCTGGCTCGTACATCTGTGGAAAGTGTGTGCATGTTCAGCTACTGACAGAGCATATCGCAACACTGAAGAAAGAACTCGAGGACCTTAGGCTCATCCGAGAGAACAAAATCTTTCTGGACAGGACCTTCAGTGAGGTTATTACACAAACCATACCAGAAGAGAGCAGAAGAGAGAAGACGATAAGGAAGGCAAAGAGGAGACAGGTGCAAGAGACCGCGGGGGAAGTACCTGTCAGAAACAAGTTGAATATTTTGGAAACAGTACAGACAGATGACACTGCCAATCCATGAGGCGGTCAGGTCTGTCAATCAAAAGTTGGTGTGGAGGCAGAGCCGAGGAGTCAGACATCGCACAGAGCCGTGGTGATAGGGGACTCCATAATGAGAGGAACTGAATGGGGTTTCTGTGGCAACAGGCGGGATTTAAGGATGGTGTGTTGCCTTCCTGGTGCCAGGATTAAGGACATCGCAGACAGAGTGCAGGAAATCCTCAAGGGCGAAGGTGAAGAGCCAGAGGTGGTGGTACATGTCGGCACAAATGATGTTGGGAAGAAGAGGAGGAATATACTACAGCGGGACTTCGGAGAACTAGGAAGAAGGCTGAAAACAGGACGTCCAGAGTGGTCATCTCTGGTTTGCTTCCAGTTCCTTGGGCTGGAGAGGCCAGGAAAAGGGAGATAATGGACTTGAATGTGTGGCTGGGGAACTGGTGCAGGAAGCAAGGATTTAAATTCTTGGATCACTGGGGTATGTTTTGTGGTAAACATAAATTACACAAAAGAGATGGGTTGTACCTTAATGGGTTGGGGACCAGCATTCTGTCAGGCAGGTTTGCTACTGCAACACAGCTGCATTTAAACTAAATAGCGGGGGGGGAGGGGACAAACTGGAAGTTTAAGAAGGAAATTGAAGGGAAAGTTAGAACAAGGGAAGTCAAGAAAGACAATGGTATCAATGAAGCAGAAAACTCAAAAAGGGATCATGCCGTAAGGTTGAATGAAATAGGGGTGATAGGAAGGGTGAGGGCAGCAACAAATTAAAAATACTATATATGAATGCACAAAGTATTAGAAATAAGATGGATAAGATTGAGGGTCTTTTGGAAATTGGCAGCTACGATATTGTGGGGATAACTGAGACGTGGCTTCAAGTGGACAGGGCTATCGTAAGGACAGACTGACTGGCAGAGGGGGTGGGGTGGCCCTGTTGGTAAGGAATGATATTCAGTCCCTTGCGCGGGGGGAGCTAGAATCAGGGGATGTAGAGTCAGTATGGATAGAGCTGAGAAATTCTAAGGGTAGAAGTCCCTAATGGGAGTTATCTACAGGCCCTCAAACAGTAGCCTGGATGTTGTGTGTAAGTTGAATAAGGAGCTGAAATTGGCCTGTCGCAAAGATATTACTACAGTTGTTATGGGGGATTTCAACATGCAGGTAGACTGGGAGAATCAGGATGGTACTGGACCCCAAGAAAGGGAGTTTGTGGAGTGCATCCGAGATGGATTCTTAGAACAGCTTGTGCTGGAGCCTACCAGGGAGAAAGCAATTCTGGATCTGGTATTATGCAACAAACCGGATTTGGTCAGGGACCTTGAAGTAAAAGAGCCATTAGGAGGTAGTGACCACAATACAATAAGCTTTAACCTGCAGTTTGAAAGGGAGAGGGTAGAATCGGAAGTGATAATATTTCATTTGAATAAGGGGAACTATGAGGGAGGAGCTGGCCAAAGTTCAATGATGCAATACCCTAGCAGGGATGGCAGTGGAACAACAATGGCAGGTATTTCTGGGTATTATGCAGAAGATACAGGATCAGTTCATTCCAAAAAGGAAGAAAGATCCTAAGGGAGGCAAGGGTGGCTGACGAGGGAGGTTAAAGACGATATAAAGACAAAAGGGAAAAAGTATAACATAGCAGAGATGAGTGGGAAATCGGAGGACTGGGAAGCTTTTAAAGAACAACAGAGGATAACTAAAAAGGTAATATGCAAGGAAAAAATGAGGTACGAAGGTAAACTGGCCAAAAATATAAAGGAGGATAGTAAAGGCTTTTTTAGGTATGTGAAAAGAAAAAAAATGGTTAAGACTAAACTTGGGCTCTTGAAGACAAAAACGGGTGAATTTATTACGGGGAACAAAGAAATGGCAGAAGAGTTGAATTGGTACTTCAGATCTGTCTTCACTGGGGAAGACACGAGCAATCTCCCTGGTGTAATAGTGGCTGAAGGACCTTAACTAAAGGGAATTTATATTAGGCAGGAAATGGTGTTGAGAGACTGTTAGGTCTGAAGGCTGATAAGTCCCCGGGACCTGATGGTCTACATCCCAGGGTACTGAAGGAGGTGGCTCTAGAAATCGTGGATGCATTGGTGATTATTTTCCAATGTTCTATAGATTCAGGATCAGTTCCTCCGGATTGGAGGGTGGCTAATGTTGTCCCACTTTTTAAAAAAGGAGCGAGAGAGAAAGCAGGAAATTATAGACCAGTTAGTCTGACCTCAGTGGTGGAAAAAATGCTGGAGTCAATTATAAAGGATGAAATTATGACACATCTGGATAGCAGTAACAGGATAGGTCAGAGTCAGCATGGATTTATGAAGGGGAAATCATGCTTGACTAATCTTCTGGAATTTTTTGAGGACGTAACTCTGAAGATGGACAAGGGAGATCCAGTGGATGTAGTGTACCTGGACTTTCAGAAAGCCTTTAATAAAGTCCCATATAGGAGGTTAGTGAGCAAAATTAGGGCGCATGGTATTGGGGGCAAAGTACTGACTTGGATTAAAAATTAGTTGGCTGACAGGAAACAAAGAGTAGTGATAAATGGCTCCCTTTCGGAATGGCAGGCAGTGACCAGTGGGGTACCGCAGGGATCAGTGCCAGGACCGCAGCTTTTTACAATATATATTAATGATGTAGAAGATGGTATTAATCGTAACATTAGCAAATTTGCTGATGATACAAAGCTGGGTGGCAGGGTGAAATGTGAGGAGGATGTTAGGAGATTACAGGGTGACCTGGACAGGTTAGGTGAGTGGATAGATGCATGGCAGATGCAGTTAAATGTGGATAAATGTGTGGTTATCCACTTTGGTGGCAAGAACAGGAAGGCAAATTACTACCTAAATGGAGTCAAGTTAGGTAAAGGGGCAGTACAAAGAGATCTGGGTGTTCTTGTACACCAGTCAATGAAGGCAAGCATGCAGGTACAGCAGGTAGTGAAGAAAGCTAATAGCATGCTCGCCTTCATAACAAGAGGGATTGAGTATAGAAGCAAAGAGGTTCTTCTGCAGCTGTACAGGGCCCTGGTGAGACCGCACCTGGAATATTATGTGCAGTTCTGGTCTCCAAATTTGAGGAAAGACATTCTGGCTATTGAGGGAGTGCAGCGTAGGTTCACGAGGTCAATTCCTGAAATGGCGGGACTATCTTATGTTGAAAGATTGGAACGACTGGGCTTGTATACCCTTGAGTTTAGAAGACTGAGAGGGGATCTGATTGAGACATATAAGATTATTAAAGGATTGGACACTCTGGAGGCAGGAAACATGTTTCCGCTGATGGGTGAGTCCTGATCCAGAGGACACAGCTTAAAAATAAGGGGTAGGCCATTTAGGACAGAGATGAGGAGAAACTTCTTCACCCAGAGAGTGGTGGGTGTGTGGAATGCTCTGCCCCAGAAGGAAGTGGAGGCCAGTCTCTGGATTCATTTAAGAAAGAGTTGGATAGAGCTCTCAAGGATAATGGAATCAAGGGTTATGGAGATAATGCGTGAACAGGACACTGATTGAGGATGATCAGACATGATCATAATGAATGGTGGTGCAGGCTCGAAAGGCAGAATGGCTCATCCTGCACCTATTGTCTATTGTCATGTGATTATCCAGCTGCTTCCACAGACTGATTGATGGTTGCCATGGAAAGAGAGAGCCAGGTTCAGCACCTACAGGGTCTGCTGGAGAGGTGCATGCAATTGTTGAGTGAGGAATGGTCTTTATCTTTATACGGCCTCACTGCAGCAGATCTGCCTTCACAGGTTACATCATTTACCGGTTCCTCTCTGGCTATGGTCTCAGCCATTTTCCTTCCCACTGAGTCCTTTCAAATTCCAGAACAATAGATGGTGACAGGGAGTGACCTTCAGGCAGTAGCTTCCTGCCTCCAGCTCTCATTGTCAGTGAGGTCCCGAATATCCCCTTCCTGGTCACCCTTCTGTGAGACACATGGGTTTCACACCTCCCCAGGTCCCCACTCAACCTATAAACATGAGCCTGAACCTGCCTTCTTTCCCCTCCCAGCCTCCGGCATCTGAGGCAACCATGCCAGGTGTGGTCATATGCTGCCTATCACTAAGTCAGGATGTTCCTGATTGTGGATGAGTGCATGTCAGTATTACCTTATTCCCATTCATGCTTTATCACATCACCCCTTTGCAAATACAATTGACCCTCCTCACAATTGGCAATCGCCTTTATCCCTGGTCTCCAGTTTTCAATCCTGACAAGTAGGTTCCTGAGTCTCAATCCTGTAACAGGCTTGCCCCCACTTCCTTCCACAAGCAGGCACACTCTTATTTATATCACACCTACAAGTGCCAACATAGGTGATGTGATTGAGTTCTGACGTACACAGCAATCCTCCGATTGTAAATCTTAAACTTACCATCACAGGTTTTACAAGTTGGGTGGCACCGTTCACAAGTTTGCTCCCATTTATTTTCATAGTATTGTTCTGGACATGATGGAAAGCATTTGTTTTCTGATTTCATCAGGAAATTATTGTCCTGACAACTTAGACATTCCGTTTCACCTGGACCCCAACATTCTTTGCAGCTTGCGTGACAGTTTTCACAAACACCACTTGATCCATTTGCAAAATGCCTAAAACAAATGATGTGTGGCAATAAGGATCTTGTTTACAACATAGAAACAGATTTATTCATTTAAAAATATCTTATTTCAAGGTCATGGAGAAAAAAAATGCACAGATCAAATAATTGTCAAATCCAAACTTTTTCTTTCGTCATTGCAAACATCTTGAATTTATTTCTAATCATGATAGTCTGGAAATTGTGCCTTATTTTTACAGTGAGTTGTTGAGGGAACAGATTTGCTTAGGTCTTGTAAATTTAAGAATAAAATGTAATGGGTCACAGTCTGCTGATGGAACTAATAGGACACATTCTGATTTACACTTCGACTTTTAACAGTGATCATATCCCTGAGGATAAAATAAGAAATGAACTACTCCCTAATAGAGGACATGCACATTCCAACAGACTCAAAACTTATGGGAAGGCTTCAAAAATAAATTAGAATGAGTAAAGTTGCAAATAGAATTGAAACCAATAGAAAAAGGTACAAGACATTAAATAAGGAAGGAAATTTAACCAAAGACAGGACTCAAAAATAAGAATATTACCTCCAGGGAATGGAACAACTCTCAAAATTGAGGAAACAAAGGTTACATAAAACTAAGGACTTGATCTTAGTATAGCTATGTACCCTGACCAAAATTACATTATACTACTTACACAATCCTCCAAAAGTGAAGCATCCAAATTAAATTTTCTGAATTAATGGAGGTCAGCAATTTCAATATAAGTAAGGACATTAATAGATGAAATTTGATAAAAGCAAGGGTAAAGTCGAATTTCCTTGTGGAGCAGCGAGGGTGGAAGAACAGAGACAGGAAGAAAGGAAGGGAGGGGAAGGAAGAAAATCAACTAAAGGAAGGGCGGGAGGGCAAGGAAGGAACAGGAAGACAGAAATAGCAAAGGGAAGGAGAGACAGGAAGGCAGAGGCAGAAAGAAAGGGAGGGAGGGAGAGGGGGAGAAAGGAAGGAAACAAATGGGAAGGGAAGGGGTGGTATGGAAAGAAAATATTGACTTAGAAATAAATATTGACCTGAACATTAGGGATAACTCATTTGCTCATGTTTAAAATCGTGCTAGAGTAAATCTTTTCTATTCAATACAGCAAGAAGATGGGGTCTCAGTTTATTGTCTCATCTGAAAGTCAACAACACCTTAAAGTTATATAGCACTTTTAATGTAATGAAATGTCCCAAGAAACTCTGCAGGTACACTTTAAAGCAAAATATGACACTCACTCATGTAAGGATGTATTACGTCAAACAACCAAAATCTTGGTCGATGAGATCAGTTGTAGAGAGAACAAGGAAATAATTTCAGAGCTTTAAGTCTAGGCAGCTCAATGCATGCCCACTATCTACATGGCACATGTCAGGAGTGTGATGTAATGCTCTCTATTTGCTGCATGCAGCTACAACAACACTCAAGGAGTTCAACTCCATTCAATACAAAGCAGCTCACATGATTTATATACCATCTACCAACTTCAACACTGAGGCACAGCATCAGTAGTGAGTTGCATCCACAATATATGTTGCAGTAATGTACCCAGGGTTCTTCCACCAGCAGCTTCCAAACATTTACCATTTAGAAGGACAAGAGCAGCAGACAAATGGCAACATATTTGCCTACAAGTTCCTTCCAAGCCATACTCTATCTTGACTTGAGAAATATTCTATATTATTCTTACTTCACTGTCACTGGATCAAAATTCTGGAACTCCCTTCGTAACAGTAATATAGCCTTCCTTACATTTAAAGGACTACAATGGTTGAAGAAGGCACCTCACCTCTATTTTCTCCAGGTAAATTAGGGATCAGCATTAAAGCTGGTCTCACCAGCAATGCTAATATTCCATGAACAAATAAATAAAATACAAAGTGAAGCAGCTTTTGCTTCAGTTGTATAGACCCTTGGTCAGGCCCATTTGGAGTAATGTGTTCAGTTCTGGAGTGTACATGTGCACTTGGATGTATTGACCTTCGTGATGTTACACAGATTCATCAAAATGCTATGAACTCTTACAGAGGCACATCATAAAGTCAGTGCATACATTTGGTTTAAATCCTTTAGAACCTGAAATGGAATCTGATCCAAATATTTAAAAAGTTAAAGGATTACAATCTGGTGCAGAGTGGCCAACGAAACATTGCATGCTGTCAAGTCTTAGGAGAAAAAATACCATTGTTGCTTGAGCTTTTCTTACTTACAAGACTTTTTCTCAGCAACTGCTGTTATCTTCTAGTTGACTTAGTCATTAATCATCAATATTAAATACCATAAACAGCTTTGTAAAACCTCAAGTACATACATTGACTGCATTTTCTTCATATTGCATGAGGATAATTGTTTCAAAACATCCCCATTGAAATGAAATACAATTGCGTGAATCCACAAAAATTGCTCCTTGACAAGTTATTCTTTTCTAAGAGTTTACTCAGTAGATCACCCTAAATTACTTGAAAGCTTTCCTACAGCTGATGCTACATTTTTGTCGCTTGGTTTCTAGGCATATGGTTTTTGCAATTTTTTCAAAATGATTCCCACTATCCTGTGCTAAAATCTATAAGGAATTTAAAAGAAACATATTAGGCTGGATTTTCCGATGGCCTGATAGTCAGTTCTGTGGCGTAGATGGAAATTGCACATGGGGAGCATGCAGAATGCTCGACAAAGGAGACACCAAGGCAATTGCCTGGAAGACTGAAGATTTCTACTGGGGAAATTTCCCTTTGCCTTGATTCTCCAAAACGTCTCTTTAAATCAGAGAGTTTGGAGGGTTCTGTTGAAGTTAAGTATGCACTCAGGAAAAGCTAGACGATTAAAACCATTGTCTAACTCCTGAGAAACTATTAAGCCATACCCTCTCTCCCAAAGTAGTACACGCACCTACATACCCCAAACCCTTTACATCCCCAGATCCTGATTCGACACTCTCCATTGCTGGACACAACATACCACACACCACCTTTCCTCCTGGGAGTTGATCCAACCACTGCTCCCACTCTTGGGACTCTACCCCTGCCTCCAGTGCTGCACCTGACAGCTTTGCTCTACCCCAGGAAGTGACAACCCCTGCTGCTGGCACTTTACCTACCCGTACTATATCCCCTACCCACTTGGCACTTTACCCCTACCCATGTGGCACCCTATTTACCTGGCCCTCTGCACCCTACTCACCTGGCAGCCTACCCACTAACAACATGGTACCTGGCACTGTCATCTATGGTTATCATACACACTTGCCCTTTCACAGGAACTGTCAAAGTGGCTGGCTGTGATGCTGGACTTTTAAATCACAGAATATGGCAACTGACTGCTGTGAAAGATAGCATGTGGTATGCCTTCCCCCCGTTCTGTGCTATGAGAGACCTGTCACAATGAAAGTACATTTCTGAAGGAGCAGTGGTTCGAATCTCCTTTCAGAAATGCAGAGATCTTCCCTTGCATAAAAAATAAGCTCTGTGAGATTCCCCTCCTCACAAAATCCGGTCCATTATTTAAAAATGTTTTCCTTACTTTCAGATGTACTCATTTTTAAAAAACAAAACTTATATTAAACTAAGTTGCAAGCATTATACAATTCAAATGACAATCATAAACAGTAAGCACTTGAAGCAGACCTTGATACATTATCTAATGCAAAAGGAGCTTCTTCAATCTGTCAGTCTCTCCAGTTTAATTTTCAGTGGAGCAACTTTAATCTGATGGGTGGCACTTACCCAGATCCACAGGTCTTGACGCACATCAAGTTCAGTCTGTACCAGTCTGCTTTACAGGTAAGGCACTGTGTGCTCGACCTCCCATTGCAGGTTTTACAGCTTTTGTGACAAGCAAAGCATTGACGTCTATTCTGGTCTGTGTAGTAGCCATGTGGACATGTGTCCACGCATGTTGTATCTAATTGAAAGATAAATGGGTATAATGGTAATTATAATAAGATGAAACAGTAAAGAGTGAAATACCTCTACCATGTTGTTGTTGAGAAATAAATTTTATAAACCTGTTGTAAAGTACATCATTGGAAGATCAACCAATTTTAGAAAGCAATACTTTATGAATCTTAAAACTTACAGCAAATAATCATCTACTGGAATTAATCACAATAATTTTTGACAGAATGAATGTCATACAAGTTGCAGTAATGCCAGTTCCAAAGTAAATTTTATGTTGCCAACATGTGGTTTATTTTGTAATGAAGAAACATATTCATGTTTATTTGTACATACTGAAGTGGATTGGCAGGGCGGCATCATCCACCACGAGAATGTGAGGAGAAGGACAGCATGTTTTCTGTGGCAGAGGACTGAGTGCGTGTTTTTAAAATAAGGTTTACCAGCAGCTATGGCTGTTGCCTATTAAGATTTGAAGACTTCACAAGGGATCATTTACAGATTAGGGGCAGAGAGACCAGAGGCAAAGCCAGGGTTACTTTTCAGCACCCCACTTTCTAAAGCTAAGCTGTTTGATTGGACACTGTGTATCTAGAGATGGGGAACTGCTGGGACTTGTTGTGCAGCCTTTGTGGAGGATGGGAGAGGCATGTGACGTCCATTTAACCTCTGTGTCACCGCCAGATTCCTGGTGATTTCAGGGATGGTGGGGGTCAAGTGGCTTAATAATGAGTTAATTGACATCCTACCCTGAGCAGGCAAGTTGCACACATTGGCTCCACCCCAAGCCCAACTTAGTTTCAGGAGGCTGTCCTGCTGTCAGTGGACTGATCTCTCTGATCTTGTGAACTTAGCCACCATGACACAACAGCATGAATTCAATTCCACCTAGTTGCCTGTGAATGAAACTGCTATTTTTGCTATGATCCTCCTTTCTTGAGTGGACTGTGGAAGACAGTAATCTCATATGGAAGGGGTGAGTTGTTTTCAAAGATAAAGTAAATCATTTTATGACAGTCTCACAAATTCATAAAAACCATGGCATGAGTTTGCTGAACCTGTCTTTTGCTGTTTGGTTTTGACTCTGTTTCCAGTCCCCGCCATCTACATTTCTTCAAAGTCAAAACCAAATAAAGTCTAAAAAAATAGTTTCAGTATCACAAAGAAGTTCCAAAAGTTTCACTCTAAGATAGATAACTATCTCCTCAAATGTCATAAAAGGACAATGCACACTTGACAAAAGTGAATGTCTGGAGAAACTTATTTGTACTTAGTGTACATGCTGGCATGTTGTATTCATATCAGCTCTACCTCTACTGCAAGTGCTTTGTGCATAGTCTGTGGCAATCATTAAACACACAACTTTAAAACATGATGTCAGGAATGGTGCAGCCATCTTCCAGTTACTGAAAGAAATAGCAAGGAAGAAGTGAAGAACACATCTCTCCATTCCCACCACAGCAACCTCCAATTTTGAATTAATAGAAAAGTCAAAATGCCTGCCAATTTTCCATTCCTTACTCTTGTGGAAATGAAGGGAGATTGAGACAGAATAAGACTTTTTCCTGTTTTAGTGGCAAGACAATGAAATATCTGCGGAGTTAAAACTTTGAGCAAATTAGAGCAACAACACTGCTATCAGTGTTGGGGGAAAATTGCTACAAGCTTTTTCGCAGCCTAGATCTCACTGAGGAGCAGAAAAGACAGATTTTCAAAGTACATTTTAAACCCATGTTAATGTTATTTATATGCAGGATGTGTCCAACCACAACAAAGTGTTGGAGAGGTTGGTGACTGAGTTATCAAGTGCCACTTTCATTGTAATAACCTGTTAATTGGCACTCAGTTTGGCTTCTGATAAGGCAACCCAGCTCCTGACCTCACTACAGCCTTGGTCCAAACATGGACAAAAGAGCTGAATTCTGGAATGGAGTTGAGAGTAACTTGTCATCAAAGCAGCAATTGACTGAGTATGATGTCAAGGAGCCTAGCAAAACTGGAGTTGTTGGGAATAAGGGGAAAACTCTGCTGCCTTCAGTCCTACATAGCACAAAGGAAAACATTATTGCGAAGTTCCTCAGCGTCTTAGGTGCAACCATCTTCAGCTGCTTCATAAAAGACCTTCCCTCAATCATAAGATCTGAAGTTGGCATGTTTGCTGATGACTACACATCATTTGTGACACCTCAGACAGTGAAACAGTTTGTGTCCAAATGTAGCAAGACATGAACAACATCCAGACTTGAACTGAAAAGTGGCAAGTAACATTTGTGTATTTGGAGTAGCTCTCAGTCAAAGGAAAACTAGGTAAACTAAGTTAAGATTAAAATGACCAAGCGAATTTCTATTTGTACCATGTGCTAATCAGAGTCTTCATGAAACAATTAATATACACAACTCCAGCAGTAATCGTAGTATTTTATTATGTGGTCTTCAAGTGATTACCAGTTTGACAGATCAGGGAAAACTTTAAGGAAAAAAATGTTTACTTGCAACCCAGTCTGATTATTCCTCAATTAGTGTTTTACCTTCCTTATCACTGGGACACAGAACAACCAACGTTTGACAAATGTTAGGAGTAAGACTTAGGATCAAAGTAAATGAAATGAATCGTAAATCCAATTAATTATTCAGATCGTTTTCTCTTTAGAGTAACATATAGCAAAAAAAGTTACATTTTAAAAATAAAATTAATAATCTGTGCTCCATTAAGAGAGATTTTGAACAAGACCAGTTATTATCCTGAAGAAGGGCTTATGCCTAAAACGTCGATTCTCCTGCTCCTTGGATGCTGCCTGACTTCCTGCGCTTTTCCAGCAACACATTTTTCAGCTCTGTTCTCCAGCATCTGCAGACCTCACTTTCTCCCAGTTATTATCCCTTGTCAAATTGAGTTCTGAAACATTATTGTGTTGTTTTCCAGTTGCTGGATCTTTGAACAACCTAACACATACTCACTGAGTAAAAAGTGATTGTGATTGCAGCTAAGGCAATCATCCTCTGTGGGCCCATAACAGCGGTAACATTTTTTGTGACAAGGTTTACAGATCTTGTCCATGTACATATTCAGGGCACAATCCTTGTGCATTACGCAGTGTCCCTGTCTGTTCTTTATCATCCCATCTCGACAATATATGCAGTCTGTTGAATCCGGTCCTTCACAGGTCCGACATGTTTTATGACACTCTACAATTGAAAGAAAAGCAAAGCAATTAGAAACTGGTATTAACATTTTCATGGTGTCATTAAGATTTACAAAATACAATGGATTAATGCAAGGAATTTAAACTTGTTCTTGTGTTTGCCTTTAATTTTTGGTGGTTGTAAATTTCAATGAAAACCAAGCTGTATCTCTATTTTTTCATGTTACGTTGCTTCCCAGTTACACCAGTAAGAACCAAACACAGAACACTGGAGAAACTCAGCAGCTCTGGCAACATCTGTGGATGGAGAAACAGTGTTAACATTTCGAGTTTGGTATGACTCTTTTTCAGAATGTAAGAGCTGATGAAGAGTCAAAATGTTAACTCTTGTTTCTTTCTCCACAGATGCTGCCAGACTTGCTGAGTTTCTCCAGCATTTTCTGTATTTGCTTCAGACTTCCAGCATCTGCAGTATTTTTCCTTTAGACCAGTAAGAAATAAAGTTGCACACCACTGCACTAACAAACCCTGTCTATCTAATCTGCATCCTCCCCAATCCATACTGATCAACGACAGTATCAAATAAGCATATGTAAGATCACTGATTTCCCCACCTAAATTCAACACTATTGTGCCTGTTTTATAAACCTAAAATCAGTACAATGATAGCTAGCTAGCTTATCAAGCAGAAACCTCTGGTAAAGTACATGGGCATTTGGGCCACTGCTCAATTGGATGAGTTTAGGTGATCATTACTGTCCTGTTGCATGACCCATTTCATGACCAGGTTGCTAAATTTCTTTAGATCAGTTGCTTGTGATGAACAAACTTCAATTTGTCTTTTCATGTCTTGAGAAGTTTATGCAGCAGTTCTTTGAAGCGCCACTGGAGGTTGCTCAAAATGAAATTTTAAAGTCACAGTCTTAGAATCATGGAAATGATCAACTGAAAGGAGGCCATTCAGCCCACCATATCTAAATCTTTCCAGAAAAGAGCTATCCAGCCATTTCCACTTTCGAGCATTTAGGCCAGAGCCCTGTATGGTATTGTACTTTGACTGCATGTCCAAGTAAATGAGGTTAGGATTTTCCATCTAACAATCTTTCAGGAACCAAATTCCAGTCCACCCTTACCTTCTAGGTGAAAACATTTCTTGGCATTTCCTCTACTCCTTTAAAAATTCCTATAATCTATGGTCCTTGGTTACTTGCTGCTCTGCTAAGGAAAATAGGTGCTCCCCAAACACTCTATGCCTCCCATAATTCTATAGACTTCAATAAAATCTCCTCTCAACCACTTTTGTTCCAAAGAAAACAATCCCAGGTTATCCAATTCCTCTTCCTAACTAAAATGCTTTACTTTAATAGCAGTGTCTATGTAAATCTCCTTTGTGGCCTCGATAGTGTAATTATATTCTTTTTTTTAAAGTGATGGGCCAAACTTCTACAGTACACAAGCTGAGGTCAAATGACTGGTTTATAAATGTCTTGCTCTTCCTATATTCTTTGACTCAGCTAATGAAACATGTATTTCTTCAGAACTCCCTTGTGTTATGTTACCTTTGGTGATCTATGCAGATGCAGACCAATGTGCTTTTGTTCCTCTCAGTTCACAGTACCCTACCTTTAATTGGCAGATTCTCTTGTTAAATTTATAACCTCACAGGTTAAATTAAAAAAAAATGTTATTTGTAATGTTGAAGAGAGAACACGTGGTTTCTTCTAGCTTGACAAACAACTGTGGGTCACTTTGTCCTGTATGCTATTTGAGTCTTTTCCCTTTGCCCCAGACTCACCTGTAGTCCTTGGCTGTGCCCAATATTGGTTAGGCCCCGATAGGCAAGTTGCATCAAAGTGCCTGATTGACGTTTGAAGCTCCCCTGAATAAATTATGATAAGGCCCATGAATGAGTTTGAATGGTCCTTGTAACCTCTCTGTTAATGCAATGTTGCTGTGCACCACTGGAATCATACTTAATCCGGGGTGTGACGATGCTGCTCCTATAAGAAGGTTATGTTGTTCTTGTTTTTTTTTTCAGAAAGGTCGTAAAAGTCACAGACTCTGAAAAGTCTAAGTTGAAGGGTTTTAGGGCTAATTTGAATATAGCTAACAGATACTGCCTCAGGCAAAAGGCTTTTAAGTTTTAAAAAAACACTTGTACAATGAAAGGGGAGTGGCCAGTTCTCCCAATTTAGCTTTAGTTTGATTTGGTTTTTGGCAGCCTGACTATTCAATGAAAGTAGTCAGGCAGTTGTAAAAGCTGCTGGACCCAAAGAAGCACGTCCATGATGGTACTCTCTATCTGACTTCTCTCCTATAAGACCCAGTGTTTAATTTAACCTTTTGTGCCAAGAGGTGTTTATGGGAATTGTTGCAAGTGTTGGGAACAGCATCATTAAGTTGGCATAATCTGTTGGGTGTTTGGATAGGTTAAGCTATTCAGTATTCTGTTCTCAGTCGAGTTTCATTCAGTAATCTTGTAAATAAATTGTTTTGTTTCAAACTAAATGGTTTGACCAGATACATCACTCCTGGAATATCTGTGTTACACCTGCTTAAAACAACTAGCGAAGTTAGGGTCTGGGATACTTTCTTGAAATGTTTTGAGGGGGTCAGGTCTGGTTCATAACAAGGGCACTAAGTAATTTAGGTCCCAGGATATCTTCATTAAAATCATTTATTAGGTTGAAAATTATGATAGCAATTCAATGAATTCCAACCCAATATGGGAATAATTAGGTAAAATATATGTATTTGCAAATTACATTGGTGGACCTCAATTCACAAAACATCTTGAGTTATATTAAGTATTAAGTATTGATAAAATGTCTTTATTTTACAAAAATCACAACATTCAAAATGTAGGCAGGAAATAATGACACAGTAGTAAATCTAATACCATTGCACAATATTCAGATGACAAATTTGTAACTAAATATTTTTTAAAATGCTGGGTCCTTCCTTTGGATTCTTAAAAAGACTTAATGAATTATTTTTGTCATTGGAACATGCTAAGCTTACCCTGGCACTCTTCAGTTTCCTTGTCAATGTAGGTTCCTTCAGGACAGAATTTCAAGCATTGCCCATCATGTATAATCAAAGAAGGATTGGCGCACCCTTCACAGTCATCTGAGTCTGGACCATCACACACTGAGCATTCAGGATGGCATGAAGTGCATGTGAAGGCCTGAGTGTTTTGAAAGAAACCTCGAGGACAATCCTGTACGCAAGTGCCATTATGAAAGAAAAAGTATCTGCTGCATTCTGTGGAAACCAATACATTATTATTGCCTGCTTCCAAACAAACCATAATTTCATGATGATAATAGCGTCTCAACTAAGCTGTGTAACAAGGAAAATGATGTATTAAAATAGGTTAGAACTTTACAGTTATTAGGATTACTCATCAGTTACAGGAGATAATTTTATAAGTTTAGGAAAATAGGAACAGAATTAAGCCTGTCAACTACTTGAACCTGTTCCTCGCTATTTGCAGTAGGAACTTTTGATTCCAGAAGAACATAGCACGTGGGAACAGAAGTATGCCATTCAGTTCCTTGAAACTGCTCTGCTATTCAACGAGGTCATTGCTGATCTGAATTCTCAATTCTACTTTTCTGTCTTGTCCCCATAACCCTTGATTCCCTTCGTGATTAAAAAATGTCCACTTGAATGCACTTAATGACCCAATCTCCACAACCCTCTGTGGTAAAGAATTCCACAGATTCACTACCCTCAGAGAAGAAATTCCTCTTCAACTCTGCTCGAAATGGGCATGCCCTCTGGTCCTAGGTGCAATTCCCATGAGTGCATTTCAGAAAATCATGACTCATTTTCCACGATTGTCAGGTTTTCTTTCAAATAAACAGAAACGTGAAGGGATTTCTCATTCAGTGTGGGAATGGTGAATAATTATTTTCTGTCTAAGGACCTGATACCCTGGTGATTACTCTTGAAAAACTGACAGCCTATTATACATGGTTTAATAAGGAAAATAAGGAAGGACTATATTTTGTGTCTAGTGGATTAGTAATGAATAGTCATCAACACATTCATCACTAAATGGAGGAGAGAGATCATAAGATTTTTGAACATGCTGCATCATTTGAAGATTGAATAAATAATTAAAATATTGGCCATAAGGGAAATGGCCAAATATTTGAAACAAAGATGACTGACTGAGTATGGAAAAAAAGATACTGGGATATTCAGTCAATTTTAAATCATTCTAGCAACTAACTAGCTCGGACGTCACTGACCAAATCAGTCACTACTGTGTAGTAAACCTTTATGGTTATTTGACATGGTCCCCAGCAAATCTAGATCATCAGCCAGATACTTTTATCATGAAATCTGAGCTCTTAAAGAAAATGTTAGACTAAAAAGTCATTTTTTGTGCATTTTTTGAATTTGTGTGTTTTAATATGTACATTTTATCTTTACCTGTGCACCCGTGCTCATTGCACTTTTCACAGTTTGCAGGGCAGCGTTTGCAAAGTCTTTGAGCAGTGGCATAATGTTTTCTGGAACATTTCATTTGACAACTGTTGTTGTCTAGTACGTAGGGCCTGACGCAAGATTGGCAGTTTGTAGGAGTATCTTCACAACTCTCACATGCATCATCACACTTTGCACAAATACTGTCTTTACTTTCAAAGTATCCCCTAACAAAATGAGAAATCATTGATTAGATACATACATAATTGTACAACGAAAAGATAGTAGACTATTATTCATTCCAATAAGCTCACAAGCCATTACTAATTCTCAAAATATTTTAACATTCAAATATGTTGGTGTCTCTTAAGGCTTGTTTCCCTAAACTCAGGCAGTAATTTTAGTAGTATAGAGGAAATGTTAATATTGTATTTAATTATAACTTAATGAGTTGAACTAATTAAGATAACACGCATTGTTATTAAGTGGTACTTCTAAATTGAGATTTTCAGCATCACAGATTCCATATTTCAACTAATTCAATTTACTCCACGTGATACCAAGAAATGGCTAAAGGCACTGGAAACCGCAACGACTGTGGGCCCTGACAACATTTTGGCCATACTACAGCCAATCGCTGGATTGTGACCAGGTTCGTACTTCAGTCGCTTGCAAGTCAATTTGTATCCAAGTTGGGAACACAATGTAGGACAATATGAAATAGCCATTTGGAAATATGGAGACAGATTCATATGTCAGAGCTTGAAAATTGCACCAGTGAATGGGATCACATTTTTAAGTATAAGCATTCATAAGTCAGGTATTTGTAAACTGGGGACTCCATGTCCTGAAAACTTGTGTCCTAGAAGTATTGACGCTAGTCAAGCTGTTCTAGTTACTATACTGGCATCAACCTGACAATGTAGAAAATTGCCTCGATACATTAACAAAAAGGTAAGGCAAAAAGGTAGGACAAATTCAACACAGCCATATACCACCCTATACCCACTCTTGATCTGCAGCAAAGTGATGGGAGATGTCATTAACAGAACTATCAAATGGACTTGCAAACAAATGAGCAGCTCACTGACAGTTAGTCTGAGTTCCACCAAGGACACTTGGTTCCAGTTTTGGTCCAAACATAGACAGAAGACCTGAAGAGAGAAGGCAGCATTCGACCAAATATGGCATCAAAGAACAGAACTCGAGTCAATGGGGAATTTTCTCTGCTGTTGGAGTCAAACCTTGCACAAAAGATGATGAATGTGGTTTTTGGATGGCAATCATTTCAGCCACTGCAGGATTTCCTTAGAGTGGTGACATAAGCCTAGCCATTTTCATTTGCATCATCAACGATCTTCCCTCCATCAGAAATGTTAAAAGTGAGGAACTTCACTGGTTTCACTATTTATTGCACCACTTGCAACTTTCAGGTAAAAAGCTGTTCCTGTCCAAACACAGCATGACCTGGACAGGTAACATTCTCACCACCAAGTGATGACTAATTACCACCACCAACAACAAGATAATTTAACCATTACCCCTTGATGTTTAATTGCATTATCATAGCTGAATTCCAACTCTCAATATCCTGGGGGCTAGCACTGACCAGTAACTGAACTGGAGTAGCTACAAATACTGTGGATACAAGTGCAAGTCAGAGGTTAAGATTTCTGTGGAACATAACTCTTCTGTCTCACCAACACCTGTCCACCACCTACAAGGTATAAGTCAGGAATACAATGAAATACTCTCCACTTATTTGAATGTGTGTAGTTCCAATAATACTCAAAAAGCTTACCAATTCTAGGACAAAGCAGCCCACACAACTGAAAATCCATCCACCACCTTCAATATCCACTATCTTCACCACCGACTCACAGTGGCAGCAGTGCATACCTTCCAAACCTACAATCTCTGTCACCTAGAAGAATAAGAATAGGTGGTATGTTGGAACACCACCACCTGCTAGTTTGTCTCCAACTCATAACTAATACTTACCTTGACCAGGAAGAATGTGCCCATTGTTTCACTGGCACTAAGTCAAAATCCTGGAATTCTCTTCCTAACACTGCAAGGCTCTCAGCTATTCAAAAAAGCAGACTGTCAACATTTTCTCCATGGCAAACAGGTATGGTCAAAAAGCCAGGGATCACTCACGTTCCAAGAACAAATAAAAGAAAACCCTAATTAGCTAAATAAAATGAAATAAAAGCAGAAAGTCAGGTGATGTTTTGCAGCTAAATCATGTGGGAATTTCCTGCCTTTGATTTGCTCTTGTATCCACGATATTTATATGACTGATCCAATTCAGTTTCTGGTCAATGGTAATCCCCGGATGTTGATAGTGAAGAATACATCGAAGATAGTGCCACTAAATGTCTATCTTTTAATTTCAAAGCTTTCTTTAATTCTGGAAGCCACGTGAAACGTTCGCTCTTTTACTTAAGTAACGGTAGATATCCTTTGTTAAGTTCTTTAGCTTAAGCTTGCCATTTTACAACTTTGAACTCATTTAGTCTTATTTTATCCAGTAAGCACAAATTACCTTATGTATTTTAACCATATTAAATTTGTATTTTCCCACTGCAATTGCCATTAAAATTTAACTTTTAAAATTAAAGAACTTTACATCTGAAACATAAGATCTATTATACTATATCCATAAAAAAATAGAGAAATCAAGTATGCAAAAGTAGTCTTGAGGATGGGTTAATTGAATGTATTCAAGGAGAGGATGGCCCAGTGGTGTTACAGGTGTATCAATCCAGAAGCCCAAGTAATGAGCTGGAACTGGGTTTGAATCCCAACATGGCAGATGATGGAATTTGAATTCAGTAAAAATATGGAACTAAGTGACTAATGATAACCATGAAACCATTGTCAACAGAAAAACCAGTCTGGTTCAGTCATGCCTTTTCTGGAAAAGAAATCAGCTCTCTTTACCTGGTTTGGCCTCCGTGGGAGTCCAGGCCACAGCAGACTCTGAAATAGCCTAGCAGGTCACACAAATGTAATGATTCTACAAAGTCTAAAAAAAATGAAACTGGATGGATAACGTGGCTTTGACCTAGGCATTCAGAAATGACACCAGCAAAAGTCCACCTTACTAGCAGCTGGGTGTAATGCCAAAATTAGGAGAGCTGTCTCACAGCCTAAGCAAACAGGAGACGGACATGCTAAAACTAATACTTACACAGAATCATACTTTACAGTCCCTGACCTGGGAGTGGAGTCAGTATCGCATGCAACGTAGAAACAGTACGGAGCAAGACAATATAAGTCACAGCTTAGAAACAAAACCTGCACTTTACTGGGAGTCTTAACATTGTTAGCACCTTACATCCATAAAAAAAAGCAACGGGGTAGGCCATTCAATAGGATCACGGCTGATTTGATATTCCTCACTGTTATGATACTATAGCTTTAAGAGGTGTATTTTGTCTTGGTTTGTTTTTATGAAGAGAGCTTGAGACACAGATGCTGAGCAGTCTGTTCCAAGCTAATAAATGTAAACAGCTTGTGAAGCCTTGGGTTTTCTTTCAAAAACGTTGGAACGATAGAAGATGCATGAGGGGGTGGGGGTCAAGCTCCCTCAGAACTAGGATTTTAAATTAACTTTCAGTAATTACTGCTATTTTAAAGCTGAACATGGAAGCTATTGCTCCTCTCTCTGTTACAGCTAAAGGCTTGAGTTCTTTTCCTGCTGCTAGAATTGCATGTGAGACAATCTATTTTACGGAATTTCCCTTTGTCAAGGATGTGTTTATGGGATGTTACTATATTGAAATAATTGCTGTTTAGTAGATAAATAATCTATTATTCTGTTAAGTTTTCCAGTAGATTTACTTTATTCCAATTCTTCCTCCTTTTATTTGTATTTTAACTATAGTGTATGAATGAAGTGTGTTTTACTTGAAGCTGGTATTTTGACCAACTGAATTGTATCCGGAATGCAACACCTTATACTTGCCTTCATAAATAAGAAAAAGCTAGGGTCAAGGCTATCTTCTTTATATATTTTGAGGGGGTTTGTTCTGTGTCATAACTTCATATTCCCATTTTTTCCCCATGACTCTCTATTTTCCTGGGATCAAGAATCCATCTATTGAGATCTTAAATACACACAAAGACTCTACCCATGCAGCTTTTTTGTGACAAGGAGTTCCAAAGACACTCAACCCTCTGAGAGATGTAAATCCTTCTTATCTCAGTCATAAATTGGCACCCCTTTATTCTGAGATAGTCCTCTCTGATCCTAGAGCCTCCCATGAGGGTAAACATCCTCTCAGCATTTACTCTGTCAATCCCGTTACGTAACCTGTTATGTGGCACTATCACTGTGCTAGCTGGGGGAGATTTTGAACAGATCTAGTGATTCAAGACTGGCCATCAACAGCATCTGAATTATATTCCAACACAGTCTGCAAACTCATGGCCTGGCATATTCCATATCTCTACCATTACCATCAAGCCAAAGGACGAACCATTCTTCAATGCAGAGTGCAGGGTGGCACGGCAAAGCATAAGCATACCTAAAAATGTGGTGTCAAACCTGGTGAAGCTACCAAGCTGGACTACTTGCATGGCAAACAGCATAAGCAGCAAGTGATAGACAGAGCTAAGCAATCCCACAGCAACAAATCAGATCAAAGTCTGCACCTATCACATCCAGTTGTGAAGGGTGGTTGAAAATTAAACAACTTGCTGGAGGAAGAGGCTCCACAAATATCTCCATCCTCAATTATGGAAGACCACAACAGTGCAAAAGATAAGGCTAAAGCATTCGCAAATTCTTCAGCCAGAAATGCCGAGTGGATGATCCATTGCGGCCTCCTCAAGTGGTCCCCAGCATTACAGATATCGGTCTTCAACAAATTTAATTCACTCCATGCGATATCAAGAAATAGGTGGAGATACTAGATACTGAAAAGGCTATGGGCTCCGACAACATTCCGGCAATGGTACAAAAGACTTGTGCTCTTGAACTTGATTGTCCCCTAGCCAAGCTCTTCCAGTATAGCTACAATACTGGAATCTACCTGACAAGGTGAAAAATTGCTCAGATGTGTCCTGTATTCAAAAAAGCAGGATAAATCCAACCTGGCCAATTCCCACCCGTCAGTCCTATAATTCCCTCCCAGTCATTAGTAAAGTGATGGAAGGTGTCATCAGCAGTACTTTCAAGCACCTCCTGCTCAGCAATGACCTGCCCAGTGACGCAGTTTGGCTTTTGCCTGACTTCACAGTGTTGGTTCAAACATGGTCAACAAGAGCTGAATTCCAGACGGTGAGGTGGGAGTGAATCTCCTTGATAGTAAAGCCACGTTTGACTGAGTGTGGCATCAAAAACCCTCGGCAAAACTTGTGTCAATGAGTGTTAGGGGTGAACTCTGTTGGTTGGAGTCATATTTGGCACACAGTATCTAGTTAGTTGCCATTGTTGGAGGTCAGTCATCTCAACTCCAGGATATCTCTGCCGGAGTTCCTCAAGGTAGTGCCCAAGGCCCAACCATCTTCAGTTGCTTTGTCAATGACCTTCCCTTCATCACATGGTCAGAAATGGCAATTATTGGTGAACAAGGTTCAGCACCATTCGCGAGTCCTCATACTGAAGTAGTCCATGTTCAAATGGAACTAGATCAGGAAAATATCCAGACTTGGGCAGACAAGTGGCAACCAACATTCTTGCTACACAAATAATAGGCAATGACCATCTCCAATAGCAGACAATAAAATCAATGCCCCTTGACATTCAATGCTATTACTTTCACTGAATTCCCCCTATATAAGCATCCTGAGGGGATACCATTGACAGAAACTGAACTTGACTAGCCATATAAATACACTGGCTGTAAGAGCAGGTCAGATGCTAAGAATACTGCAGCAATTAACTCACCTCCTGACTCATCAAGCCTGTACACCATCTACAAAGTACAAGTCAGGAGTGTGATGGAATACCTCCCCCCACCTGTCAGGATGAATGCAGTTCCAACAACACTTAAGAAGCTTGACACTATCCAGGGCAAAGCTCCTGCTTGACTGGCACCATATCCACATTCGTTCACTCCCTCCATCACCAACGCTCAGTAGCAGCAGTGTTTACATCTACTAGATGCACTGCAGAAATTCAGCAAAGATCCTTAGATAGCACCTTCCAAACCCATGACCATTTCCATCTGGAAGGAGAAGAGCAGCAGATACATAGAAACATCTGCAAGTTCCCCTCCAAGTTACCTCACCATCCTGATTTGGAACTATATCAGTGTTCCTTCACTGTCATTCGGTCAAAATCCTAGAATTCCCTCCCTAATGGCATTGTGGACTGAGTTGAAAACCACACAAGACCAGGTTATGGATCAATATGTTTACTTGAAAATATAAGCTTTCAGAGCACTGCTCCTTCATAGCTCCTTCACATCATTGTAGACTGAAGCAGTTCAAGAAAGCAGCTTACCACCACCTACTCAAGACAAAGTTAAAAATCCAAATAAACTTGTTGGACTATAACCCTGTGTTGTGTGATTTTTAATTTTGTCCACCCCAGTCCAACACCGGCACCTCCAAATCATGACTACGCAAGACAAATAGGGATAAGCACAAAACGGTGGCCAGCCAGTGATACCCACATTCCATCAGTGAGTTAAAACAAAATCGGGACAGTTTCTGAGAACAATGCATTTGAACAAACTAAGGGATTATTATTTTAGAGCCATTTGGTTTTGTAATTGTAATTTGTTAGCTAGTTAGCTCAGTTTGCTAGATGCCTACCGCATGTTTCAGATTAAATCCTACAGTGTCAGTGTCAATCTAGTCTAAAAGTCAGAGCAAATATCCTTAAACCAAAGGCAATACTTTGTACAAACATGCACACAGACAAAGTAGAAGAAACAGCATACCATTCAGCATTTCTAGTCTGCGGTACCATTGACAATGTCATGACTGATCTGTTTGTGGCCTTAATTTTACTTCCCTTTCTCTATTCCCGATACCCTTTGACTTCCTTGTTGATCAATAATCCACCTCAACCTTAAAAATATTCATTAGTCTTGTCTTCATTGCTCTCTGGGGAAGAGAATTCCACAGACTAACAATATCCTCAAGAAAAACAAAATCTTCTTGTCTCCATCTTATTTTTAAACTGTGTCTAGTTTTAGTCTCTTCCACTAAGGGGAAATATTTTCTTAGCACCCACTCTATCAATTTCCCTCAGGATCTTAAGTTTTAATAAGACCATTTCTCATTCTTGTAAACCCAACCAAAATGGACATAGTCCATCCAATCTTTCCTCATAAATTAACCCCTTCATCACAGAAATCAGTCAAATTATCCCTTATCTAATTTGACAATTCACTGTGGCCAACTCTATCTTCATACACTTGTAATGTCTTTTGTTTAAATTTAGTCTTCAGCTCACTCTTCTCTCCCTCAATCAGAATGCAAAATTCAACCATGTTATGATCACTTGCCTAAAGGCAATTTTACTAAAAGATCACTATTTTATCTTATTGCCTGGTCAAGAACAGTCTGTTTTCTGATGGGCTCTAGTTTGTACTACTCTAAGGAACCATTCTAAAAATACTCCATGAACTTATCTTCCAAACTTCCTTTGCCAATCTGATTCATCCAATCTACATAATTATTACTTCATCTTTCTTGCAAGTCCTCATTATTTCTTCTTCTATACACTATAGTCCATTATAGTTCCTGTTAGGGGGCTGTAAATTATTCCTGCAAGTGACTTTTTCCCATTTCTATTATTTATCTATACTTAAACTGGTTATACATTAATGGCCATCTCTCACTAGTGCATAATGTAATTCTTAATTAACAGCATCACACTTTTCTTGCTTCCTATCCTTCTGGATTGACAAGTATCCTTACAGAGATAAAATTATGATAATTCTCAAGAAGCAGACAGCACCACAGGCTGTGAAATGTGTGACCCACACTGGTGACTTCATTGATATAAATAAGGAATCCTTTGCAGACCATCTCTTAAAGTCCATTGGTGGTGTTTGTCTTGGGAAATTGACGTTGTCACATATCGCTGCTTTGAAGCCTTCATTGTTGTTTTCATTTGGAATTTCAAAGTAATACACTGATAATTAGAGTAACCTAAGCATCAAACTTTTCTTTTAGAAAACAATTCTACATTAATGTAATTTACAAAGCTGTTTGGAACTTAGATTGACTTTATGATTGTTTAAGATACAGTAATGAAAGGAAACACTTACATTGGGCATTCACTTAAACATCTCCCCATGTGCAGGTAAAGTGGACGATGTTGTCGTGTGCTACATTGGTGGCAGTTATTCTTGTTTCCTGAACAGATCTCACAGCCTTCTTCACAAGGCTCACATTTTTCATTGATTAGGCTAGCAAAGGTTTGTTTCGGGCAGTCATTAACACAGACTTGGCCATTTAGGTAAAGACCTAGACATGAACAAAGTGTTTTGGGAATTATGCTTTTTTTGTAATCATATAAACAATTGCAGCAAAAGATGCAAGATGATAATTGGCAGTGAATGAAGCTGGAAGCTATTTTGGCTATCTTAGCTTCCCTTCAGACAAAAACAATCTCAGAGCAGTTTTTAATAGTTTCGACCAAACAGTAAGATAGTTAACAATGAGCAACTTCATTTCTCTGTCTGCAGCAGGTTTAATCCTATTGCCACTGCAAATGAGTAATGTAGCTAATTGGGATACTACAATATACATTGAATCCCAAAAGCTCTCTTGTATGGAATGGGCATGAGGTGGAGTCCCTAAAAAAGGTCAGCTTTAAACATAATGTTTGTGGCCAGAAGGAAGGAAAATGGACTCATTGAGTACAATTCCACTCTGCACCATTCTATCCACCATCCCTCCCCAGCTTCATGCCAGTGCCAGCAGAAAGGCTCTGGGATTCCGAATTATTCTATGTTGGGAATATGTAAACAGAGCTGGTAGTTGACTGGTCTCCCATGGAATATCCTGGTCTGTCAGCTTCAAGCCTCTCTGGCTTCTCACCTGAGTAATAAAATCACCCCTTCACCTCTATAGTCTCATCATGCTGATTAATGAGCGTTTGAATGGTTACACCAATTTGTACTTGTACCCCGTAGTCTTAGTGTCATGGAATAATACATCTTGTTATCATGCTGTAAGCACCTCCCCCTTGCTCTGTTGTAATTCTGGAAAATGCAGAACCAATTCTGCACTAAGCTTCTCTCCCTGACGAATGCTTTCATTGCACAATTTCTGAGCCAAAAAGAAGATAGTACTTTAGAGCTACAGTTTTCACATTTTCAATTACAATGTCCTTCGAATAGACCATCAAACAATCATTAAAATGAGACATTTTTTTCAGCTTGCGTGCTATGAACATAAATTTAGTGCTGCTGGACTATTGTCTCTGATGTGGCAAATAAACAGAGTATCCCCTTTGAGAAAGCAAATAAAATGCTGTTGCTTAGATGACTGAATTTAATCAAATGACTTTTTCTCGTCTAAAATGACAGATCAAAATTCTTATCTCCCTTACAGTTGCAAGGCTCTCATAGAATGTGCACTGATCAACCTCTGTTTAGTTCTTAATGGGAATGAATGATATTAAATCTCTACAAATCCATTGTGATTGACAGAAAATGGTTAGTCTCACTCTCACTGACCATATGCGCAAAAGAGAAAAGTCATAACTACAAATGTACTTCTAGGTTTGGGATTAAGGAAATTTGCTTAATGCCTATTGCTAATAATAGGTAGCAAAAAAGTGTTCTCTTCCCCAATCATTTGATAAGCTAGCAAAAGTGTCAGAAAAAGAAACACCAGTTTATGAAGTGACAAGAATTTTGCTGTGTGGCTGCAAAAGACAGAACTTATTGTTTCGATGTATTCTCTTGTCCAAAGATCACTTATTTAGCAAGATAGATAGCTGATGAGATATTATTTGGAGCAAAATACAATCTGTGAGTTCTGTACCTGAAGGACAGCTGGTGCATTCATTCGATTCACCTCCTGTGCACGTCCCGCACAAATCATTACAGGTTTGACAGGTGCCTGTGTCATCTAAATTAAAATTCAAATAGTTAATAGCACTGCTACATGCAGTGTTTTCTCATTGCAAGTTTGCTTGTGCACATGACAAAACCATGCACACAGGACAGATATTCTTCTTGGCCACAAAGGCAATGTAAACATGGCTGGGAGGACTCTGTGACAGCACCTTTGACCTCTTCTAATTTCCTGGGCTTGGGGTCACATTCATAACTTTGCAAGGCTCAGTGGCATGTTTGCAATTGGCAAGATGACTGATTGAATTAGTTGTGGAGAGGGGTTTCAGGTGGTTGAGGAAAATAGTAATGATACCTGCTGCAATGTATTAATGGGTAGTGCCTCCAGCAGAAAAAATAACATTTTTTTAAGGAAAGAAATCTGTGTTGACTTGTCCACAATTTCTTTCCTTAAAAATAAAGTTATTTCTCTGCTGTAGGCACACTCAATTCTTTCATCACCTTAATCACCCTGCACACCAGGAACGGACTGGTTTTCCTAAGTGGCAATACTGTATTGATAGGAATTACATGCTATAATCCAACCATTTAGATCTCATCACAGTACACTCATCCACATTTAGTTTAATGAACTATACAACCAATAACATATCTGGGAGGAAAATGCTGATCTGCCATCGGTTGGCAAAGAATTGGCAGAAAGGTTCTCATTTTGATTGTCTTCTGCATTTTGGGTGAGGTAACTGAATGGCAGAGGAAAATCTGTCATATAAATTTATGTTGTTTACTTAAGTACCATTGCATCATATACAAAATCCTTTGTACCATCTTTATTAGACCAACTCTGTTACTTCCTTCAGATCTATTGCTGCAAAAATTGCAATGTTCTGTATTGCTCAAAGCTGAGGCAAACTGCAATATCCTTTTCTGAGCCATTACCATGGCCACCTTTGGCAAACACTTGATATCTAGCAGGGCTTAATATAGGCAGAAAATGGAAGTAATTTATATTTTGTGGCTTTTCAGGTCATCTGCATCAGGAACATATGTTTCTTATTGGAAGGTCCAAAAATCTGTTCAGTAAATGCAAGTTTCCAAACTTATTTTGGTTCACCTCTTCAACCTGCTGCCAGACCTTACCAGGTTTACTGATCTCAGGGGGTTGTTAGCATAAACTTTACTGAACATCTATGTGCATAACTGCCAATATTATGAACCCATTTAGCCACCCCACTAGCACATTTGCATAAAAAAGTTGGAAAGTGAAGTAAGCTCCCTTTTCCTTATGATATAGCTTTGGCTCTCTATCTTACCAGAAACCTCAGAGGGTTCTCACTTGCCTATGCAATATGGGCCAGACCAAACCCCCTCAAAATATATTAAGAAGATAGCCTAGACCCTAACTTTTTCTTATCTTATACACAATTACCAGGCATTGTGTTCCAGATACAATTTTATTGGTCAAACTGCCAGTCTTGAAGCAAAACACACTTTATTCATACACTATAGTTCAAATACAACAAAAGAAAGAAGAAATTGGAAGACTATTGGAAAGCTCAACAGAAAAATAGATTATTTAACTATTAAACAACAACTGTTCCAATATAGTAGCATTCCTTAAACACAGCCTTGGCAAAGGCAATTTCAGTAAAACAGATTGTCTCACATACAATTCTCCAGTCTAGGAAGGAAAAAAATCAAAAGAAAATTGTTAGAGAGAGTAGCAGGGAGAGATGTATTGCAGATTCCAAACCTGGCTTCAAGATACCGGTAACTGCTACTGAAAAACTAAATCTAAAAATCCTGGTCTGTGAGAGTTGACACCACCCATTTAGGCTGCTTCTATTTTTCCGACTTTTAATTTAAAAAAAAAACCCAAGGCCTCACCAACTGTTTACTTTATTGGTTCTGGGTAGACCACTTGTCTTAACCTTTCTTCATTAAAAAAGAGCATAACCAAATAAAACTCTTAAAACCATCGTACCGTTATATATATAATATGAGTGAGGACAATATCCTCTGGCAGTAATGGTAAAGAATGTTGCCACTAATGTTTTATTTTTCAGCAAAATCAATCAGCTACTAGTAATTTGTCTGTTTCTTTGTGTTAATGGAATTGCCACTATTGTAAAATGTCTTGATAGGAAAAAGGTTCTCTTAACCCAAACTTCTTAATTCTAGAATGCTACTAGACCTTTGTGAGAATTGAATGGATCATAAACTTGAAAAGCTACAACAAAAGACTCATTGAAGTTGTTAACTATTTTTAATTAAAGACAGGAATTCAGATTGTCATCAATTAACCAGAATGCTAACCCACAAAGGTTCCCTAACAAGAATGAGTAGACTAACTAGTGTGTTAATTAACAAGGACATAGAATTTTGGAAAACTCAATGCGTCACATTTTGGAACCAGGGAACCAGGGAACAGAAGTAAACTGAAGTGTCAAATGAATAGACTGGCATAAGTTAATAATTAAAAGTTGATTCTCTAAATCCCAATCTAAACCAAATGTCACCTTGGTCAAACAATTATATATGTAGGAAGGATGTTTTATTTTGTTAAATTAAGTTTCAAAATATTACGTTCTTCACATTTAAATCAGAGTTTTGGAAGGACTGTTAAAGTAGATTGGAAATAATTTATTTGCTTATATTCATTCATGGAATGTGAGTGTCACTAGAAAAGCCAGAATCTGTCCATCTTGAGGTGGCATTTGAGAGCATTTAAAAGTCAACCACATAGCTGTGTCTGGATCACATGTAGGCCAGACCAGGTACAGAAGGCAACCTTCCTTGAAGGACATTAGTGGCCCAGTTACGTTTTACAATATTTGCTAATGGTTGTTAAGAGTTTAGATTTTTAAATCCAGATTTTGTTAATTTCAAATATCAGCCACTGCCATGGTGGAATTCCAACCTACATCCCCTGGGATTCTGGATTACCAGTCCAGCAACATTAACACTTATACCAACATTCCCTGCAGCTATTTTTCATAGCTTTGGCACTGTTGTTATGAAGGTGTAGGTGTGTACTGTACCTTTAAGAAAGAGAGGACGTTAGCAAGGACTGACTGAGAGCACATAGTGTGCTGACCATTTAAAAATGTAACATTTGGTTGAAACAAATAGCTGGAACTGTGTTGCCATGGTACAAAAACAAATTCAAATTCAGCCAAATTGTTTAAATTATGCCCCAGAGACCAAAAATCCAATTGAAATTGAATTTAGTGTTTTGACGACATCAAACCAATGAAATGATTCAATATTTTGGGGTATAAAACTGGATATTTTGAACAGTTATGGGGAGAACGGCCAAGAACATCAACATGTATAGACTGCTAGCCAAATAGCTCTCTGTAAGGTACCTGTCCATAAGAACCTTATGCAGCAGAACACTGAAGCTGACCTTAAGAAAAATCTACAGAGGAAAATCTACAAAGGAGAATTGACAAAGCTGACTGGTTTTGAAACATGATTTTCTTTTTGTAAATCTTAATCAGGGTTTGTTTAAATTGGACCAGTATTGTAGAGTGGGAGGTAAAAGATAGGTTTAAGAGAATGGAGTTGTAAATAGTTGTTTGATGTTCTCTTTTGGACTTAAAGAATAAAATTGTTAATTTTATTTTAAATAGTGAACTCTGGGAGAGTTCTTTGTCTCTCAAGATTTAACAGATTATGGCACAAGATGAACTTCTCTGTGTGTCAGGTTTAATTTAGCAGAGGGGTTTACCCCATACTGTAACACCGTATTTAGGTTTCCGTTGTTAAGACTGTATTTGACAGCAAACCTACACCTAACCAAATCAGGTCCAACATAAAATACAGCTTGTGTTACCTAGTATGTTTGAAAAAGGTTTGGCATTTCAAAGTCCCAATATCTTAAGTGGCTTGTCATTATTTATGGGTAAATTTTGCAGTGAGTGGAGTAGTCCTAAAGTTTTTTGTTTGTTTTGTCTCATCTTGGAAAAGAAATGCTTTTTTTTTAGTCCTATTATATGACAAAACATGTCATGATTCCATCAAAGGACTTCAACCATCTTTGCTTACATGCAGACACAGAATATTACTCCAGATGTACTTTAAAAGAAGATGTAAAGACCATAAATAGTGCCATTGCCATCAAAAATTGCGACAAAACGTCTTCATAAAACTGTCCTGCTTCTTAAATCTCAGTAATTTGTCTGCTTTTGAATGCAGCCTGACCATATCTACAGCTGGCATAATGGTTTTGCATAGTTGGGTTTTCCAAGCCAAATGTATTCAAAACTGTCCAAAAGGTTTCACACCTCATTAGTTTGCATCACTACATCATCATCATGATGTCCTTGGGACTTGTTACCTCCAGGTACAGGCCGATATTTAATATTCATTAAGCAAATAATATGGATCCTTTGATATCATTTTATCATGCTTACCTTGCATCTTCATCGACTCCATTTGTTAAAAATCAACAACAATTGGTTATGGTCCAACAGCTAGCTATCTGACAAAGGAGTAGCACTCCGAAAGCTTGTACTTCCAAATAAACCTATTGGACTATAACTTGGTGTTGTGTGATTTTTAACTTTGTCCACCCTAGTCTAACACTGGCACCTCCTCATCATTCTCCATCTCTGGCAATTTTAAGTGAATGCAACACACAAATTGCCATTTCAAAATAGTACAGTAAACACTGGGGTCCTCTGGACCTGTAAGCCTGCATCTTAGAGTCATAAAATAAGCAGGCTGCAGGAATAGTGGATACATTGCTTGTAATTTTCTAGATTCTGGAAAGGTACCAGCAGATTGGAAAATTGCAAACATAACTCCTAAATTCAAGAAAGGAAACAGAAGTATGGAATTACAGACTAGTTAGACTAGTATTGGTGGAAAGATGCTGGAAGCCATTATTGAGGAAGTTATAGTGATGCACAGCACAGAAACAAAGCGTCCAACCCGTCCATGCCAATCAGATATCCAACCCAAGCTAGAGTCCCACTTGCCAGCACCCGGCCCATATTCCTCCAAACGTTTCCTATTCATATACCCATCCAGATCCTTTTAAATGTTGCAATTGTGCTAGCCTCTCCCAATCTTCCAGCAACCAAGTCATACCAGGAAATTTAGAGAATTATGATAGGAATGAGTTTTGATTACCTTCTTGATGTCACCCTCAGTCAAATGTAGCCTTATATGAAGGACAGTCTGTACATTGTATCTTTTGCATTGAAAAATGGGTAATGGAGACTGTTAATCTCTTAGAATAGCCTGACCAATCAGAGTCTACCTCCCTGCTCTGAACTTAATCATCTAAGATTGTCAGATAACAGTTCTTGACGCCAAACATAGTTCAACCAATCTGCACCTTCTTCTTGGTGTACCCTTTCTCAGTTTGGTTTCTGTGATTCCAGACCTGATGAGGGCAAGGCGAAAAGCTTTGACTTTATGCCTCTTTTTAGTGATGTAGGTAAGTGAAGTCAGTGGACAAAAACTTGGTAGATGGAATATAATGTGGGAAATGTGAGATTTCCCACTTCGGAAGGAAGACTAGAGAAGGAAAATATCATTTAAATGTAGACCAGGCTAAAGAATTTACAAAGAGATTGGGCCACCTGAAACAAAGTATAGCAAGTGATTAAGAAGGCAAATGAGAGATGGATGGAGTTCAAATATAGGGGCATCATCTTCAAATGTATAGGGCATTAATGTGATCACTTAAGTACAACATACATTTTTGTTGCCCTTATTTTAAGAAGGAATCTGCTTACATTGGAGGTAATTCAGAGAAGATTCACTAGATTCCTGGGATGAATGTGCTGTTCTGTGAGAAAAGGTTGAGCAGGTAGGGCCTACACCTACTGCAGTTTAGAAGAATGAAACATGTAAAATTCTGAGGAAGTTTGATAGGGTAGGTACTGAAAAAGTATTTGGCAACAGATGGAATTTAGAACTAAGGGGGACAGTTTATAATTAAAGGGTCTCATGTTAAAACTGAGATGAGGATTGTTAAACTTTGAATTTATCCACCCCAAGGCCTAGGTTACTGAATATAATCAAGTCTAGATTTTGGTGGCAGGATTGGCGGGGTTTTGAAAAGAGGTTTTGGGGGGTACAGTTCAAACAAAGAAATGGCTTAAAGCCACAATCAGGTCATCCATGATATTACTTAATAGCAGAGTAGGTTCAAGGGGCCAGATGGCCTACTCTTGCTCCTGTTTCTTATATCATATATTCTTTTGGTTATAACAATTATATAAAGAAATAAATTTCTAATTCTGACCCATGGCATCAGCTGTAGCTTGCTACTATTTGTCCTACAGTGACTTGCCAATAACCACAGTCTATAGTTTCAAATGAATTGGTAATGATCTGACAGTTGTTCATGCCTGCGGAAAAATGGAGAACATTGGGGGTGGTTAAGAAACTCATTTACCTGCAAACTATTCTGGGGTTTGAGGTTGAGGTTTTGCTCTGATTAAACATTAGGGCACCTTCCTGTACAAGCATCACTTTATGCATGAACTACATGTAATTCATCATTTTTTTTGTTTAAACCAAAAATATCTTTGAGTTTTTTAACAATCATTGCTTGTTCATTTTAAATTGTCTGCTAACAATTGTTAAGATGTAATTAAAAACATTTAATTTATCTATCAATAAAATTGCTTGTACACCCAATTCTTCCACCTTGTGTCTAACCCATCGTTTGTATTTCAGCAAACATTAATAACATTTCACAATTTGAAAACGGATTCAGCATCCAAATCTAATTTCCTCTCCAGCATTTATGGTAGATATGACTCACCTTGCCAGTAGGTTCCTTGTTTACAGCTTATTGAAAGATCAGAGATGCATTTTCCATTCTGTAATATATACGAGCTCTCACAAATATCACAATCATCAAAGCTGGGACCATGGCACATACTGCATCTGGGGTAACAACTCTCACAAACAGCACTATCTTCATTACCATAGTAACCACTTGGACAAGTTTGCACACATTGACTCTCTGAAATAACACAAAGTTACATGATCTCAATTATTAAATGGCCAATTTTCAATTGCATTTCATGCGCACAATTGGAGGATTCCAGTGCTTTTTCTTATTGAAATAAGTGGCTTAACAGTGTATAATTCATAGTTTAATGTTGCTTTTTGCTCAAAAATACTTAATAATCAAGTTAAATAGGACAACACAGAAGGATTGCTTTGCTGAACAGTTTCAATTTGACAGAGCAGGTTATTTAAATAAAACAAGATTGAATTAAGAGACATTAGGGTAGAACTTCCACAAGTGCCCCAGTTGTCCATCATAACTTTGGCTGAAAGCACAGGGCTAAGGCTTAAGTGCTGTCTGTTTAAACTTCACTGATGTTTCTCCCACAATTAGAATTTTATGGAAATTCTGAAAGTAAAGAACATGACATTCATGTCAAGGATGAAACTTGGAATTTCATTAAAAGAAAATTTGGACAGATTGGCAGAATAAAATGCAGCAATGAATGGATGTTCCTTCCAAGTTACAGAGATTACAGTTAAACAATAAACTGTAATCTCTCCCTCATTATGGGCATTTAAGCGGGCATTGGATAGGCATATGGAGGATAGTGGGCTAGTGTAGGTTAGGTGGGCTTGGATCGGCGCAACATCGAGGGCCGAAGGGCCTGTACTGCGCTGTATTGTTCTATGTTCTATGTTCTATGTTCTAATAAAGTTATTTTCTTTAGAATGGCGAGAAATGAACTATCAAGCATTTAGATTTGCATACAACAAAGCATGTTTAAAAAAAACCAAAACGCTTCCCAAATTGGCAGAAGGACAAAAAAGAACAAGCCAAGAAGAAAGGTTAGAAGATATCTGAGCGATGTGATTTGCAAAGGCTTTTAAATATGGAGAGACGGATTGATTTAGGAAGGTAATTTCAGTGAGAAAAATGAAGATGGTTACAAATTCTGGTCCTGGTTATATATAGGGATCCAGGTGAATTTTTGCATTGTTTTCTCTTTCAGGGTCTTGGGGGACAGTAGGAAGAGACTGCTAATGCAACAATGAGTAGAACTGGAAAGGTATGGAATGGAGTGCCAAATATTATAGATGTATTGAATGTTGCAAACAAACCACTGGTGCGTTATAGTTGAGGTAGAGTGCAGACTCCAATTCCCCTTTATAGTTGGGGTATGGTGCAGTGTCCCATTCCCCTTTATAGTTGAGGTAGGGTGCAATCTCCAATTCACTTTATAGTTGAGGTAGAGTGCAGACTCCAGTTCCCCTTTATAGTTGAGGTAGGGTGCAGTGTCCCATTCCCCTTTATGGTTGAGGTAGAGTGCAGACTCCAATTCCCCTTTATAGTTGAAGTACGGTGCAGTGTCCCATTCCCCTTTATGGTTGAGGTAGGGTGCAATCTCCAAGTCACTTTATAGTTGAGGTAGGGTGCAGTCTCCAATTGTCCTTTATATTTTGAGTCTATAAGACCATAAGATGTAGGAGCAGAAGTAGGCCATTCAGCCCACCAGATTTGCTCCACCATTCAATGTGATCATGGCTGATCTGATAATCTTCATTTTGCTGCCTTTTCCCCATAACCATTGACTCTCTTGCTGGTTAAAGACCTGCCTATCTGGGACTTGCATATAACTAATCACCGAGCCTTGACAGCTCTCTGCTGTGAAAAGAATTTCAGAGATTGATTATGCACTGGAAAAAAATAAACCGTCTTCATCTCTGTCTTCAATGGACAGTCCCTTACTCTGAGATTATGTCCTCTGGTCTTAGACTTTCCCACAAGATGAATAAGCTCTCTGCATCCGCCCTATTAAACCCTCAAGTAATCTATATGTTTCAATAAGATCTCCTCTCATTTTTCTTAACAAGCTCAATCTACTCAACCTTTCCTCATAAAGTAATCCCTCCAAACCTGGATCAACCTAGTGAACCTTCTCTGGACTGCCTCCAATGCCAGTATATCTTTCCTTAGATAAGGTGCCAAAACTGTTCTTAATATTCCAGCTTTGGTTCAACAAGAGACTTGTACAGTTTTTCTGCTCCATTCCCTTTGAAGTAAAGTCTATTTGCCTTCCCTATTTCCTGGTGAAATTAGATGCTATCTTTTTTGTGATTCATGTGCAAAACTTCCAAATCTTATACTGTAATTTTCTGCAGTTTTCTGCATTTAATCAATATTCCGCACCTCTATACTTTCTCTCAAAGTGTAGAGCCTTACATTTTCCCACATGATACTAAATTAGCCAAGTTTTTGTCTACTTGCTTACCTTCCCTATCATCCTCATTATTTGCCTTCCCAGCTGTGTTTGTGGCATTCAGAAACTTGGCCAGAGTACTTTCATTTTTGTTATCCATGTTATTAATATCTACTAGAATTAACTGTGGCTTCAGCACTGATCCCTACAGCACTCCAATAGTCACTAGTCGCCATTCTGAAAATGCTTCCTTTATCACAATTCTCTGTTTTCTATTAGCTAGCCAATCCTCTATCCATTCTAATATACTGGCCCAAACAGAATGGGCTTTGTTCTTATTAAGTAGCCTTGAGTGCAACACTCTATTTAACGTCTGGCTGAAACTATGCTGTCCCTCCTTGATTTTATTATTCATTTCTAAATGTTCTGCTTCACCTTCTTTAGAATCTACTCTAATACGAAACTGCCAAGCTAGCTGGCTATTTGTTACTTGGTTTTCTATCTCCTTCCCTTTTTGAATAAGTGTTTTACATTTGTTGCTTTTTAATCATGTGGGACTTGTCCTGAATCTAAGGATTCTTGGAAGATTACTACCATTTTCTCTGCACTGGCTTCTTGTACAATCCTTAAATGCAAACCATCAGGTTAGAGGCTTGTCAGCCTTTAGCCTCATTAATTTCCTTAGTTCTTTTTCACGTGAAATTAGCAGTGGTAGAAGACAAACCATTATTGAGTCTTAATGAGAAGAGGAACTAATATTAATAACAAGATGCAGTTTGTTACATGATAGCAATAAATACAAGTTTCAGTGTCTTCTTAGCTATAATTACAAAACCTATAAGGAGCCAGAGATGACATTTCTGTTCCATAATACTAGGTCAAAAATCATACAAGACCAGGTTCTATTCCAATGGGTTTATTTGAAAACACAAGCTTTTTGGAGTGCTGCTCCTTCATCAGGTGAAGGTTCAGTGCTCCAAAAGCTAATGTTTACAGATAAACCCGTTCGACCAGAACCTGATGTTGTGTGATTTTTTAACCTTGTCCAACCCAGTCACCTCCACATTATGGCCCATTATATTAGGCTCCTTCTTCTTTACCCAGCTCACTACCAATTAATGAGTCATCCCTGAGAATTCTATATGACCTTGGGAGCATATAAGAACCCACAATTCATTCCAGTTTCTGTTTCTTACATTCAGTGGAAACATGCAGCCCCCAGCTATCCTTTATGAATGGACAGAGAAGAGGATGTTACGAGTGGTGGGGATGTCAATATTGTTTCCAATTGGATGAAAAAAGTGTTTGGGAAGAGATTTAGGGATGGGGGAGATTACAGTCAAAAGATGTAATGATTTGTAAACTGGATGAATACTTAACATTTGCTAAGTTGAGAAGCAGGGAATCAGTGCAGGTAACTATTGATGTGGTGATCATTCGGCAATACTGGACGTGAACAGGGTGTCAACATCCAGCCTTGGGATACTTGGAATTTGTGAATGGTGGAGGAAGTGATGCCATCAGAGAGAATTGAAATGAGAAAGTGTGGAGATGAAAAATATCAAATGCGATAATTAGAGAGCCTGGTGTAAGAGCATACAAATGCAAACTAATCTATGCCCATGGATGATGTTGGTAGGAGCAGCAAGGAGATAAGCAAGAGCACAAATCATAAGGTGGGGGTCTGATGTGGTAGAGGTAGAAAATAAACCATTCCTGGAAATGCATTTCTTGCATTCAGGCAAAATCAAATGGTGCAGAAGTCTGGACTCTGGACCTGCACTTCAAAAAGGTAGGAAATAGATACATATCAAACATGGAAAAAAGTTTGAGGATGAGAGTTCATACTGAAGAGAAAGTGAGGACTGCAGATGCTGGAGATCAGAGCTGAAAATGTATTGCTGTAAAAGCGCAGCAGGTCAGGCAGCATCCAAGGAGCAGGAGAATTGACGTTTCGGGCATAAGCCCTTCTTCAGGACTTATGCCCGAAATGTCGATTCTCCTGTTCCTTGGATGCTGCCTGACCTGCTGCGCTTTTCCAGCAACACATTTTCAGCTGAGAGTTCATACTCTCAAGCATTCAGGAAGAATGACAAATCTGACTTTGTGTAAGGCTGCTTTGCACTGTGAGAAACTATAGTGGCGTGCGTCATGTTCAATGTTTCCATTAGTGTTAGATTATGCTAATCTCATCAGAGGTCCTTGTAAATTTTTAACAGATTAATCCTGGAGTTGGAGCCAGTGAGTCAACTTGACTGCTTCCTCGACTGAATGTTCTGGACAGCCCGGGACCGAGCAAAGTCACATTGACACAGAACTACTCTAAAATTCTGTGATGTTTAAAGTCCTGTAAATAAACTGTTTGCACTCTGAATCAGGGTCATCTCTGCATTGCTGTGGCTGAAATCAGATAGATAGGATATATCACAACTTAATCCAAATTTAACAGAGGAAATTGAACAAAGTGTTTGGGAGAGGTTGGTATAGATCTTGGAAGCTTACAAAACTAGTTTGAAGAACTAGGGAAAAAATTGAATGCTGGGAATGGGCAATAGGTGCAGAGAATGGCTGGGGTGCAGAGAGTTTTTCAGGATCAGAGTGACTGCAGCAATTTTGAATGAGAGAGGGATAATGCTTGAGGAAAGCATTGGCCAGAAATGAGTTCAATTATCAGGAAATGGATGGACAAGGCGTTGTGTGAGAAGATCTGTATGAACTTCGTTTACAGATTGCATGTAATAGAAAGGAGAAACATAATTGAAAGTGAAAGGTTCAGGACTAAAGATGATGAGATCCAAGCAAGAGGTAGGTTGAAGGCTAGCCAGGGAAAGAAATGACAGAAACAGTTGCATGATGGTTTTTAGCTTAAGGAAAAATAAATCAATGAAGGTACTCACAGTTGAAGTCAACAAAGAGAAGAGAGCTGAGGAGACATTTGAGAATCAGAACAAGCAGTTTAGAATTGCCAGAAACAAAAATATAAATTGCTGGAAAAACTCAGCAGGTCTGGCAGCATCTGTGGAGAGAAAGCAGAGTTAACATGTCGAGTCCAGTAATCCTCCTTCAGAACTGAGTAAGTGAAGTAATACATTTGGGTGGTTACGTTACCTGAAACCCTACTTAGGTAGTGTCTCCCACCCATCCTCCTCCTCTAACCAAAAAAAAAGATTCTGTGCGCCGGATTGGTAAGATAACTAGTCCTTTATATTCTTTATTTTTCTACAGTCCCTTTAGGAATTTAAAATAGTGGGAATGGCAGTTAAGGCAGTTGAATATTCCTCCACCGGTGTCCCTGCTGACTTCATCTGCGGGAAGTGCACCCAACTCAAGCTCCTCTCAAACTGTGTTAGGGAACAGGAGCTGGATGATCTTTGGATCATTCAGGAGGTGGAGAGGGTTATTAAGTAGTTACACGGAGGTAGTCACACCTCAGGTGCAAGAAAATGGCCGATGGGTTGCTGTCAGAGGATGGAAAAGGAACCAGCAGGCAGTGCAGGGATCCCCTGTGGCCATTACCCTCAACAACAAGTATACTGTTTTGGATACTGTTGGGGGGGAAGGGGTGGAGTAAACCATGGGGTGCAGGTCTCTGGCACAGAGTCTGTCCTTGTTACTCAGAAGGGAAGAGGGTAGATGGGCAGAGCATTAGTCATTGGGGACTCCATATTTAGGGGGACAGATAGGAGGTTCTGTAGGAACAAGAGAGACTCACGGTTGCTGTGTTGCCTCCCAGATGCCAGGGTTTGTGATGTCTCAGATTGTATTTTGGGGATTCTTGAGGGGGAAGGGGGAGCAGCCCCAAGTCGTGGTCCACATAGGCACCAACAACATAGGTAGGAAAAGGGATGGGGATTTAAGGCAGAAATTCAGTGAGCTAGGGTGGAAGCTTAGTGTTAGAAAAAACAGAGTTGTTATCTCTGGTTTATTGTCCATGCCACGTGCTAGTGAGGTGAGGAATAGAGAGAGAGGAGTTGAACACATGGCTACAGGGATAGTGCAGGAGGGAGGGTTTCAGATACCTGGATAATTGGGGCTCATTCTGGGGTAGGTGGGACCTATACAAACGGGATAGTCTTCACTTGAACCAGAGGGGTACCAATATCCTGGGAGGACAATTTGCTAATGCTCTTGGGGAGGGTTTAAACTAATGCAGCCGGGGGATGGAACCTAAATTGTAGTTCCAGTGTACAGGAGATTGAGAGTAGTGAGGTCAGAAATGAGGTTTCAAGGTCGCAAGAGTGTACCAGCAAGCAGAAAGGTGGTTTGAAGTGTGTCTACTTCAACCGCCAGTAGCATCCGGAATAAGGTGGGCGAACTTGCAGCATGGGTTGGTACCTGGGACTTCGATGTTGTGGCTATTTTGGATACATGGGTAGAACAGGAACAGGACTGGTTGTTGCAGGTTCTGGGATTTAGATGTTTCAGTAAGAACAGAGAAGATGGAAAAAGAGAGGGAGGTGTGACATTGTTTGTCAAGGACAGTTTTACGATGGCAGAAAGGGCATTGAGGACTAATCTGCTGAAATAGTATGAGCTGAGTTAGAAACAGGAAAGGAGAGGTCACCCAGGTGGGAGTTTTCTATAGGTCTCCAAATAGTTCCAGAGATGTAGAGGAAAGGATAGCAAAGATAATTCTGGATAGGAGTGAGAGTAATAGGGTAGTTGTTATGGGGGGCTTTAACTTTCCAAAAATTGACTGGAAATATTAATACATCGAGTACTTTAGATGGGTCAGTTTTTGTCCAATGTAAGTCTTCCTAACACAGTATGCAGACAAGCCAACAAGGGGCGAGGCCACATTGGATTTGGTACTGGGTAATGAACCTGGCCAGGTGTTACATTTGGAGGTAGATGAGCACTTTGGTGATAGTGACCACAATTCGGTTATGTTTACTTTAGTAATGGTAAGGGATAGATATATAATTCAGGGCAAGAGTTATTCTCGGGGAAAGATAGCTATGATGCAGTTAGGTAAGATTTAGGATGCATACAACAGGGAAGGAAACTGTGGGAATTGGGCACAATTGAAATGTGGAGCTTATTCGAGGAACAGCTACTGTGTGTCATTGATAAGTATATACCTGTCAGACAGGGAGGAAGTGGTAGAGCAAGGGAGCCATTATTTACGAAAGAAGTTGAATCTCTTGTCAAGAGGAAGAAGGCTCATATTAGGATAAGATGTGAAAGCTCAGTCAGAGCACTTGAGTGTTATAAGTTAGCCAGGAAAGACCTAAAGAGAGAGCTAAGAAGAGCCAGGAGGGGACATGAGAAATCATTAGCAGACAGGATCAAGGAAAACTCTAAAGCTTTCAGGAATAAAAGAATGATGAGGGAAAGATTAGGGCCAATCAAGGATAGTAGTGGGAAGTTGTGTGTGGAGTCCGAGGATATAGGGGAAGAGCTAAATGAATATTTAGCATCACTATTCACACTGGAAAAAGACAATGTTGTTGAGGAGAATATTGAGATACAGGCTACCAGACTTGATGGGATTGAGGTTCACAAGGAGGAGGTGTTAGCAATTCTGGAAAGTGTGAAAATAGTCAGGTCCACTGGGCCAGATGGGATTTATCCTGGGATTCTCTGGAAAGCCAGGAAGAAGATTGCCGAGCCTTTGGCTTTGATCTTTGTCATCATTGTCTACAGGAATAATACCAGAAGACTAGAGGATAGCAAATGCTGTCCCCTTGTTCAAGAAGGGGAGTAGAGACAACCCTGGTAATTATAGACCTGTGAGCCTTGCTTTGGTTTTGTGAAGGATAGGTCATGCCTCACAAACCTCATTGAGTTCTTTGAGATGGTGACCAAACAGGTGGATGAGGATAAAGCAGTTGATGTGGTGTATATGGATTTCAGTGAGGTGTTTGATAAGGTTCTCCACAGTAGGCTATTGCACAAAATACGGAGGTATGGGATTGAGGGTGATTTAGTGGTTTGAATCAGAAATTGGCGAGCTGAAAGAAGACAGAGGGTGGTGGTTGATGTTCATCCTGGAGTTCAGTTACTAGTGATTTACGGCAAGGATCTGTTTTGGGTCCACTGCTGTTTGTCATTTTTTTAAATGACCTAGATGAGGGCGTAGAAGGATGGGTTAGTAAATTTGCAGATGACACTAAGGTCGGTGGAGTTGTGGACAGTGCTGAAGGATGTTCCAGGTTACAGAGGGACATAGAGCTGAGCTGAGAGGTGGCAATTGGAGTTTAATGCAGAAAAGTGTGAGGTGATTCACTTTGGAAGGAGCAACAGGAATACAGAGTACTGGGCTAATGGTAAGATTCTTGGTCGTGTAGATGAGCAGAGAGATCTCAGTGTCCATCTACTTAGATCCCTGAAAGTTACCACCCAGGGTGATAGGGTTGTTAAGGAAGCATACAGTGGGTTAGCTTTTATTGGTAGGGGAACTGAGTTTTTTGGATCTATGAGATCATGCTGCAACTGTACAAAACTCTGGTGCGGCTGCACTTGGAATATTGCGTACAGTTCTGGTCACTGCATTATAGAAGGATGTGGAAGCTTTGGAAAGGGTTCAGAGGAGATTTGCTAGGATGCTGCCTTATATGGAGGGAAGGTCTTATGAGGAAAGGCTAAGGGATTTGAGGCTGTTTTCGTTAGAGAGAAGAAGGTTGAGAGGTGACTTAATTGAAACATATAAAATAATCAGAGGATTAGATAGGGTGGACAGTGAGATCCTTTTTCTTCAGATGGTAATGGCTAGTATGAGGGGACATAGCTTTAAATTGAGGGGTGATAGATATAAAACAGATGTCAGAGGTTGTTTCTTTGTTCAGAGAGTGATAGGGATGTGGAATGCACTGCCTAAACAGTAGTAAACTTGCCAACTTTAAGGGCATTTAAATGATCATTGGATTAACATTTGAATGAAAATGGAATAGTGTAGGATAGATAGGCTTCAGATTGGTTCCACAGGTCAGCGCAACATCGAGGGCTAAAGGGCCTGTACTGCGCTGTAATGTTCTATGTTCTAACTGATAATAGCTCAGAAAAGATTAGTAGTTATGCAGAAGATGGGATAAAGAGAGAGAGGAGGAGTAAATGATTGGTGGAGATAGAGCCTAGAGAGAGAGAACAATAGTTGGACAGACAAAGTGATGGACTTGGTGGTGTGTAGAGATAGGGGAAAGACATGAGGGAAGGTGCTCAAGTCCTAAAATTGCTGAACTCGATCTTGAATCCCAAAGGATGCAGAGTTCCCAAGTGGAAAATGCAGCCTTTGGCTTGCGCTGAGCTTTGCTACTCCACTGCAGCAAGCCTGAGGCAAAGACCTTGACCAGGGAACAGGGCAGTGTGTTGAGCTTGCAGGCAACTGGAAACAAGAATGATCCTGAGCTTCCAGTTGCCAGCCACTTCAACACATCAACATATTCTTTGGCCAACATCTTTGTCTCAGTCATGCTGAAGTGCTTGGCTTTCTGCTTGGGAACTCTTGAAGCCTTCTGAACTCAATATCGAGGTCAATAATTTTAAGGCTTCAACACCTTCACCCATGGCTTTTCCCTACCCCAAACACCAGGCTTTGTTACCACTTGGGCTGCTACCACACACAACCCATTATCAGCTACCAATAGTCCCCATTAGCAACTATTCATTCTTCCAGGCTGATCTTTACCCATTTCTTTGTCCAACTAATTTTCTCTCTTGTTGGGCTCTATCTCCATTTCATTTACTCCCTCCCCACACCTCATGTTCCGCATAAAATATTTCCTAGCTATTATCAGTTCTGAAGAAGGGTAACTGGACCTTATATGTTAACTCTGCTTTCACTCCACAAATGCTGCCAGTACCATTGGGATTTTCCAGCAATTCCTGTTTTTATTTCTAATTTCCAGCATCTGCAGTTCCTCCTATTTTCAATTTAGAATTCTCCTCAGGTTGCTATGAGGAATCTAGAAATTGGAGCTTTTTGTCTGAACTTGTCAGAATAAAGATGTAGGGAACAGACTTGAAAAAAGGCTGTAGACAGCCAAACTCTTCTGTATTACTGTAGCAAAGTCCTGCCTAATTAGAGTCTACCTGCCTGGTCTGAGAATTAAGATTGACAGTTAACTGTTCTTGCTGTATCTCCATGCCAATTATGGCCCAATACCCCCTTCCCATTTTGTATAAAATATTGTCTCTGCTTTTAATTCTATTTCATTCATCTTTGTTTTGATGAGTGCAAGGGAAAAAGTTTCAAAGTCTAGTCTCCTTTTAGCAGTGTTTAAGTTCTGTACTTTCCACTGTGGAGAGGAAGGCATCGATCTGAAGAAAGATCCCTGGACTTGAAATGGTAACTCTGTTTTCTCTTCACAATTGCTGCCAGACCTGTGCAGTTTCTCCAGTGTTTTTCCTTGTTTCAGATCTCCAACATCTGCTATTCTTAACTTTCTATGAAAGCATGGTAATGACTGATTTGATCAAGTTACAATTCCTGTTAATAACGGAATCAGTTCAGTGATAGATATACTTGATGAAGAAAAGAAAGAACAGAGGAATCATACAAGTGAAAAAGACCAGCATTGGCATTAAACCACAAAATGTGCTAGGAATACTGCAGCTGATGCTTATTTTCAATTAAACATTTAGCAGCTCTAACAGTATTGATGTCTGAAAAAAAATCATTACTCTTATTGGCAGACACTTACATATAATCACAGGCATTGTCAAAAATTTCAATGTAACCTCATGCTTGTTTAATGTTGATCAGAATTAGAATTGCTCAGCCAGGCTTTACTTACCTGAGAGGAAGAAGCCAGTCTCACACCAATAGCATCGTTCTTCATCACAGTCAATACAATTCTCGTGACAAAGTCTACACTCCATCGTAGATTCACTTTTAAATGTTTTGGCTGGACAAGTCTCATAACAGCGTTGGTGAAAACTAGAGTCAAGGTTTTACAAGATCACAATGTTAGCATGAGAGCAAAATACACTGATTATCCCAAGTTACTGCAGATACACCAAAATGTATGGTTGAAATATTTGCCTAGAAATTCTGCTAAGATTCAGGAATCCTATTTCTAACACTTGGATAGACAAAACATTATCCATAAATACATTTAGATGACTATTCAGGAATCTCTACAGCCAGCAGGGGAGATGATGGTTACTGAAACCCTACCCCCTTTTTGCTAATATGCCACATTCTGAGAGTTATATGTCCAACAGCAGTCAGCCATTTTGATGTCTCCTGTGAAAGGAAAAATATGCAAGCTAAATGTGGGTAGTGTTGCAGGTGGATAAGGAGGGGAATACTGTGCCAAGGAGGTATGGGACAGGGTGATGGGTGGGTGATAAGGGCAGAATGCCAACTGGGTGAAGTCGGGATTTGGGTAAGGGATTAGCATGGCAGGTCAGCGATGAGTTAGAGAGCAGGAAAATCTGAGTGTTTAGGTGAGAGTGACAGAGGTGGTAGGAGTGCTTGTATGTGTTAGACTGAGATGAAGAGGGCAAAGCAGGTCTGAGTCTGGGACCCATGTGTGTTGTAATGGCTGTGAGGATGGTGTGGGGTCAGATCGGGACCTGGGTCAGATACTGTTATGTTGCTGTGTCCAGTGAGGGTCGGGTCCAGTTCAGCATGTTGGGTGTTAGGTCCAGGAAGTTTCAGATGAAAGGGTGTGGATCATGGGAGACAATGGTGGGTCAGAGGTTCAGTTTAATAGTTACACAAGCATTAGACTAGGTTTTTAATCTTCAAATGTTTCCTGGTTAATTAATAAACTTAAATATGTCAGAAACCCACTGCATTATTTGGCTAGAGGGCGTGGGATTCTTGGAAGGTTTCAGACACTAGGAAATGCTCATCAGAATTTTCAAATTCCTGGGTAATTCCCTTGGAGTCAGCAGTTCTGGGAAACCTGCATGTTCCCAGGAACTGGTCCAATCTAAGCTACAGAAACAATAGCTACCTAGCCATCAAAATTTCTGGGCCAAAGATTTAAAATTGTACTATCACATTTATATGGATGACATTGTAAACATGAGAAGAAACTCTTGAAATATAAAGGTATTTTGAATAATACTATTCACTCCTTTGTAATTTATAGCAAATATTTTTATGTAGTTTTTTTTACTTTGGCACTAGGGGAATAAAATCAAAATCCTGTGTTCTATGAAAGTCCTCATCATATACTCAATTATTATCAAGTCCAAAGACTATCTATAGTTGTATTTAAAGGGGATTTTACAAATAAAAGTCCTGTGACCTTGCTCACATTTAGAATGAGATAATGAGGGATGAGGATTTTCAGTTTCCACCCAAAACAAGCAAGAGTAGAAAATATTAACCTCAGTTTCGGGTCCTGTTATAAAATATCATCAACAATTACTTTAAGCAATGTTGGTTGGGCTGTTCAACATCTGTACTTGAAATCTTCCAGCATGTCCAACTACAACATTTGACCCGGTATCCTTTCTAAACATGTATCAAATAGACATGCATCTGTTTGACCATTAGTAGCTCCCTTGAAAATTGCACTGAAAGATGGCTAAGCTCCTCCAAACTACCTGACCCCTTCATTTTCCTCTGCTGACTGCACTTCTTTAGATTAAAAAAAGCTGGAAGTCAGTTTTAAATCACCTTTGAGTATCATTTAACTGCATTTGTTTTAACAACCTGACAATAATTACATCACAGCATTAGGAACTGTAAACAATTATCAGTTACTAATTCCAAAGGAAAGGATTAATTTTGTCAATATATATTGCACAATTTCAATATAAAATAGAAACATGCATCATTGGTATCGTGGTAGAACTTAACCGTTCATCTATCAAATCTTCTGTCATAAATGTATCAAACTACTGCAGGAAAGAGTAATGTTGGCAAACAGCTCCAGAGGTTAGCAAGATCATTTGCTCCATCTTTTGAGTGAAAAGCCAGGGAAAATGGATAATTACTAGAAATAAATGTCTGCAATTATTCTTTTTTTAGGAGCAATGCAAATTAAACATTGTCCACCCTTTAAAAGAGAAATAATTGCAATTTGGTTGTTTCTTATACAGAGTTCATTTTAAAAGATAATAAGGTGAAGAGAAAAATGAACTTACATGTAGTAGCCCCCTTTACACAATGTACATAGTCTTGGATCATCTGTACAAAAAATAAAAATCCTGATGAGTAGCAGTTGTAAACATAGAATGGGTTAACCTTTGAGTCAGATATTCTATTCAGTCTCTGGGCCATTTGCTGCAAAAGTCCAGATGACATTCTTTGAAAAAAGCTTCGATGTAGGTTTGCAAATCCATCAAAAAAATTGACCTGAAGTTTGTTTTTCACAGTAACTAATAGACAAGTAAATTCATCTAAAAAAAATTAAACAAAATGTGATAGGTCTATCAGCAATTCAGGTACGTTACACCTATCTAGCACTGTGCATATAGGTATGTGTGTATGTGTTGAGGTGAGGTATTGGTGGTGGCTGGAGCATAGTGAGGGTTGCAATAAAGAAATCGGAAAATTCAGCAACGTTTTTCTAATTAGGATGATTCCTTTCAGAGACAAATTAGGATAAAATCCAGAGAAGTACTATGCCTTTAAGGTTCAACAAAGATTTTCACTGTCCCTTCATGCCACTACTGTTGCTGATAGCTATGAGAGAACCGAACAACATGGATAATGATATACATTGTGCACTGTACGTAATGGTAACACAAGGGATATACATGCTTGACAAATAAATGCCAGCTTTTATTGCATTGGACTAGGTTAGTATTTTTAAGCAATATATTTAATTTTCCTGTTTGTAATATAATTTGTTCAAATGTGAATGAGTTTCTAAATTATCCTTTGTTCCGCAACTCAAGCCAAATAGGCTTGTTCTTCAAAATAACTTTTATCAATGTACAACCACCAATTAGGTCTTCCCACCTAATAAGAATATCATATGTAACAGACTCTTTGACATGAATCAATAGAACTGAATGTGGTTGTGTGAAGAAAAAAAGTTAGAAATGAGGTACAATTTGGCTATTTCAAATATTAATAAATGGAAGTGTTCAGGGTATTGTAGGTTTGGGAAAATTGATTTTAATAGGTTGAGACAAACTCTGTTCATGATAAACTGGGTAAATCTGTTTATGGATAAAACAAGAAAAGATCAAAGGGAGTGGCTTTCAAAAAAACCATTATACAGACAGTTCAAAAACCTCTTTTGCCAAAAACAGGGAGAAAGTAAAGGATAATTAAAAGAAAAGAAAAATGGAAAATGCAAAAGCTAGCATAAATCCTGGTGCATGATAAGCACACAAGATGTAAAGGAAATCAAAGGAGAAAAAAGTGAAAGCCACAAAAAGTAGTAAAAAAAATTAAACAGAATATCAAAATCAGCAGAAAACAATCATTATACGTGATGAAAGATAGGGTTGTAAGAAGTGATATAAATCACTTGAAAACCTATAATGATCATACTGTGAATGGCAATAAGGCATTGTGGTCCTGCATTGGTATTTATAAAAGGGGAAGAGGATAGAATGCTGGACATTCCAATGAAATGAATAATTAACCAGGGAGCTGAGTTCACTAAAGTTTATGTCAGCAAAAATATGATAAATTACGAAAGTAATGGTCCCTAGAACCTGATGTTTTAAAGGAGAGGTGTGCAGATGCCCTAATTATAATCTTACAAACTTCAGTCTTTTAGGACACTTTGCTTTAGATTGGAAAATAAGGTATGTCAGGAAGTACATTAATCATGGGTGGCATTAATTTTCATGTAGATTCGGATAGTCAGATTAGCAGGGAAAGCCTCAAGGAAGAGTTAATCAAATGTATTTGGGATAGTTTACTAGAAAGAATTTACATGTATTTGGAAAGTCAAGGGCAGATTAGGGATAGTCAACATGGCATTGTACCTGGGACACTAACTTAATTCAGTTTTTTGAAGAAGTGATAAAGAAGATTAATGAAGGCAGGTGTTGTCTAAATGGACTTTAGCAATTTCCACATGGTAAACTGGTTAACAAGATTAGATCACATATAATATCGGGACACAAAATTGGTTTGAAGGTAGGAGACAGAGAGTGGTGGTGGAGGGTTGCTTTTCAGACTGAAGGCCTGTGACCAACGGTATACTGGAAAGATCGGTGTTGGGTCCACTACTTTTTGTCATTTATATAAATGATTTAGATGTGAATATAGGAGTTATGGTTTTGTAGGTTTGCATATGACACCAAAATTGGTGGTGTAGTGGACGGTGAAGAAGATTACCACAGAGTACAATGGGATCTTGGTTGAGCTAGGCAAATGGACTGAGTAGTGGCAGATGGAGATTAATTTAGATAATTGTGAGGTGCTGCATTTTGGAAAGGCAAATCAGGGAAGGACTTATACACTTAATGGTAAGGTCCTGGGGAGTGTTGCTGAACAAAGAGAACTTGGGGTTCTTTGAAAGTGGAGTTGCAGGTAGATAGGATCCTGAAGAATGTGTTTGGTACATTTGCCTTTATCGGTCAGTGCATTGAGCTTAGGAGTTAGGAGGTCATTTTATAACTGTACAGGACATTGTTAGGCCACTTTTGGAATACTGTGTGCAATTTTGGTCTCCTGCTACAGAAAAGATGTGAAACTTGAAAACATTCAGAAAAGATTTACAAGGATGTTGCCAGGGTTCAGGGAAGAGAGCTACAGAGAGGCTGAATAGGCTGGGGCTATTTTCCCTCGAATATCAGAGGCTGAGAGGTGACCTGATAGAGGTTTATAAAACCATGAATGGCAAGGTCTTTTTCCCAAGGTAGGGGAGTCCAAAACTAGAGGGCATAGGTTTGAGAGGAGATGGGAAAGATTTAAACCGGACCTAAGGGGCAACTTCTTTACACAGAGGATGGTTTGCAAATGGAATGAGTTGCCAGAGGAGATGGTACAATTACAACATTTAAAAGACATCTGAATTGGTGTATGGATAGGTAGGGTTTAGAGGGATATGGACCAAATGCTGGCAAATGGGACTAGATTAATTTAGGATATCACATCAGCATGAATGAGTTGGACCATGCTATACATCGCTATGACTATATGATTCTATAACAATTGGTGCTTACAAATGTATTGCTGGAAAAGCATAGCAGGTCAGGCAGCATCAAAGGAGAAGGAGAATCGACGTTTCAGGCATAAGCCCTTCTTCAGGAATGAGGAGGGTGTGCCAAGCAGGCTAAGATAAAAGGTAGGGAGGAGGGACTTGGGGGAGGGGCGTTGGGAATGCGATAGGTGGAAGGAGGTTAAGGTGAGGGAATCAGTGGTCAGGCTATTTTGATTTTGGTGATGTATAACATGGTAGGTTTAATAAAAAGATGTCATATTTCCTCAGAAACAGTGACCATAACATGATAGAATTTTGCGTTCAGTTTGAAATGGACGAACTTGGGCTTGAAACAACTACACTAAGCTAAAATAAGGGAAATTAAAATGAATGAGGGCAATGTTAGCTGGGGTTATCTGGGGAAGGTATTTACCAGCATGTACAGTTGAGTATTAATGGCAGACATTTAAGAAACTAACTCATGTTCACAGCAAAGATGAGAAAGAAGGATTATAGGAAGGGGAAAAGACAACTATGACTAACCAGGGATGTTAAAGACAGCATCAGATTGAAAGATGAAACACACAATGCGGCAAAGAATAGTGGTAAATTGGAGCATTAGAATTTGTTAAAATCAACAAAAGACAACCAAGATGAAGAATAAAAGGAGAGAGAAAATAATGTTTGAGGGCCAGCTTGCATAATTAAGATGGACAGCAAGAGCATCTTTAAATGTGTGAAAAGGAAGAAAGAAGCCAAAGTGAATATATACCCCTGAGAGAATGTGGCTGGGGAAATAATAATGGGGAACCAGGAAATGGCAGAGGAGCTAAATAAATAGTATGCATCAGACTTCACAGTATGAATCATGAATAACATACCAAAATTACAAAATATTTAAGGGGCAAAAGGATAGGAAATAAATACAATAATTATCTCAAGAAGACAAAATAGTGAAACTAATGGGGCTAAAGACCAATAAGTCCCCTAGACCTGATAGGGTGTATTCTACGATATTAAAGGAAGTAGCTGCAGATATATAGGATAAATTAAAGTAGCCTTGCAGGAATTCTTAGGTTCTGCAGAAGTCTCAGAGAATTTCAAAAATGTGAAAATAACACATTTATTTAAAAAGGCAAAGAACCGGAAAATGGATAACTATAGTCCAGTTAGCTTAACGTACATTACTGGGAAAATGTTAGTCTGTTACAAACGATGCAATAGTAGAGCATTTAGAAATACACAATATAATTAAGCGGAGTCAGCATGGATTTATGAAGGGAAAATCATTCCTGGCAACTGTATTAGAACTGTTTGAGGAGGTAACAAGCAGGATAGATAAAGGGGAAGCAAAGAATGTAATATATTTAGATTTTCAAAAGTCATTTGATAAGGTGCCACACATTAAGCTAATTAATAAGAGCCAATGATGTTGGAGGTGGTATATTAGCATGGATAGAGGATTGGCTAATTATTGGAAAACAGAGTTTAGGAAAAGGCTGGCAATGTGTAACTAGTGGAGTGCCACAGGGTTCAGTGCTGGGATCATGATTATTTACAATTGTCTATCAATGAGTTGGATGAGGAAAATGAAAGTACTTTAGACAAGTTTGCAGATGACACAAAGAGTTTGCAGACGGATATAGACAGTTAAGTGAGTGGCCAAAAACTTGGCAAATAGAATGTAATGTGAGGAAATTTGAGGTTATGCATTTTGGTAGGAAGAATAGATGAGCTGAATATTAGTTAAATGGAGAAAGGCTGCAAAAAGGGATTGAGGAGTTCTCAAAGATGAATCACAAAAGAGTTAGCATTCAAGTTCAGCAGGTAATAGAGAAGGCAAATGAAATGTTGGCCTTTATTTCGAAGGGAATGAAATATAAAAACAAGGAGGTTTTGTTAAAACTGTACAAGTCACTGGTCAGACCATAGCTGGAATACTGTGAATACATTTTTGGATCCCTTTTCTAAAGAATAACATACTGGTATTGGAGGCAGTCTAGAGAAGGTTCATTAGGCTGGTCCCAGCTATGGAAGAATTGCCTTATGAAGAGAGGTTGACTAGGTTGGGCCTGAAAGGACTTGGCAAGGTAAGTTGTTTCCCCTTGTGGGAAAGTCCCAGAGCAGAGGGTGTAATCTCAGAAAAAGGGGGAACACATTTAGACATAGATAAGGAGAAATTTTCTTTCTCGTGGACTTGTTTATTTAATTCTTTACCACAGAGAACTGATGAAGTGAGGTCATTAGTGATATTCAGGAATTATGGGAAACAGCAGGAAAGTGGGGTTGAGGACTATCAGGTCAGCCATGATCTTATGGAATGGTGGAGAAGAATTGGTGGGCTGAATGGCCTACTTCTGTTCCTTGGTTGTACAGTCTTAGAAATGTGCATGAGACAGAAACCAGGAAATATTAACTTAAAATTACCCTTAACAAATGTGATGAGGAGATTATAATTAAAAATAGAATAACTGAGCACTGAAATATTTCAGCTGCTCTCAGAAATATTACTACTTCAAATTAAGTGAATGGACAAAACTGTGGCAAATAGATATAAATATAGGCAAATGAGGGCATTTACTTTGGATCTCAAAAAAGAAAGACTTGCATTTATACAGCACTTTCCATGGACGTTTGAAAGGGCTTTACAGCTGTGAAATGAAATACTTCTGAAGTGTAGTCATCATTGTAATATAGGAAATGTGGCAATAATCTTTGTACACAGCAAGATCCCACAAATAACAATTTGTTAAAAATCACTGGCTGCTTTTATAATGTTGATGTTGAAAATTTTAAGCAAAACCTTTTCTGAATGGTAAAAATCAGAAACTATGAAAGCCGAAAAGATTTGGAGCACCATTTGGAGCAGTACATAGACTACTGTGGATGATTGATCATTAATGTTTTGGACTGGTACAGAAAATAATCATAATGACTAATGGAATGATGGCCTGTATAGAATACAAGAGCATTGAAATTGTTTTACTGCTATGCAAAGCTATGTTTGTTCCACATTTGGAGTACTGTAAATAGATATGGGTACCATATCTGAAGAGGTGTAGATTGACCTTGGGGAAAGTACACCACACACATATAAAACTTCTGGAATTAAATTTCAAAGAGAGATTACACAAATTGGACTTGTATTTCCTGAAGTTTAGAAGGTTAAGGGTGGGATTGGATGAAAATTTTCTGGCTATTAGGGGCACAAATATGGTACAAAGAGAGAAAAGATTCCTGCTAGATGGAAAATCTAGGTGCGGGATTTTTAACTCCTACTGAAGATGAGCATGGAGACAAGAGGGCTTGAAAATTCTCACTGCTAGCCAGTGTACTGGCTTGAAAACACTATGCTGTCCTTGGGCCATTTCCTGGAAATGAGGGGGATTATCAGGGCAGGTAGTTAACTGAGATAGCTAAAAGTATATTAAGGCTTATTGTAAACTATCAGTTGGCAAGCATCAGCAATCAGTTTAGTTCTCTACCTTATTCTGACAGTGACCTTGCTATCCTTGGCCTCCAGCAATGTTCAGTGCTAACCACTGTGCCACCGTGTCTGCGTGGGTTTCCTCCGGGTGCTCCGGTTTCCTCCCACAGTCCAAAGATGTGCAGGTCAGGTGAATTGGCCATGCTAAATTGCCAGTATTGTTAGGTAAGGGGTAAATGTCGGGGTATGGGTGGGTTTCGCTTCGGCGGGTCAGTGTGGACTTGTTGGGCCGAAGGGCCTGTTTCCACACTGTAAGTAATCTAATCTAATCTAATCTAATCTAAATGTAAGGTTACGAAACAGCAGCGCATCTCTTGATTACATATTTTACAGCCCTTTGGATACAACAGTGATTCCAAAAATAGAAAATATTTTCCCTTACATTTTTCTTTCATTTTGAAACTTTGATCTCTTTCTTGCTCTCATTTTTGTTTTCTGACACTAATGTTTTGGTATTCATTCATAGAACATGGCTGTTCTCTCTCAGCCAGCATTTATTGCCTGTCCCTTATTGCCTTGGAGAAAGTGATGCTTCTTGAATAATTGCAGTTCTTGGGTTGTAGGGATAATCCACAGTGCTAGTTTCAACCCCTTCATTCTTTACTATTCCCTTTTGACCCTACTCCTCCAATACTGCCATTAGTATTTCCTGCCTCCCATTCTTCACTGGAACATTTATTCTTTTTCCTCCTCCATCCTGTGACTTGCAGAAAATGTGTACCATTTCAAACTTTTTCCAGTTCTGATAGCGAGTAACAAAGCTCAAATATTCACTCTATTTCTCACTCCATACTTGCTGCCAGGCTCAGTGATTATTTCAAGCATTTTCTTTTGTATTTCAGGTTTCCAGCATCTGAGAATTTTGTTTTGTCCATGTGGAACATGATGGCTTCTATACTGATGGAAGTGAAAATATCAGAGATAGCAATTGCTCAAAGGTAACAAACCCCCAGGTTTCATTCTGGAGAGAAGGCAGCACCTTGAGGAACACACAGGGAGGGAAATGGAAACTTATTTGGAGTTGAGGAGGGACGTTTGTTACAGGACCTAGAAATCCTTGTAGCACAGATCAAGGAGGATCCAGATGAAACTGCAGTGGATGAGAGAGGATGTTGGGTTGGCAATCAGAAAAGAGGGCAGGTAAGAGAAGATGGCAGGGAAGAGCAATGGGTTTAAATCAGCAATCAGAAGGTTTGGTAGATGTTGGGAAGTGGTGAGAGTGGATTTGGAGAGGAATGACAGCTGATTGTGGCAGAAGATAGTTTTCTTGAGGGGCCAGGAATGCAGTCTGCCTGTTCCTCCTAGCTCACAAGCAGTAATCTAAAGAAGAAATACCAACTTCACTGGTCTGCTCCTGCTTCCATTTTCACTGTTAAGTTTCAAGCCCTGGGAAAATGGTCAGCAAGTGTTATATGTGCATTAACTTTCTAACCATATTGTGGAAGTTTGTCTTAAATATTAGGATGAGAATGGAACAGAGACTTACCACACAAATCATGATGATAAAAATGATGAAAGGCACATTCGTCATTTACAATTTTTTTAACATGTATCTCTGATCGCCACCTGTCCTGAGATGGGGTTTAAATTCCAAATAAAAGTCAGATTGCGTCAATTGGGTAATATTCATTGCAGAGAAAATTGTTTGAGGAAAGGATGTGATTAATGGACAGAATGGTCTTTTCTCATTGTTTCAGATGCAGACTGTAGATTTTGAATGAAATTTAATATTGCTGTGACCATTGCCCTAACACTGTATCAATTATTGGTCAATTTACTATTTTTTAACACAGAAATCAAATCTGAGCCGACATGACACCGATTGTTAAAGTTCACTTGAGAATGTAACTTTATAAAAACATTTTGTGATTTATGTATGAAAGAACTGAAACCAACATGGTCACTCTAAAAGATGAGAGGCTTAACGAACAATCTAAGTCTCTTTCAATATATAATTTCAGTTACATCACACTGTAAACTTTTGCTATAAATTCTGTGTCTTACAATCTTATTCTCCACAACCACCTGATGAAGGAGCAGCGCTCAAAAAGCTAGTGCTTCCAAATAAATCTGTTGAACTATAATCTGATGTTGTGTGATTTTTAACTTTGTACACCCCAGTCCAATACCGATGTCTCCAAATCAAATCAAATTGATAAAGTCTTGATTTGTAATCTGTAAAGATAGCCAGAAGTAACTCTTAAATCATCTGTGATATTTAATCATGTCCAGTGAATGTCCAGCACTTTCAACAACTTCACTGGATTATTTTTAAAGTTTAAATTGTCAAAGCTATTAATTCAATCTGATCTCTTTTCTGTTTTTATTGGATGCTTTTCGAGTTCTACTTTACTAAGGCTGCCAAACCAAACACTGCAGACACACTGATAACAGCAATTGAGAATAATTTCATAGCTGTGTAACTGAAAGGACTGAGAAGTAGATTTTGAAGAAAAATAATCATATTCATATTTCACAGTTCTAATGGTACCATACCTATGATCCAATTTGTTTCTATGCCATGTTTACCACTAGACTCCAGGTAAAACTGCAAGTGAATTAGTTAATGTAGGTGCAGGCAGCAGCAAGTAATCAATAATGATTCTGTGCCATATTCACAGACAGAGTAACTAAATACTTAATGTCATTTTCTATTGCTTTTTGTCATAATAAATTTTAAAACATAAATATATTCATTCTTTTATTTATTTTCACCAACCTTATTTCTAGAATGACAAAAACTGTGGAACAGAATGTAGAATTTAATTTTGCACTTCATTAGGATTTTTTGCTTTTCCTCAGTAATTGATTTTTAAATATCCCATATGTTCCTGGGTGTGTTTTTGGAACCAAATCTCAAGGCCACTAAGCAAATTGGGATACATTCGGATTTTGTGCAATAGCGTAAAAGAGGTAAAACAAAAAGCACAACATATTTCACATCTCCCCTGAAGTTTGTTATCATTTAAGCCATTAAAGGTGTGTTATTTTTTGAGAAACAATGTTTGAAAACTGCAGTTTTTATTTTATCAGAATATTAAGATATTAAGGCAAAGTTATGCAAACAGGAGGTGAAAGATAATAGCTCATCATTTTCTCTTTACATATGCTAAACGTCTATCCCTTGCACATTGTGTATTTTATTTTAAATGTTCAGATGATTAGTTGCCTTTTTCACTTTTCTTCTTAATATTTCCTGAAGATGTGATATTCTGCCACTAGATGGCATCCAACACCTGGAGATTTCAGCATTAGGTGATTCCCAACATTCGTAAATGGTCCAATTGGTTGGCTTAGGTTTCAAAAACTGAAGGAAGAGTTAGACAGCCTTCATTTTAACATCTCATCACAAAGCCACACTTCTGACAATGCCACAGTTCCTTTGTACTACAGTGGAGTGTCAACCTAGATAATGAGCTCAAGCATCTGTATGCTCCTAACAATATGTGCTACTTTGCTATTTAACTATTTTTGAATTAAAGATAAATTTATGAGAACTAATATTTGACTTTTACATAAGAAGTTAAAGGTTGGCCCCACCACCCCTCAAATGGATGTTAAAAGTCCTAGATCACCAATTTGAAGAGTAGAGGAATTCTGTCCAGTGTCCTGTCCATAATTAATTTCTCTCAACAATTGAGACCAATTGATCATCATCACATTGTTGTTTATGGAAAATGCTTCTTGCCATTCCCTGCATTGCAACAATATAAAAGAAAATTGTTTGTTGTAGAGCATTTCAGGGAACTCTGAGGTCTTGACAAAGATATAAGTCTTCCTTTACTCAAACGTTATATAATGGAACCTATTTGAATATAAGCTAGCTCCTACACTGTTTTCTTTTTGTTCCAAACAAACAAATGATGCCTACTTTTGATCACAATGTAATGAAATATTAATATGCATAGCAAAAGGTTCATGCTATGAAAAATAAATGTTGGCAGCGGGTATATCCACTTTTGAAAGTTCATTTGCGAGGGCAAAAATGAATTCCAAAAGAAGTTGCCCCATAAATGGAGTGGAAGGAAATGGTGAGGAGCTGCCACTCCAACCATGCACTGGTTTACTTCCATGCTTGTGAGCAACAAATGCAGGAAAGGCACAGTTAGTGATTGAAGCAGTTTGGAAAGTCAATGCTTGCATTGAGGAATGTGGAGATTGCTGGGAGAGCATCTTTTTTCCAGGGGAGCAGTGACGAACGAGCTGCTGAGAGTTGCCTTTGGCTGGGATTGCGGTCTTTTGTCAAGGTTGGAAGTTCTGTATGCTCGGTCCATGCTAGCAGCATCTGCCTGGAGAAGATGGTAGGGTGACGCAGGAGGGGAGTGGGAGGAGACGTTGCAATGATATGTAGGGGAGAAAGAGGCTGTAAGAGGCTTGTGGTAAGGGGATGGGGGAAGGAAGGTTGCAAGTAGAATAAGGTGAGAAGAGCAGGCTACAAGACATGTAAAAAAGAGGAAGAAGCTTAATCACTTCATGACTCACTACACTCAAAATATGTAGTGTCTTCTGTTGTAATGAATTTACATTTGCGATTCAGATCCATCTATGGTAAATATGTTTCTATGAGTTGTAACCATATGGTTAAAATGTTAGAATTTTGGGTATGTGTGAAGGAAATTCAATAGCTGTGATCATTGTTGTTAGTGAAAGTTGTGTTTAGGGCGATGGGTTATTTAGTGTTGAAGTGTATGTCTGAAATTTTGAAAAAAAAATTCCTAACTTATTCCTGTTATCTGTGCCAATCTAAGTACTGTGGTGTCTAGGAAATTAATCTTTTCCTTGTGTTTTGTATCCTTTTCAAGAAGGAGTTCAATGTAGCTCTGAGGGCTAAAACGATCAAAGCACTCATGGACAAAGCAGGAACAGGGTACTGAGTTGGATGATCAACCTTTATCATATTTGAATGGCAGAGCCAGCTTGAAGGACTGAATGGCATACTCCTGCTCCTATTTTCTATGTTTCAAAGGTTATCATTAATGGAGAATTGGTAATCATTGAGAATATTGATAGAATATTTGATTTCTGCTTCTGTTGAACCAAAATACCCACATGTCATGCACATCCAAAGGCATTGTCACTACCTGATAGCAAGACCAATGAATGAATTAGTCAGAATGAAGAAAATAAAACCCAAAATCAAAGAAGCAGTTCCTGCAAATCGAAATGTTGCCTTTAGGAAATCTCAAGAACAGCCCGCAAAAAAGAAAATATATATTTTTACCCCAGGATATGTATTTCAGTAAATAAAAGACATATAGCTTGCAATTTCCTGTTAATCAGTTTTAGTGGGTAAAAAATCCTGATGTGAAAATTCCCAGGATGCATTTCCTGAAAGTGCACTCCCAATTAATGTTTTGGGTGGTGTTATGGCAATTCAGTTTGCAACAAAAAGAATCATGCAGCAAAACTCTTGCAGCAGTCCCACGGACCTTCACAGTGACACTTAGCTATACAGATTAGGAACGTGCTGAACTTGGTGTTCTCAATTAGGTGTGCGAGGACATCAAAACAACAGAATAATTTCAGCATAGGAGGAGGCCATTTGGCCTGTTGAGCATACACAGACTCTCCAAATGAACAATTTACTTTAGTGCTGTTCGCTTTCCTTCTCCCTGTAAACCTTGTACATTCTTTCTTTTCAGATAATAATCCAATTCCCTCTTAATTAAGCTGATTGAACCTACCTCCACCACAGCCCTGATGCCCAACTCTAATCTACACCACTGAAATGACTGTCTCACCACAAGGACTTTTGGACAGTGTTTTATCCATAACCTCTTTGATATTGTACTCTATGCCTCTTTTAATAAAGTTTAGAATATTGTATGCTTAATGAGCTCATGACTCACTATACTCACATCTCAACTCGTGTACTCTATATTCTAATCAATGATGGCAAGCATGCTGAAAGCCTTCTCCAACAGTCTGTCTACCTGTGACTCCACTTTCAAAGAGCTATGCACTGGACTATTGATACTTTCAATCTGTCTTGCTACCTTATGCACATAAAAACTCAGACTCCTGTACTCTTGCATCCCCTTTATATTTGTAGCCTTTATTTTATATTGTTTTTCAGCATTCATTCTCCCAAACTGAATATACATTATCTGCCCATGCCACCAACTTGTGATTATTCCTTTTGAAGCTTTACACTATTTTTCTTACAGTTCACACTGCTTCCAAGTATCAGATCATCTACAAAATGCTCTTAGTCCTTTATATTCTAGAGGAGCTAAAATTTCAGTTATGATAGTTGCTTCTTTTCTCTGTCCAGTAACCTCTGCTATGAAGTGTAAGAGTAGGTGTCAAGCAAGAACAAGATTAAGCTCAGGTATCAGAGCTATGATACCTGTAAATGTGCAAATAGCCTAACTCTCACTGTACATGTTTCAAAGAGGGCACTTGGTTACTGGAAGCTGATATCTGAAAGTTATCTGGGAATGCAGCAGGATCGTGACCAACTAGGCCAATGGACTGAGGAATGGCAGTTGGAGTCTAATTTAGATAAATACATGGTTTGGTAGGTCAGACTAGGGCAAGACTTACACAGTCAATGATCCGGTGCATAGCTCCTTGAAAGTGGAGTCACAGGTAGACAGACTGATGAAAAAGGCTTTCAGCATGCTTGCCTTCATTGATTAGAATATAGAGTACATGAATTGAGATGTCTTATTGCAGCTGTAAAAGATATTGGGTAAAAAGACACATTTGGAGTACTGTGTACAGTTCTGATTGCTCGACTATAGAAAGGATATTATTAAACCAGAAAGAATGCAGAAAAGGTTTACGAGAATACTATCTTCGCAGGAAGGTTTGAGTTGTAAGTAGGCTGGACAGGCTGGGACTATTTTTTCCCTGGAGCATAAGAGACTCAAGGGTGACCTTATAGAGGTCTAGAAAATCATGAGAGGCATTGATAAGGTAGATAGCAATAGCTTTTCCCCACCATAGGAGAGTCTAAAACTAAAAGGCACAGGTTTAAGGTGAGAGGGGAGAGATACAATCAAGTCCAGAGGGGAAGAATTTTCACACAGAGGGTGGTGAGTGTCTAGAATGGGTTAACAGAAGTATTAGTGGAGGTGAGTACAATTCTGTCATTTAAGAAACAATTGGACAGGTACTTGGATGGAATAGGTATGGAAGGACATGGACCAAATTACAGATAAATGGGACTAGATTAATTGTGAAAACTGGGCGGCATGGACAAATTGGGCCGAAGGGCCTGTTTCCAAGCTGTAAACCTCTACAACTCTGCGGAATCCATCCTCAGCAATAGCTATGACCACCAGAAAGAGTAAAGAACTGCAACCTTCATTTTGACCAGGATTTCAGATAGATTCTAATCAGTTTAAAATCACCAATCTGCAACTCTCCTGTTAATGCAGGTGCTAAAAGAAAATACAGGCTAGCCATCTGAGTGCTTCCTTTTGAATACACAGGCTAATAAACATGTTGTATTGAATAGGAATTCTACAGGTTGAACAAAAAGCTGTTGAAGGCTAATGGATGGATCAGTTAAATTGATGTGACAATGGTGTACTTATTTAGGATGAAGAGGACTGCTTACTTAGAGAATAAATGTCAACTAGATTGCCTGGCCCAAATGGCCAATCTTATTGTGGATTTCATGCAGTTAAATATAACAGCTTACCTAATGTGCATTTCTCACATCCTTCTGCACACTGCACACAATCTTCATTGTCAAGATCTTCAATTTCACCTGTGGATTGTAAGTGCAAATTTAATAGCAATATAAGCATAAGATATAAATTGTAATACAAATGAGAGTTTCTACAGTTTTAATTTTAAATTAGTCTGACAAATTGCATTCTTTTCAGTGTTACTTTCAGATTGACTTTGGACATATGAATTGCCAATTCTAAATTTGAATGTTGACATGTCTGAGCTTTAGCAGATTTTGGGACTGAACTCATTACGGACATGACAGAGCTAAGGCAAAGGCAAGATTACACTCAATGTTGACCGGATGGGACCAAATGAGGGAAGATGTTACATTTATATTCCCGCTTTCTTAGCCAAAGGTTAAAAATCATTGAAAAAAACAGTAATTACAGAATTGTTACACCATGAAAAAGGCCATTTATCCCTTTTTGTCTGTGCTAGCTGTTCATAGGAGTAAATTACCTAATGTTATTCCCTGCCTTCTTCCCACGGCCCTGTTATAATTTTCCATTTCCTTTTCAATGTGATTCCTTATTAAATTATCCTGAGATATATTATTTGACATGCTTAAGGTTAGAATCAGTGGAAAACTAAAGCTCTTAAAATGTTCTTGGGCTGAAAAGGATTATAGAAAGGGAAGTAAGGCCATGAGGCATTTGAACATGATGACGATGAGAATTTTAAAGTGAAATCATTCAGGGACTGAGGGTCAATGTAAGCCGAAGTGCAGAGAGGTGAACTGGACTTGGTGAAAGCTTGCAGCTTAATTATTTGAACTCAAGTTTAGGAAAGGTGGAAGATAAGAGGCTTACCAGAAGAGCAATGGATTGTCAACTCTGAAAGTAAGAAAAACATGGGTGAGTGTTTCAGCAGCAGTTAGATAGAGACAGGGAACAGAATGAGCCTTTTAAGGATGAAAATCCTGGGATAACTGATAATCCATCTTTTATAGCTGCCCTTACCTGATCATCTTTGTTTATTCTCAGAAAAATGTAAACCTATTTACTGAGCCATGTCCTCCTAAATGGTTCATACATTCATAATATGCGGGGTTTGCACAATGTAAGGTATGCAAACACATATAGATAGCTACCCTTCATAAAGCATGAATTCCATACTTTTCTAGGTTCCTGTTCTTTAAGGTGTCAGCAAATTTTGCTGTTTATTTTTATGGTCTATCAAAAAAAAGGATTAGAACTCTGTTTTGCTAATTTTAATATGTAGCTTAAGATGTGAAGGAGAACTAAATTAATTGCATGCATGAGTTCATTTAAGTACATTCAATGCAACATTAAGCTATTAAACCCTTAGTGAAGACAGTTAGGAGTCAGGTCACAAGTACATTTGGAGCATGTTATGAAGCTATTGTTAATTAAGACCCTATAGAAGTGGGTATCAGTGCAAATAGGTAAGCAGGTGACATCCTTTAAAAATTACTTCGAACACACAAAGTTCCCCATTCCAAATGCTTGGTTCTGTAGGTGCTTGATAGAAGTCTAAGTGTACTACATCATCAAAGTAACATTTAGGTCTAACAATAAGTGCTAATTGATTATTCAATGGTGAATCACTGCTATATCTAGTCCTCTCCTCATCAGATGTCTACATATGTACGCACTGCAGTAGGATAAGGAAAGGTAGTTGTAGAGGTGAAAAGATGGAACCCTTTTTTTGTTTTATGATGACAAAATCCCTTGCTTGCCTAACTGAGAGTCACTAAGGTTAGTAAAGAATTTTTTATTCATGTCTTTACAGATGTTGATTCATGACTATCATTAGTTTTGACACAAGGGTGATGCTTAGTAAATTTAGAGTCATAAAGTACAGAAACAGACCTTTTGGCCCAACTCATCTATTCCTGAAGGAGGGCTTATGCCCAAAACGTCGATTCTCCTGTTCCCTGGATGCTGCCTGACCTGCTGCGCTTTTCCAGCAACACATTTTCAGCTCTGATCTCCAGCATTTGCAGCCCTCACTTTCTCCCCAACTCATCTATGCCAAGCAGGTTTCCTTAACTGAACTAGTTCTATTTGCCTACATTTGGCACATATCCCTCTCAACCTTCCCTATCCAGCTATCTGTCCAAATGTCTTTAAAATGTTGTAATTGTACTCGCCTCTACCACTTCCTCTGGCCACTCGTTCCATGTACGCATCACTCTCCATGTGAAAGAGTTGTCCCTCGGGTCCCTTTTAAAACTTACCCCTCTCACCTTAAACCCATGCACTCTAGTTTTGGATTCCCCTATCCTGAGAACAAGACCTTGGCTATTCACCTTATCTATGCTCCTCAGTTCCCACTCCAATCATTCTTAGATGCGAGACATACTTTCATCTAAGTCACTATTACCTTATAAAATAATTAAAAGCTCCACATGAATAATTCCCTCCCAAAAAGCATTATGGGTTCATCTACAATAAATGAACTGCCATAGTTCAAGGATTCAGTTCACTGCCTTCTCAGGGGATGGGTAATAAATGTTGGCTCTGCCAATAATGCCCACATCTTATGAGTGAATTTTTAAAACATGATACGAATACATGTTTGCTATCTTGGTAGCACAGAAACAGATGATATTTTCAGGTTCGATTTTATTCACATACTGAAGCGTAATATACATTCCATAAACCAACCTGTCTTTGGAGTTCCAATTGATGTGTTTATTTAGTCCTTCAATTTATCTATTAGGACAGAGCTTTAAAACCATCCAATAAATGAAGATGATGATTCCATCTTACCTCCTCCACAGTTTAGCTGTTGGCATCCGTCAGAGTCAGGGTAATAGCCTGAGGAACACTTTACACAGTGTTTACTATCAATGCATACTTCACAGTTCCTGGAACATGGACTGCAGACATTATCAGCAGCAGGGTGGTGAAATGCAGGACAATCCTCTCTGCATTCACCTTTGAAAAAGTACAGATTATTCCCAAATTTATCTGTGAAGATACAGAAAATGTGAAAGGCACATCCTTGAGTCAGAATTAGCATGAATAATACTGTCTTTAAGTTATGAACCAAAATTTGATGGTAGCTTCATGTTGCTAACATGTCTTTTCAAATGACTCATCAGTAATCACACACAGGGTGCAAAATGATTTATTGTAACTTTTAACAGAAGTGCACAGGCTTCCGTTAATTTGCAGGGATATGCTGTTGCATCCCTTACATGTGCACAAACATGTGGAAACCATACTACCCTGACATTACTTTGCCTAACCAGCCAGTATAGCAAAATTGGACAATGCAAGTCACGGCTGTTGTCTAATTTTGCAAGTCTTAGAAAGATAACATGTTTTTCAGGCAACTAGATCAAGGAGAACATGTGATGCTATAGTATAAGAGGTCTCCATCTCCTTTGTCCATTCAGTCAACAATTAGTTGGAAAAGCAGTCAGGTTGATAGTCAGCATGTTAAATCAATGTATATAACATAAGCAAATAATTAAGATTGTTTGGAACATTTTTCTATTAGAAAATCACTGAATGTCTTCAGGAATATTTTTGAAGATGTTTTGGTACATTGGCTAGAGAGTGTTGCTACACCTTTGTAAGGATGGCAAAGGGACTGGAGCATTCTGACAGGGCAGTTAATGAGCTCAGCAAGCCCATGCAATTTTTTCTTGTGTGCCAATCTATCTGTCCTCATTTGGAGCTAAACAGTACAGTTTGACATCAAACCCTGTGGTGAACTGCACACAAGCTATATTTTACCTTTGCCTTTCATGTAATTGCTATATCTGGTCACTAATTATGTGCTGATTTCAACTGTACCAGAGATATGCACTACAAGGTTTCTCTGAACACCATTCAAAGCCACAACCTCTACTACTTTGAAGGACAAAGACAGCAGATACATGGGAACACGGAGGTTTCTCTCCAAGCCACACATCATCCAGTTACATTGGCATTACATCACCAGTCCTTCATGGTCACTGGATTAAAAGCCTAGCATTCCCTTCAAAATTTCACTGTGGCTGTCCTTACATCCTGCACTAGTTCAAAAAGGCAACTCACCACCAACTTCTCCAGAACTGTTAGAGATGGATAATCAATGTTGGCCAGCTATTGACACCCACGTTTGATAAATGCAGTCATAGAGCTGTACAGCATGTAACAGACCCTTCGGTATAACTCATCTATGTCCATCAGATATCTGAAATTAATCTATTCCCATTTGCCATCATTTGGCCAATAAACCTCTAAACTATTTCTATTCATATACCCATCCAGATGCCTTTTAAATGTTGTAATTGCTCCAGCCTCCACCATTTCTTCTGGCAGCTCATTCCATATACACACCACCCTCTGACTTAAAAGGTTGCCACCTCAGGTCCCTTTTAAATCTTTCCCCTCTCACCTTAAACCTAGTTTTGGACTCTCCTATATCCAAATGGCTAGTTCTCCCTCTATTCCATGTAATCAAACCTTGCTAACCAATCCACCATGTCAAACGCCTTACTGAAGTCCATATAGATCATGTCCATCACTCTGCCTTCATCAATCCTCTTTATTACTTCTTCAAAAAAAGCATTTCCTGTGCACAAAGCCATATTGACTATCCTTAATCAGCCCTTGTCTTTCCAAATACATGTAAATGAATAGGAAGGGTTTTCAAGGGATATGGGCCAAATGCTAGCAAATGGGGCTAGATTAAGTTAGGATATTTGGTTGGACTGAAGGGCCTGTTTCTAGCTATACAGCTCTATGATCCTATGACTATTGGGGGGGTTCTATAGTACAATCCCATTAAGCTGATCATCCCTTTCTTATTTCTCAGTTCCATCCAAATAACTTCCCTGAATGTACTCCCAGAAATTAACTCCCTGAGTACAGCCATAGAGTTATCCCTAATCAAAAATGCCACTCCTCCTCTTCTCTTGCCTCCCTTTCTTTCTATAGCATCTATACCCTGGAAGATTAAGTTGCCAGCTCTGCCCCTCCCTGAGTCACATTTCTGTAATTGCTATGATATCCCAGTCTCATCTTTCCAACTATGCTCTGAGTTCATCTGCCTTACCTGCCAGGCCTCTCGAATTGAAATAAATGTAGTTTAATTTATCAGTCCTACCTCATTCTCTGCTTTGTTCCTGTCTGCCTTGACTGTTTGACACATTCCTTTTCCCAACTGAACCAACCTCAGACTGATCTCTTTCCTCACTATCTCACTGGGTCCCACTTTAATAGGTTAAATCCTCATGAACAGCTCTCGCAAATCTCTCCACCTTGCCCCCTTCCAATTCAAGTGCAATCAGTCTTTTTTTATACAGGTCACTTCTACCCCAGAAGAGATTCCAATGATCCAAAAATGTGAACCCTTCTCCCCTACATCAGCTCCTCAAGCACACAGTCAGCTGCTCTATCCTCCTATTCCTACCCTCACTAGCTCTTGACACTGGGATTAATACTACTCCCCTCAAGGACTTACCTTTTAGCTTCCTGCCCAATTTCCTGTATTCTCTCTTCAGCACCTCGTTCTTTTGTCATCCTATGTCATTAGATCAAATATGTACACTGACCTCCTGTTGTTCCTTCTCCCCTTTAAGAATTTTCTACACTCTCTCTGACGTGTCCTTGATCCTGGCACCAGGAAGGCAACACACCATTCCGATGTCTCGTTGTTGACCACAGAAATGTCTGTCTATGTCTTTGACTAGAGAGTGCCCTATCACAATTGATCACTTGGAACCCGACTTACCCTTCATTACATTAAAGCCAGTCTCAGTGCCAGAAACTTTGTTGTCAGTGTTACATTCCCCTGAGACTCCATAACCCCTACATTTTCATAACAGCATACTTGCTTGAGGTGGGAATGGACCACAGGAGACTCCTGCATTATCTGCCTACCTCTTACCTTTCATGGAGGTAACCCATCTACCTGACTGTATCTGTGGTTTTTCTCCCTTCCTGAAACTACCATCCATCATGTGCATCCCCTCCACCACCTCCTATAAATTCCTCATTGCCTCTAACTGCTGTTATAACCAATCCATACAATCAGCTAGGATTCACAACCAAACACACTTCCTGCAGACTTAATCATCAGTAACATTGAAGTTCTCCCTAACCTCTCACATCTGACAGGAAGAGCATATTGTTCTACTAAATGCCATCTTTGTGCTTTAACAATCTACAGATCCAGAAAATAGCCCAGTCTTACTGCACTAAAAAAACTACTCCAGGCTAACTTAGTACCTATATTTTTAAAGGCTAATCAAGAGACAGATCTCAATAATACATTTAATCTAAAAATAACCCAACTCTACACGCTATTGTAGATTTACAAATAAGAAATAAATTGCATTAGTTCCAATGCAAGAGGGCAAACAAGTAAGGCCAATAAACTCAGGGCATAGATAGGTAAGTGGGACTGGGATATTATAGCCATTACAGAAACATTGCTAAGGGAGGGACAAGACTGGCAGCTGAATGTGCCAGGGTACAGGTGCTTCAGGCAGGACCGAGAGGGTGGAAGGAGGGGAGGGGAGTGCATTTTTAATTAAGGTGAGTATCACAGCAGTAATCAGAGATGAAATAACTGAAGGATTATCCCGTGAGGCTTTGTGAGTGGAGCTAAGAAATAAGAAGGGGATAGTGATGTTATTGGGGTTGGACTATAGAGCCTCAAATAGTCAATGGGAATTGGAGGAACAAATATGCAGAGAGATTGGGGAGACTTGCAGGAACAATAGAGTTGTCATAGTAGGGGATTTTCATTTTCCTAACATACACTGGGATTGCCAGAGTGTTAAGGGCTTAGGTGGGGTGGAATTTGTTAAGTGCGTTAGGGAAGGTTTCCTGAAGCAGTATACAGAGGCTGCTACTTGGGAAAAACTCAACCTACTCTTGGGAAATAGAGCAGGACAGGTGAAGGAGGTGACACTGGGGAGCACTTTGGGACCAGTGACCATAGTTCTATTAATTTTAAAATAGTTATGGAGAGGGACAAAAGTGGTCCACAGGTTCAAGTTCTAAATTGGGGCAAGGTGAATTTTGATGGAATTCGATAGGAGCTTGCAGGGATTGATTAGAGCAGTTTGTTTACAGGCAAAGGGACCTCTGGCAAGTGGGAGGCCGTTAAAATACATAGCTAGATTTCAACATCTATATGTTCGTATGAGAGTGATGGGCAAAGTTGGCAGGAATAGGGAACCCTGGATGACAAGGGATATTGAGGCTTTGACCAGAAAAAAAAAGGAGGGGTGGCTCAGGTGCAGGCAACTGGGATCAAGGGAATCCCTGTAGGTATAGAGGGAATCCAGGAATTTACTGAAGAAAGAAATCAGGCAGGCAAATAGGGGGATTGAGATAGCCTTGGCTGAGAAGATTAGGGTGAATCCAAAGAGGTACTTTAAGTATATTTCCAGGAAAAATAATAACTAGGGAGAGAATAAGGCCCTACAGGGACTAAAGTGGACATGTATGTGTAGAACCGCAGGAGATGGGCAAGGTTTTCAATGAATATTTCTCCCCTGTGTTTGCCATATAGAAAGACATGAAGACTTGGGAACTTAGGGAAGTTAGTGGTGATTCCTTGGGGACAGTCCACTGCACAGTAGAGAAGGTGTTGGATGTATTAGAATGTATGAAGGTGGATAAATCTCCTGGTCCTGACCAGATAGAGCCTAGAATACTGCAAGAGGTTAGAGAAGAAATTGCGGGGGCCCTAGCTGATATTTTTGCATCATCACTAGCCATGGGTGAGGCCCTGGAAGAATGGATGGTAGCAAATGTTGTGCCATTATTCAAGAAGGACTGCAAAGAAGATCTTAACATCTGTGGTGGGTATATTACTTAAGAAAATTCTGATGGAGAAGATGTACATGCATTTGGAAAGACAGGGTTTCATTGGGAGTAGTCTACATGGCTTTGTGAGTGGGAGACCATGTCTCACAAACTTGTTCGAGTTCTTTGATGACGTGACTAGGAAGGTTGATAAGGTCAGAGTAGTAGATTTAGTCTAAATAGATATCAGTAAGGATTTTGGTAAAGTTCCACATGGTAGGCTGCTCTGGAAAGTTAGTTCCAGTCTTTTTCCCAGGGTTGGGGAATCAAGGACTAGAGGGCATCAGTTTAAGGTTAGAGGGGAAAAAACTAAAAGGGAACTCTGAGGGGCAACTTTTTTTACACAGAGTGGTATGCAAATGGAATAAGCTTCCAGCGGAAGTGGTTGAGGCAGATACATTAACACCATTTAAAAGGCATTTGGACAAATACAAGAATTAGAAGGATATGGGCCAAGTGCAGGGAATTGGAGTTAGCGTAGATGGACATTTTGGTCAACATGGACCAGTTTGGGCCAATGGGCCTGTCTCCATGCTGTAGGACTCAGACTCTAACATAGTAACATTACACTTTTAAAAATAAACCACTTAGCTGCTCCCCTGCTATGAGCTCCTCACATAGGTTTCTCCAAGGTCAGCTGTGAATTTCACTGTTTGTTTACTTTTCATAGAACAAATTCCAATGTCCAAAGATATTTGAAACTAAACAGCTGAGGCAGTCAGCAGTGAAGGTTCATTGCTGGGTCACACAGCTGTGCAGGTTTACTTCTCTGTTTTTCACCTCCCGCATGATATCTGCTTTGTTTCTCTTGCTCCTTTTTTTAAAGTTCTAAAAGAATGCTACACCTTATAAAGCAGTAATTACTGCTTCAAAATTCAAGGAAATCAGCTCCAACACTGAAATTTCCTCAAAAAGAACAGCTGTTACAGATGCAATTTTACCCATCCTCCATCTTGGATTACCAGAATCCTCTTTCCTTACCCAGAATCCTCTTACTATAAAGGAAAATAAATACCATGGTTTAATGTTATGACACGGAAATGTGTCCAAATCTTTATAGAAACAAACTTTTGTTCATACAATTGTGATTTCAATGGAATTTTCACAGTTAGGATGAAGCTATCAACTAAAAGAGGTTTGTGATAGCATGGATGCATTGAATTTTTTTATATGATGGGTACTACCAGTTATACGTTACACTCCAAGTTTGTACTCTTTCCTTTAAGCCATGTAAAATAAATCAACATTTGGGAAAGGTCATCAATCAGGTTCATGGTTCCATAAAGTGAAGTTGCAGGTAGATGGGACAGTGAAGAAGACATTTGATTTGCTTGCCTTTATTGGTCAGTGCAATGAGTATAGGAGTTGGAAAGTCATGTTGCGGCTGACATTGGTTCGATCACCTTGGAATACTGCATGCAATTCTGGGCTCCCTGCTACAGGAAGGACATTGTGAAATTTGAAAGGGTTCAGAAACGATTTACAAGGATGTTGCCAGGGTTGGAGGGTTTGAGCTATAGAGAGAGGCTGAAGAGGCTGGGGCTATTTTCCCTGGAGCATTGAAGGCTGAGGGGTGACTTTATAGAGGTTCATGAGGGGCATGGATAGGGTGAATAGTCAAGGTTTTTTTCTCTAGGGTTGAGGGAGTCCAAAACTAGAGGGCATAGGTTTAGGGTGAGAGGGGAAAGATTTAAGAGGTATCTAAGGGACAACTTTTTCATGAGAGGATGGTGCATGTATGGTATAAGCTGCTGGAGGAAGTAGTGGAGGCTGGTACAACTACAAAATTTAAAAGGCATCTGGATGAGTATATGAAAGGGAAGGGTTTAGAAGGAGATGGAACTAGATTAATTTGGGATATTTAGTCGAGTGAATGAGTTTGACCAAAGGGTCTGCTTCTGTGCTGTGCATCTTTATTGCATGGGAGGTAATTGTACATGTCCGTGTAAGCACTGAGGTACCCTGTAGGGACCATCCAAATTCTAAATTAATCAGCAGAATGCAAGAATGAGATTCCCTGGTCCCAAGGAGAAACTAATAGTTTTAATCAATCATTTGAAATACAGTAATAATTTACCACCAAGTTTTGGTTGCGTGTACAACTAATTTCTTGATCTAATGTATCTGCCATAAATTATTTATTCATTGTATCGTTGCTGTTGATGTTAACAATAGGTATATGTGAGGAAAGAAAGGCTAATAGTGAGTTATTTTTGCATTTTCTATGGTCTTACCTTTATCACATGATGTGCAGTCAGTAGGTTCACCTCCTGTACATTCCTTACAAGTGTGATGACATGGGTAACACTGTCCATACATGCCAAATTTACCTGGGGGGCAGTGCATGACACAGTGTTCATTGTCAAAGAGCCTGAGGAGGAAACAAACGCATTAACAAATGCAAGCATACAAATTAGAAGCAGGAATAGGTCTATTGGCTCTTTCATTCAACAACTCACGGCTGATCTGATTGTAAACTCAAATTCAGATTCGTGACCACCCCAAAAGCCTTTCACTCCACTGTTTATTTTGAATCTATCTATCTGTGCCTTAAAAATATTCAGAAGTTCTGCATCCACTGCCTTTTGAGGAAGAGTTCCTGATAGCTTTGTTAATTAAGTGTGTAAACATTGATACTGATGTAGTTTAGAAGCAATTCATTGTGTAAACTTCCTTGAATGGAAGCCCATTGAATTCACATTTAACACAATCCTCGACTGTCTGGCTGAACTTGTCCTTATAATAATCAACTTTTCCATTAATTCCTCTCCTTTCCTTCAAATAAAAGGCATTCTTATAGGAATGTGTATGCACCCCACACATACTTTTGAGGAAACATTATTGTTCCTGTCTTATTCAGCCCTTTTCCCTGACATTTTGTGTTGATGTTTATACTGAAGCATGGCATAAGCATCCACTCTTTCTTCACCTTCAAATAATCCAGCTCTGATTTTAAGTTTTCCTTCCCATGACTTCCTCAATTTCTGGGGAAATGTTGCCTACCAGTATAATATAAACCGTTGATGCCCATATCTATCTTGAAGACACTTACTCCGTTTTCACTTACTGTCAGGACTTTATTTCAATCCCATTTTTGTCGCACTATTCTGATGATGCTAAATCCAATAATGATGTTTCCAACTTGTTTACCTTTTATCTCACTGAGGATAATGTTCTGGCGTGGTTAAGTTGCCATTGAACATGAATGTTCTATTTCCTACTCAAACAGTCTAATTTTCTCCTGTCACTTACAGATTGGGATTCTGGATTAGTGGTGCTGGAAGAGCACAGCAGTTCAGGCAGCATCCAAGGAGCAGCGAAATCGTCGTTTTGGGCAAAAGCCCTTCATCAGGAATAAAAGGTTTTATTCCTGATGAAGGGTTTTTGCCCGAAACGTCGATTTTGCTGCTCCTTGGATGCTGCCTGAACTGCTGTGCTCTTCCAGCACCACTAATCCAGAATCTGGTTTCCAGCATCTGCAGTCATTGTTTTTACCTTACAGATTGGGATACAGGCCCTCCTCTCTGAACACTTTACTCTTTCACCTCTGTACTCATTGGATCATCTCCAGCATTTCCACCACCTCCGGTTTGATGCCACCATGCCACAATTCTGTGATTCTTTGGAACAATGTAGGAGACTGAGTGCCAGACTTGAAGTGGGATAGAGAATTAAAGCAACAAGCAAATGCAAACTTGGGGTGATGCTTGGAAACTGATCAAATTGCAAGTCTCTCTATGGTAGGGGAGACTGAATTGTGATTGTAAGACAATATATGAAGGGGCAATTAATGACCAGGGCACCAATGATAAAAGTCTCTCTGACGTAGAAGCACACACAAATTGCCTTTTCAGAAGGAAGGAGAGTATAGGGTCTTAGATGATGGATAGGGAGCTTGTGGAAGGACGAATGTATCTCATACTGCTTGTAAGGAAAGATATCATGGAAATCTGAAATGCTGGATTGAGAGTAGTGTGGATTTTGCAGCTGCTCCTGAGATTACAGGCTTATTTCTAATTTATTTTTAGATTTCTTAGTTATTACATGAATAAGAAATATATGGGCCAAGCGCAGGCAGGTGGGACTAGTTTAGTTTGGGATTATGGTCAGCATGGACTGATTGGACTGAATGGTCTGCTTCCATGTTGTATGACTCCATGACTCTATAAATGAGAGCAGGTTCTGGAGATGATGAGAGAATGAAGATGTAGTGATAGGAATGGTTCCACTGAGTTCTCAAAGTGTCCAGTGACGACTGACTGCTCCCCAAACCCATGAATAACCCACATCAGACAATCCATTGGGATGCCTGCTCTGACCAGTCTCAGCAGTAGGGCTTATACCGGAAACATTGATTCTCCTGCTCCTTGGATGCTGCATGACCTGCTGTGCTTTTATGCAGTGCCACATTTTTTGATTCTGACTCTCCAGCATCTGCAGTCCTCACTTTCTCCCAGTCTCAGCAGTAGTCAGTTGGAGATCCAGTAGTGGGCACCAATTGCTTCTACTGACACCATTCCTACTGGGAATAGTGAAATGGTGGCAGGAGTGGCATTTGTCAGGTAGGCTGTCTGCTGAATATTACATTCCTCCATTGTTTTCAAACTCATGAACAGGGCACCATTAAATCCAGCCCATTAACTTTGCTTCTCTCGTCACAGTTATTGAGTGTTTCCAGCATTTCTGTCTTTGTCTTAGATGACTAATCTTTGTGATATTTTGCATTTAAACTGAAACCACTATAGTTTATCAACTACAGAATAAAAGAGGTAGGAACTTGGGAATAAGATCAAGATAACCCACCTTGGAACAACACAAGTGATGCACTCAACTTTGCTTGGGCCAAAACATTTGTCACAATAGGGATGACAGGAATGGCACTGGTCTGCATCATCAATGTATTCACCTACAACAACAATAAAAATTAGCTGAAGTTTAAGACAAAAAAGATGATGATGCAAAACCCAATATATCTTTATGCATTTATAACTGTGTCTCTTTATATTTCTAACTTTAAAGACATTACCGATTTTTATGCTTTTAGTACGGTATAAAACCAGAATCTAAGCTGTTATCTGACACAAATTACTATTTTGACAGTATTACAATGCAAATAGCAACTTTATTCTAAATATCATAAAAAAGCCCTTGAATTAGATCTAGCATCAAATACTTTAAGAAAATCTGTGACTGTGTGAGATTAACCTCAATGAAAGTCCAAGAAAATAAAATTTAATTCCATGGTGTCTGTTGTGCCAAAAACAGCAATGTAAATTTGTACCTGAAAGGATATTTGGAGAGATAGAGAGAGAGAGAAAAAAAATGAATGAACGAGTGACAACTGAGAGACCGAGAGAGAGAGAGAGAGAAGAGCACTGTTGATGTTTAAGATGGGTTAAGATATTAATTTCAATATTTACACTATGCGAAATAAAATTGCATGACTGTACTCCAGCTAAACCTTAGTTCAGTACTCACATTCTGTCTCTGAGGTAGAAGATTGTAGTTTAAAACAAATTCTAAACAATAGTGGGGAGTGGAGGCACTATGACTCCATGACTCTCTAAATGAGAGCAGGGTCTGGAGATTTTATTGCTGGAACAGCACAGCAGGTCAGGCAGCATCCAGGGAACAGGAGATTCGACGTTTCGGGCACAGGCCCTTCTTCAGGAATCAAAGAAGGGCCTGTGCCCGAAACGTCGAATCTCCTGTTCCCTGGATGCTGCCTGACCTGCTGTGCTGTTCCAGCAATAAAATTTCAACTTTGATCTCCAGCATCTGCAGACCTCACTTTCTCCTCCAGGGTCTGGAGATGATGACAGAGTGAAAAAGTAATGGTAGAAATGGTTCCATTGAGTTTTCAAAGGGTACATTGACGACTGACCCCTTCCCAAACCCACGAACAACCCACACCAGACAATCATTGGGGTGCCTGCTATGAGGAGCTGAATCTTCCTCTGGGCCTGAGAAAATCTGACCAGCACACTTCTGTGGTTTGTCAACTTCACACCCGACACACGTGTGACTCCTCATGCTATTTTGCCTTGTCACAGCAGGGTTGCGTTCACAATATGATTTGCAAGCCGGACTGGAATGCACAAGAATTGCGGCTGTGGGTGTGTGTGGCTAAGCCCATTAACACATGAAACTTAAACAAGAATCAATAATGTCACAGTTGTTTAAACAACAGTTTTCAGTGGGAAGTAAAGAACACCAGATTTACGTTATAATTTCAAAGCATAGTCTTCTTCAATCAATCAAATGTAGGCATCTATTTTCCAAATGTAGATTTTTCTTGTATCAGTCAAACTAAAATTTTTTGACTCAGCAACACCATTTAAATGACAGTAGAAAAGATAACAGTACAGATTGACAGGACATTTTGAGATAATTTTCACTGTTTATAGTATGTTCTCCATTATAATGCATGTGAACAAACACACAATGTTGGACAATCCAATAGTTAATTTACCATTAAAGGACAGATTCTCAATATATCCCTGCATTAAAGCACATCTACATAACAATATAGCAGCTGATAATGAGTAAAATAGAGTGCATGGCCTACCTGTCACCTTCCTGGCCAAACCCAACCTGTCTCTCGTTGTACAAGGATGATGGAAGGATTAGACACACTGACTTGCCCTCAGATCTATTGAGTCTCTTAAGTGACCAACGAAGGGCCTCATCCTGCCCTTCTTGCTATTTTACCACAACAGTAAGAGGTCCATGCCAAGCAGATTGCTTTAGCTGCATGCCCCTAACAGCACAGGCTCTGATCTTATTTAGCAGCTTGCCGTGTGGCACCTTTTCAAAGGCTTTCTTGAAATCCAATAGATCACCATTCACTGGCTCTCTCCTTTGTCTAATTGCTCATTACCTCCTCAAAAAATTCTAACAGGTTTGTCAAGCATGAACTCCACTTGAAAAAGTCATGCTGACTCAGCCCTGTTTTACCATGCCTTACCTTTCTCTTCCATAAATGTACTAGTGTTGGCGCTCTCAATGAAAAGGACTGCCTGATACCATGTAAACAATTAACTAATAATGAATAGATACATGTAAATTAACTTCTGTAAACTCTCACTTTCCCACTTGTATTAATCTCTATTAGGCATTTTTTCATTATTACAGATTGAAAACCAAAATACTTATAAATCAGCAGAATTATTATGCACTTGGGAAAAAAAACTATGTTGAGGTCAACCAAACCAAATGTTTGGATAGTGTTTTTAAGACAGAAACAGTTCAGAAGAGGCAGTTAACGAAAAATAAAAGGACAAATGTTAAGTTTGAGGAAACCCCTGGAAGGAATGGCCAGAACCTAATAAAAGGCTTATGTTCAAGTAAGGCTTTTAGGGAGAGAATGAAGTAGAGGTGTGGATGCCTTTGGGTAAGGAATTTTGAAGCTTAAGGATTTAGATACTGAAGACTTGGGTGCCAAAAGGAAGGATAAGATGCACATGTTTGTGAAGAGAAAGCAAAGCTAACATTTTGAGTCTGAGATGCTACAGTCCTGCTGAATCTTTTTCCAGCAATTTTTGTCTTTTTTTCAGCATGCACAGTTCTTTGTTTTATTTTGAGGTAAAGTTGCAGACAGGTTCTTGAGGCAAAGGCCAGGAGGGAGGGGTGGAGTCAAAGTTTTTGGAGTCAAAGTTTTATAATCTTCTATGGAATATGGGATGTTACTGACTGTCACATTAATTGCCCATCCCTAAATGTCCTTCAGTTGAATGATTTACTGGGCCATTTCAGAGGAAAGCTCAGAGCCAACCACATTGCTGTGGGTCTGGAGTCACATTGTTAGCCAGACCAGATAAGTATGACAGATTTCTTCCCTAAAGAAAATGACTGAACCAGACATGGAAAAGAAGAAGGTATGAAGTGATTGAGAAACAAGGATGTTAATTATAAATTTGAGATATTGTATGATCAATGGAAAACAGTAAGCTTAAGGATATAAGTGAGCATAGCTGGTGTGGGGTAGGACCAGGCAGCAAAATGAGCTGATATTTACAAATAGTGGAGTAAGAGATGCATTCTATTAAGTGAGTTAAACATGGTGAAGAATTTCAGTGGTAGATGGTGAATATAAAATGTTTGTGTGCATCTCCTTGGCAAAGCTATGGGTTATAAAAGATATTTATTTATGAAGAAGCAGCTAAGGAGTCTAAAGTTCAGCTCAAGCTAAAAAAGAAATGAAGAGTGCAACAGTTGAACTTAATCTGAGACAATTGTTCAGAACCTACTGCTTTCAATTTATTGAATGTGATGATTTTGGTGTTCCTGAAGATTAGCTGGAAAAAATATTGCCTTATCCAATATTAGATCAACAGGCCAACAACACGATAAAATTGTTAAAGCAGGAGATAACGGTTTGTGACCAGCAGTGTGCCACAAGGATCGGTGCTAGGTCTACTGCTTTTTGTTATTTATATAAATGATTTGGATGTGAACATAGGAGGCAGAGTTAATAAGTTTGTCTTTGACACCAAAATTGGTGGTGTAGTGGACAGCAAAGAATGTTACCTCAGAGTACAGCAGGATCTTAGTCAGATGGGCCAAAGGACCAAGGAGTGGCCGATGGAGTTTAATTTAGATAAATGTGAGGTGCTGCATTTTGGAAAGGCAAATCAGGGCAGGACTCATACACTTAGTAGTAAGGTCCTGGGGAGTGTTGCTGAACAAAGAGACCTTGGAGTACAGGTTCATAGTTTTTTGAAATGGAGTCTCAGGTAGGTAGGGTAATGAAGAAGGCATTTGGTATGCTTTCCTTTATTGTTCAGAGCATTGAGTATAGGGGTTGGGAGCTCATGTTACAGCTGCATAGGACATCGGTTAGGCCACTTTTGGAATATTGTGTGCAATTCTGGTCTCCCTCCAATCAGAAGAATGTTGTGAAAATTGAAAGGATTCAGAAAATATTTAGAAGGTTGTTGTCATGGTTGGAAGGTTTGAGCTATCGGGAGAAGCTGAATAGACTGGGGCTGTTTTTCCTCAAGTGTCAGAGGCTGAGGAGTGACCTTTATGGAGATTTATAAAATGGGGAGTCCAAACCTAGAGGGCATAGGTTTAGGGTGAGAAGGGAAAAATTTAAAAGGGACCAAAAGGGCAACTTTTTCACACAGAAGGTGGTGCAGGTATGGAATGAGCTGCCAGAGAAAGTGGTGGAGGCCGGTATAATTACAATATTCAAAAGACAGCTGGATGGGTATATGAATAAGAAAGGTTTAGAGGGATATGGACCAATTGCTGGCAAATGGGACTAGATTAGTTTCGGATGTCTGGTCGGCATGGACAAGTTGGACTGAAGGCTCTGTTTCCATGCTGCACAGCTCTATGACTCTATAAGTTGGATATCATCAAATGAGGAATGTGAAAATATCAATGACAGTAACATTGGAGGGTTCCAACCTGGATGAGGTGGTGTGAAAGAAAAGCTATTGTTGCAGATATTCTAACTATGATTATACAGGTAATTGTGTAATAAAGCAAGGGCCGTCTCCATACTTAGGTAAACAAAGAGGGGCTAGCGTCATCACCTTTCCAGAAACTTTTGAGAGAAAAGTAAAATAACACAACACACCACTATTGCAGAGAATGTCATTTTGTGACTACGGACTGTATTGGAAAAGTGTGAAAGTCAAATGTTCGGAATTTCAAACATTAATTTGTAGGAGAGGTTTGGTAACATCCAAAGACCTTGAGAGGATTGGGTATGGGGAGGTTTAACAATGAGCAGGTTTGGGAGACATAGCACATTCAAAGATTTTGGAGGGGAAAGGGGGATTGCTTATGGAGTAATAGTTTGCCAGAATGGCAGGGTCCAGCATTGTATATTTTGTGGAGGAGAGTGATGAAGATAAATTCAAGGGAGGGAGAGTGGGAGTAAGGGTGTAAGAGTTAATGATGCCAGGTAACATAGACAACAGGAGTGGAGGTTGTGAGGTCAGGTCTTTAGTGAGAAAAGGACTGAATGAGCAAGCGCCGGGTCTTATGCTCAAGATTAACTGAGAGAAGGTATGAGGAGCAATTGCAGAGAAGCTCGAGAAAGCTATGATTTCCAGGTTATAGCAAGGAGAAACATTAAAGAATTAAGCCTGCTGTCTTAGCAGAAGAGGGAAGGTGGCAGATGCAGTTGATTGAATAGTTTCAGCTTTCGAAATGAAGCTAGGGTCACAATTGTCCTGTTTTCAGACTAAGTTCAAAAGCAGGTGGGTTTCTAGGATGGAAATCCACAGCCTACTAAGATACGAAAGATGGATGTACTTTCCAGCCATGAGGCAGCTGATTGGGTGATGGTTGGTCTTATACGCACATTAAGACCCCAGAGCAGGAAGTCCCACCCATCTGGTCACCCACCTATCCTGGGTTCAATACTTCAGCTAGCACAAACTCCCCCAAGCTGACAACTAATCCAACTGACAGGCTGACTTTTTCTCGTCCCACCTGGAGCTGAAGTAATTAAAGTTAACGGCTTCAATTGGTAGCGAGGTGGAAAATCTTATTTAAGCTTTTAATTAGGGCAAGGCCAGGGAGTTGGTAAGATGCTGTCCCACTCCCATCTCAACTAATTAATTTCACTTCCCATCTCCAGGCCCATTACACCTAGGCCTGGAAGACTGTACTCCAGAACTTTAATCATAAACAAACATATTAAGACTTGAAACATGAACACTTTAAAGCTAAATTAATTCATCACTCAAGAGGCAATTATACTAGTTATTCACTTTAATTTACATATATATTAAATTAACTGTTGATGCTTTTGTTCATTTGCCACAATTCAGAACTTTCCCCTCACAGAGTATAAATAGTTATTTCCCTGTTATTTTGGTTTTCTTGTGAATTATCCTGATCATGTCGATGAAAAACTTCAACTAAATGTGTCTTTTATCAGCAATACTCAAATTATAAATGACTGTAATTAAATAATTGTGTATTGCTTCTTATATCAGCTATCTGACAGACATGGCTAATGAACTAGTTTTCTGTGCTGCACCAGTGTCATCAAATAAAAGAACAACCCCTTTCAAAAAACCAGTTAAAAATAGGAACTTGAAACATATTATAAGAATATGTTTCCAGTATACCTGCAAGTGCCTATGAGGTGTGTATATATATCTTTTCTAGTCTGTGCATCATATTTGAGGATTCCCTATTAGGATGGAATGTAATTAAATTTGCATAGACCCTTGATTAGGCCACGGTTCTAGTATTGTACTAGTCTGCACTCCATGTCACAAAAGAATTTACTAGAATTATTATAAAGAAAATCTAGAGGAATTTCAGCTCCTCCACTTAAAATCATAGAGATGTACAGCACGGAAACAGACTCTTTGGTCCAACTCGTCCATGCTGACCAGATATCCCAACCTTGAGACTGATATCGATCTAGCAGCAGCACACAACCAACCCAACTTCAACGGTTCACTCTTCACCAACAATGATATTCATCTGCAGAACCTCCTTCACTCTGTTTGCGATGGTATAGATCCACTAATAGCATCTTAAAGTAACACGGACAGCTGCAGCTTTTGTTCGTTTCTCTATTCTTAACTTCAGAGTGTAACATCTGTCTTCTTGAGCACACACAAAATTGTTCCAGTAACAAATTAATTTGTCACAATAGGACCAAAGAGAGACTGTTACCAGTCCAATATTCTTAACAGAACTTTTTGAAAGCCCTTAACTGAAATGACCATTTGCCTTGTTTGGTTTTGACTTTTACTGAGCCTCTTTGGAACCAACATAAGAGATTAATTTCTTCTGTGCACAATGGGGAAACAGAAATCTAAATTAATTCACAAAGAACACGTTTGCAATGTCATTGTGAACACTGACCTTGTGAATACTACAATGAAGAAATAATCCCCCTAAGGCCAAAATTAAAGTTAACGTGGTGTACAGAGGATTGATTTCTCAATTACACATTGCCATATAAACTGTTGCATGATCGAAATAGCAACTTTGTGGTCAACTGTAATATGGCAGTATTATATAGTGCCAGCCATGGTGCTGAGCTGTAAAGTCTAGAAAATTACTGCTGTGGTTTCATTTGTGGTGCGTGCACTGAGTTGAGTTTAAACAGATGTTGGACACAAATGAAAGGAGTCTGCCTCTTCCCGACTCTGTGCCATACCAGCTGCATTGTCCAAACTGAAATATTCCTCTGGAAAATGATCAGAGAAGTCATCCCCAGCACTCTACTTGTAATCTGAAAATCTTTACAAAAAAGTAACATTTCAACAAGATTGAAAGCAGCTTTTATGTAAAAAAATAGAGACAATGTTTCACCTTGTACGTATCGACTTTTATCATTGTTTCTAATTTTATAAAGATGGCAAAAGCTTTCAGAACCATTTTAATAAGTTCTTGTTTTACAACTGAACATTCTGATCTGCTGAATACACAAAGAAGCTTATTGTTTTATCTGGAGCGTCGACTAATAGACAACAGGTGTGTAAAGCTAACTGCCCTTATTTCAAAGCAAGTGAGTATGGATCACAGGACCATGAAAATGTGCTGTACAGCTTTGAGATCAAACCATAAGAAAACCCCTTGTAGCTCTGGCTACTGTCAAAGACCCACCTCTACAGTAGCCCATACCTCACGGAACTACATTTTTTTTGGCGTATTTTTCTTATCTCTGTTGCACAGTTGAAAAATGTTGTTTTACATATTAACATAAAGGCATTGATTTGGATAGTCTTAATATTCTGGCAAAGTTAAAAAAAATTCCGATATAATTGACATGGTTTTAATAGATAAACAGCCCTGGAATAATTCGCTTTGATGATTAATACCTCAAAGGGATTTTCTCTCTTTAAAGCAGCATTCGAAAATAAGATCAATTGAGTTTGAAGATTGAAAGGCCAGCAGTTCTGCTGTTAGTGTTATAATGTGGTTAATGCCTTGATCCTAGCAAAGCTGTTTCTGTCCTTTTGATGATACTTCTAATTCTGAATTTCTAAACCTAATTTCTGTTTTTATTTTCTCAGTGAACATTCTTATTTGTGCTGTTATTCATATTTTATAGAATATTACACACATAGTAGTAGCTCAAAAGAATTCTCAATTAATTTCTAGTTCACTGGTTCAATGGATAGAGAATTAAATGAGGTATATAATTTATTTAGGTTTACCAAAAATTTGTTGACGAGCTATCACAAAATACATTGATAAATAAGTTAGTAGATGTACACCCTGGGGCAAGAATGGATAACTTCTGACTGATTACACTTGCGGCCCTTGTCTCTCAATGATGGAGTAGGCTGATAGGAGGCACCAAATTGTTTGTTTTTGCTTTTACTTCTCAGTGCTTATGCTCAGCTAATTTCTACTCAGTTTAACAATTTGGCTTCATGTCCTTGAACTTCAACATTAGTTGAAGGGGTAGAGAACCATTCTGATAGAGTTATGTACAGAATGATGGAATGAGGCTTGAGTGAAATATAAACTACACTATGGACTGCCTGGATCCAGTGGCCAGATTTTGTGGTGTCTATTCTCTGTAATTTGTGAAGGACACAACAAACATAGCTTTGCGCATGGGAAATCATGTCTCACAAACTTGATTGAGTTTTTTGAAGAAGTAACAAAGAGGATTTATGAGGGCAGAGTGGTGGATGTGATCTATATAGACTTTCAACAAAGGCGTTCAACAAAGTTCCCCATGAGAGAATTGTGAGCAAGGTTTGATCTCATGGAATACAAAGAGAACTAGCCATCTAGATACAGAACTGGCTCAAAGATAGAAGACAGAGGGTGGTGGTGGACGGTTGCTTTTCAGACTGGAGGCCTGTGACCAGTGGAGTGCCATAAGAATCGGTGCTGGGTCCACTACTTTTCGTCATTTATATAAATGATTTGGATGTGAACATAGGAAGTTTAGTTAGTAAGTTTGCAGATGACACCAAAATTGGAGGTGTAGTGGACAGTGAAGAAGGTTACCTCAGATTACAATGGGACCTTGATCAGATGGGCCAATGGGCTGAGAAGTGGCAGATGGAGTTTAATTTAGATAAATGCGAGGTGCTGCATTTTGGAAAAGCAAATCTTAGCGGGACTTATCCACTTAATGGTAAGGTCCTAGGGAGTGTTGCTGAACAAAGAAACCTTGAAGTGCGGGTTCATAGCTCCTTGAAAGTAGAGTCACAGGAAGGTAGGATAGTGAAGAAGGCGTTTGGTATGCTTTCCTTTATTGGTCAGAGCATTGAGTACAGAAGTTGGGAGGTCATGTTGCGGCTGTACAGGATGTTGGTTAGGCCACTTTTGGAATATTGCTTGCAATTCTGGTCTCCTTCCTATTGGAAAAATGTTGTGAAAGGGTTCAGAAAAGATTTACAAAAATGTTGCCAGGGTTGGAGGATTTGAGCAGGAGAGAGGTTGAATAGGCTGGGGCTGTTTTCCTTGGAGCATCGAAGACTAAGGGCGACGTTATAGAAGTTTATAAAATTATGAAGGGCGTGGATAGGATAAACAGACAAAGTGAGAGGGGTAAGATGTAAAAGAGATCTAAGGGGCAACTTTTTCACGCAGAGGGTGGAACATGTATGGAATGAGCTGCCAGAGGAAGTGGTGGAGGCTGGTACAATTGCAACATTTAAAAGGAATTTGGATGGGTATATGAATAGGAAGGGTTTAGAGGGATCTGGGCCAAGTGCTGGCAAATGGGACTAGGTTAAGTTGGGTTATCTGGTTGGCATGGACGAGTTGGACTGAAGGGTCTGTTTCCGTGCTGTACACCTCTATGTCTATGTCTCAAAATGAAATCATTATACACAAGAACAGAGAACCACAGCAGATCTGGCAACATTTGTAGACAGAAAACAGGTGAAGGTTTTGAGTCCAGTAATCCTTTGTCAGAACAGAACTGCTGTGTTTCTCTAGCACTCTGTTTTTATTTCAGATTTCTAGCATCCATAAGGCCATAAAACACAAGATGCAAGATCAGAATTAGGCCATTAAATCCATTGAGTCTGCTCTGTCATTTAATCATGGTTGATATGTTTCTCCGCCTCGCCTCGACACCCACAATACCCTTACTAGTCAAGAACCTATCTATCTGTCTTAAATACAATCAATGACATGGACTCCACAGCCTTCTGTGGCAAAGGGTTCCATGGATTCATGCCTTCTAGTTGAAAAATTTCTCTTCATCTCAGGTCCAAAAGGTCTTCCCTTCAGTCTGAGGCAGTGCCCTCAGGTTCTAGTCTCTTCTTCTAATGGAAACGTCTTCTCTGCGTCCACTCTATCCAGGCCTCTCAGTATTCTTTAAAAAACTCAAAGAACTGACGATGCTGGAGAATTAGAAACAAAAATAAAAATTGCTGGAAAAACTCAGCAGGTCTGGCAGCATCAGCAGACAGAAAGCAGAGTTAACATTTTGGGTCCAGTGACCCTTCTTCAGAATTAACCGTAGCTGGGAAAAGGTTGGTATACAGAGGAACCTCGATTATTCAGCATTCGATTAAGTTAATGTTGGATTATCCGAACAAGATTTCAAGGTTCCAATGCTTGGCTAACTATGTTATCCAGCATTTGATTAACCAAATGCAATATTCCCTGCCTGTGTCCTTCGGATAATTGAGGCTCCTCTGTACATGCTAAAGAGGAGGTGGGGGAGGGACAAGGAGTTGTTGGACAGACAGAGGAATAGATAAATGTCCGAGGAGAATGAATTGCTAATAAAAGCTGACAATGGGTTGTTTGTGGGAGCAGCACATGTGATGACAAGGCTTGGTATGTAGCAGTTGGGAGAAATTCATGGGAGAAGGTTCTCCTGCTCTAAAAATTGTTAGACTCAGTATTGAGTTTGGAATGCTGCAGAGTTCCCAGGCAGAAGGTGAAATGCTGTTCTTCTAGCATGCACTGAGTTTTGCTAGACCACTGCAGCATGCCTGAGACAGAGATATTGGCCAGAGAACCCAATGGTGGGTTGAAGTGAGAGGCTCAGGGTCATTCTTGCTGACAGAACATAGGTGCTCTGCAAAGTGATTACCCTGTCTATGTATTATTTCACCAATATGGTGTCCACTACACTGGGACAACTGCAGCTTTCCTTAACACATCAGGTTAATGAATTCTTGATATGTAGATTAGGACCTGAATTAGAACATGCTTGAGTTAGTAAATTTGAATATTTAATTGAATATCCAGTTCTGTACAGAAAACAAAAAGGAGGAAAAGAAAGATGGAATTAATAAAGAGATGAAACAAAATGAAAAAAGTTAAATACATGCATTTCAATTTTTTTAATTTCATATCTCCAATATCTGAAATCTTAAAAAAACACATAGATGTAAAAGTCATTTTCTGTGCCAAAGTGTTTATTCAGCAGTAATTAATATTTATTATTATATTTTTAAAAGTCTATGAGAACTGGAACGAACCAACCCTCCTTTGTTATAACATAGGTATCTGTCATGTAAGCACGGCTGCTTCACATTCAATAAGTTTCAATGCTGAATAACTCAATGAGTCACTGGTATGACATAGCTGTTCAAAGTACAGGTCACCTCGACAACAAATTCCCAATTCCTGCATTTAAATTTGCAAGTGTAGTCTCTCTTCACTTCTGAAGAAGAGTCAGACTGGATCCAAGACACTGACTCTGTTTCTCTCTCCATAGATGAAGCCGGACCTGCGAGCTTTCTCTTGCACTTCCTGTGTGTTTGTTTTCGATTTCCAGTATCTGCAATATTTTGCTTTTATTTCAATCCTTCATGTTATACAGTAGTTCTGACACGGAAGGAGATCGTTCAGCCCATCATATCCATTCTTGCTTCCCCTGCTTTATCACCATAACCCTGCAGGTTTATTTTCCTGAAGTTCCTGTGGTGATATTATTTTAGGAGGGAATAGACCTTATGAGCAAGTAATCCAGATGTAGAACATATGACCCACAGCCATTGCACAATCTCGCTTGCATGTAATGTGAGGGAGTGCAGGCGTAACAATAGTCGCTGAACATCACTTAACAGATCTATCTGCTGAGCAATTATGTCATCTTCAAAATCTTCAAATAAAGACATTCCATTCCTAGTTTACCAGTCCTTATGTGAGACTGGTAATTTTATGTAAGGCATCACAGAAACTGTGCACATCTGAAATTATTTTCAATCATTGATCACCTCAGCTTCCATCATTCGCCTAAGCAGCAAGTTTGATATCATTATCACGTGCATCACTTCTGATTCTCTTTCCCCAAACATTTAATATTTGTCCCGTAGTCCCTGTACATCCAAAACCCTGTGAAATTAACTTTTAGTACAGTTTTGTTTTGTCTAGCTTATTTAAATGAGTCCTAAACTTGTATATCTCCATCAAATATTTCCTTAATCTTCTTTGTTCCAAGAAGAATCCTTGCTTCTGAAAGTAATGCTGGTAGCTGAAATCCCTTATCACTGTATTATGATATCAGCTGATGAAAAGACTGGCAAAGTCAGATTCCAGAGTGAAACCTGGTTTGATATACAGTCTGCTTCTTATAGTTGCTTACCATGTGGTTCATCACTGAAGACAGTCACAATGTTCTTCAACACAAGTTTATTAAATAAAAATAACTATTTAGGTCTAGAAATACCTTAACGAAAACAACCTGTTTCCCAGCATTATCCTTGGCAAAAAATCCATCTCAGAGAAATGTCATCCCCATTTCAACTCACTAATTTCTAACTGAACTAACTCATTCCAGTCCTTCTCCTAACTGCTGAAATGGTTTTATGATATCTTTCTGGGTCCTCCTAGCCTCAACCACTTTTAATTCTAATGGCGTAAACCTCTTTTCATTCTGACAATAGCTCAGAGAATTTACATATTAAAATTCATCTATTAGTGTGAAAACTGCTTCCAGGAGCTGAAAATTTGATTCATCGTAATTATCAAATCCCTACAGTATGGAAACAGGCAATTTGGCCCCACAAGTCCATACTGACCCTCCGAAGAGTATCCCACCCAGACTCATTCTCCTACCACTTCACATTTCCCTGGAGCACATGGAGGAAACCCACACAGACATGAGAAGAATGTGCAGACTCCACACAGACAGTTGCCCAATAACCACAAATGTATCTTGTTAGGCACTTAACTGTTAACTGCTTTCTTGGAAACTATGAATTTAGGTCACTGTATCAAATTATTTTCTGACCTCTTAAAAAATACTGTTAGTTACACAGAACTGACACCAAATTCCATCTGCCTTTATTTTAAAAGTCCAAATTGATAGTATGTACCTTATATACATTTATCACGCCTGGAACCTTTCTGGTAAATTCCCTCTACACCCTGTCAAGGACTCTTAATTTCTACTAAAATGTATTAACTAGAACTGGATGCGACATTCTAGTTATGACCTAACCACAATGCTATAAAAGTTCAGTGTAACATTCCTAGTTTTTTTATAAAATCCCTTCAGTGTGGAAACAGGCCCCATGGCCCGTTAAGTCCACACAGACCCTCCGAAGAGAAACCCACCCAGACCCATTCCCCCTACCTTGTATTTACCTCTGACTAATGCACCTAACCTACATATCCCTAAACACTATGGGCAATTTAGCACAGCCAATTCACCTAACCTGCACATCTTTGGAGAGAGTGAGAGGAAACACAGGGAGAACATGCAAACTCTGCACAGACAGTCACCCAAGGCTGGAATCGAACCCGGGTCCCTAATACTGTGAGGTAGCAGTGCTAACCACTGAGCCACCGTGCAGAACACTTGGTACCTGTACTTATGAAGCTCAGTGCTGTATACTTTGTTAACCACACTCTCACCTCTTACTACCTTCAATGGGGTCAACATCCAAACCTCAAAGTTCCTCTGCTCCATTAAACTCTTTAGAACTGTGCCATTAAGTCGATATTACCTCTCACTTTCTGTCAAAATACATCACTTCACAACAATATATAATAATTTCGGTTCCCACTTGTTGAAGTTTGTTGGTAACAACTTGGCTGCCTACTCTGCCTTTATGTTTGATTTCAAATTTCAACATTTATTGGCTATTTTTCCACAGGAAGAATCTGAGGACAAGCCAATTTTGAAAAAAAATGCTGGTTTTTAATTGCAAAATCAAATGGAAGTTGGTTAATTTGCTAAAGCTGTTTGTTTTTCTGCAGGCTAAACAGTCAGCAATTCAGTGCTTTGTCTCCTTAACATCTTGCTTCCATGTGATGAGATGAATTTGATCTCAGAAGCCTGAACATTGAAAAAGATTTTCTGACTTTGAAAATAATAGTGATTGTTCAAACCACTGCAAAAACCTTTAAAAAGGTATAGTCCTTCATGAAATTAACACTTGGTCTGAGATTACTCTGTTTAAACCGAGTGAACCACCTTTCTGAATGGGAGAGTATGACTTGTTCATTTTTTTTCTATTATTAGGTGTAGATAAGTTTTAGTGATTGAACTAATAAGTCTGATCATAGCTACTATTGTGTGGTACACCTCACGATGCAATAAAAAAAAAACTTTAGGCAAAACTAATTTCCCGTCTCGGGATAGATTGAAAAAGATATGCTGCAAAAGGCACAAATATCTGATCCAGAAAAAAGTTACATTCTGTCAGCATAGGCTGCACTACCAGGTCAGTAGATATAAGGCAGTCTGAGTCAACTGCTGGAGGAGCAAACATCAAAGATTTTTAAAAAAAATTCATTTGTGGGGTGTGGATGTCGCTGGCTGGATAGCAGTTATTGCCCTTTACCCTTTTTTGTCCCTAGTTGCCTTTGGGTAGAAACTTAACAAAGTGACTGATGTCACTGAAAAGTATCTACAATAGGCCAAAATTGCAACAAATCTGTCAATATTCTTTTGAAGGTTTCAATAGACCCTGAATTAATTGGCTGATTCCTCTCACACTGAAATAAATGCTTGGTATCAGGAAAGACTAAAACAAAGAATTGTGAAGCTTCTACATCCCCTTATATTTTAATATAAAAACATAGAAATATAGAAAATAGAAGTAGGAGTAGGCCCTTCAAGCCTGCTCTACCAGTCAATGTGATCACAGCTGGTCATCCAACTCCCCTGTTTCAACTTTGTCTCCATACCCTTTGATCCGTACTATTTATGACTACACCTTGAAAACATTCAATGTTTTAGCCTCAATTGCTTTCTGTGCCACAGAATTCCAAAGGACTCGCTGGGTGAAGAAATTTCTTCTCCTCTCAGTCCTAATTGACCTATCCCATAGCTATAAACTGTGATTCCTTTTTCTGGACTCCCCAGTCATTGGGAACATCCTTCCTCCATTTATTTGGTCTAATCCCTTAGAACACAGGTTTCTATGGGGTCACCCCTTATTCTTCTATACTCCAGTGGATGTAGTTCAAACTGATCCATTCTCTCTTCCTCCATCAGTCCTGTCATCCCAGGAATCAATCTAGCAAACCTTCATTGCACTCCCTCCATAACCAGAACATCCTTCCTCAGATAAGGAGACCAAAGCTCTCATAATGCCCCAGTTATAGTCTCACCAAGGCCTTGTATAACTGTAACAAGAAATCTCTGCTTCTCCATTCAAATGAAGATCAAAATCCCATTTGCTGCCTTCACCACCTGCTGCAGCTGCATGCTTATGACTGGTGGGCTTGGACACCTAAGTTTCATTATACTTTCCCTTTCCTAATCTATTACCATTCAGTTAATAATCCACCTTCCTGTTTTTGCCACCAAAGCGGATAACTTCACATTTATCCACATTATACTTTATCTGTAATGCTTTTATCCACTCACTCATCTGTCCAAATCACACTGAAGCATCACTGCATCCTCCTCACAATTCACCCTCCCATGTAGATTTGTGTCTTACTCAAACTTGGAGACATTATGTTTTCTTTTCCTAATCTAAATAAATATATATTGTGAATAGCTGGACTTCCAGCATTGATCCCTGTGGTACCCCATTAGTCAGGAAAAGATCTTTGTATTCTTACTCGTTGTTTCCTGTCTGCCAGCCATTCTCTATCCATGTCAGATCACTACCCCCAGTCCATGTGCTTTCTCTTTACATGGTAATCTCTTACGTGGGACCTATATCAAAAGCCTTCTCAAAGTCCTACTAAACCACCTATCTGGCTCCACTGTATCCATTCTGCTAATTATACACTCAAAAGATTCCTGTAGATTTATCAAACGTGTTTTACTTTTGTAAATCCACACTGACTCTGTCAGATCATATCACTGTTTTCTGAGTGTTCTGCTTTTAAATCTTTTTTTATAATGGATTCTAGCATTTTCCCCTACCAATGTCAGGCTAACCAGTCTCTAATTCCTTGTTCTTTTCACTGCCTCCTTGTTAAGTGGTGGAGTTGCATTAGCTTCCCTCCAATCTGTAGGAACTGTTCCAAAGTCTACAGAATCTTGAAAGATGATCACTAATGCATTCTTTATTATTAAGGTCACTTCCTTAAACACTGTGAGATGCAGATGATCAGACCCTTGGGATTTATTGACCTTTAATTCCATTAATTTCTCTAACACAATTTCCCTATTAATGCAGATTTCCTTCAATTTATCCCTGTCCTTTCATTTATTTCCTCTTCATTGAGTAATACAACCCCAACTCATTTCCTTTTTTGGTAGTCCTTCCTGAAAACTGAATACCCCTCGACATCCTGCAACAATGCCTCCATAATTCCAACTATATCATACATATTTATATCTTTTTACATAACTAATTAATCCATATTATTGCAAATGCTCCACACATTAAGACATAAAGTCTTAAGGCTCGTCTTTTTAACATCTTTCATCCTGTTTGTATTATTTTGCATTGTAACACCTTCTTATTTCCCTTTCTGTTTTTTGTATTTGCTCTTGTCTCCCCCCTCTCTGACTCCGTTAGGTTCTCATTAGCTTATTTGTAAAAATTGTCAGAGGCAAAATTACCTCAATCATTAAAAATTATGGTCATGGAATTATTTTATTTTCTGCAGAAATCAGTCAATATATTCATGTGAAAGGATGCAGTCATTGTGGGTTAATACTGACCCAATGAACTAGCCATAAATGTATTCCATTTACTCATTAACTTTGTTTGTTAACATACCATTTTGAACTACTCAATATTTAAATGCATCATTATTTGAAATAAGTGGGTATGTTTGTTGACTGATGTCAAAATATCACCATGTGCATTATTTTTGTGCTCTGGTGTTACCATACAAAGGCACACTTCCATTGGGCCATCTGAGTTACTCTCCGAGCTCTACCTTTTATAGCATCTTGCAAATGGAGCCAAAATAATAACAATTCTTAAGACTTATTCTAATAATTTTCTATCTCTTGGCAGTCTACTTAAGATGTACAGGCTCTGATGCTGTCCTCTGAAATGGCTGTGAACTCTAAGCATAGGTTTTAATGAGGTTTTACAGGGTACTTCCTTTTTATAGGAATATTGACGGGAGGGTGCCCAAAGGTAGCAAAGTCCAGAACAGAAATTTCCTCAGTTCCTGGTTTCATGAATCATTGGCTTGTGTGAATAGGTGTACTGGTCACATGGGTGGTGGTCCTGGTCTGTATCTACATCGTTGCCTCAGAAGCTGTCAATTAAATGTCTTAAATTTTCTGCAGAATAACAGATTTAGCAAGACATAATCCAGTGTGTTCAGGAACATAGGGTGCAAACATTAAAAATGGCTGCTATGATCCACCTGCACATGCATGGATACAGTTACAATATGTTTGCAATATTAAGGAAAATTCTTGCAGGTTACTTCACTGGCAAAATGACCAATCACACAATCAAGACGGAAATTATTTCTTTCTTCTTCTTGCTTGTGAAGTTTTAAAATAATTCTTGTACATTGCACATGGTGTTTTCATGCATGTATGCTCATTGCTTCACCAAGCAGTGGTGTCATACAAAAATGCAGCTGTTGAGGAATTAGACTTTCTGACCTATTCAACCCCTCAAACTGTTCAACTTGCACTGTTGTACTTAGTGTCCTGTCGGTACAGATGAGAGTCTAAGCTTACCTATAGTGGCTTGTGTACTTGCAATGTTGTATGTATTTTATTTCAATTTGCCACCATCCTTAACTTCCTTAGTCGGTGGCAATGTTTTGTAGAGTCTTTCCTTCTTAATAAAATATATCTTTACTGAGAATTACGCAATAGCTCTATAGATGTCTGCCATTGTTTACCTTTTAATCTATTTTTCTCAACACATTAGTTAACTCTGCCTTCATACCTTTGTAGCTACTTTTTTTCAGGTTTGTGACTTTAATTTCAAAGCCAGATTTCTTGCCTTCAAACTAAACTTGAAAGCCCATTGTGTTATAGTCACTCTTCCATTGACATCCTTTACTATGAAATCATTAATTAAAACTATTGCATGACACATTACTACATCCAAGATAGTCTGTCACCTGGTTGGGTCCACAATGTATTATTGAAATAAAGCCCAAATTAACTCAATGAACTTGTCCCCAATGTTAAATTTGCAAACTTGATTTGGCGGAGTGTAGAAAGAATAAATTTGCACATGATTAATGCAGTGCCTTTCTTATAAACTCCAATTATTTCTTCATGTATACTGCACTCTGTTCTGCAGTGTAATTGCTATGGGGGGGAAGGGGGCTGAAACCCGTTCCCAGTAATGACCTTTTTTCTTTGCTATTTTTAATCTCCTCCCAGACCAATTCTCCATCTTAATCTTCAGAGCTAAGATCATCTGTCAGCACTGTCCTGATCTCCTTATTGATAAACAGTTGCCTCACCACTTTTTCTGTTCTGACTATGCTTGATAATATCAAATCACCGGAAATATTCAGTTCTGAGCCTTGGTTTCTTTGCAACCATGGCTTTCTAATGACCATTAGATATGCCCATTTATTTATTTTATAAAATAAGAACAGAAAAAGCTGAATGTAACCTTCCAGACACCCAACACTCTCTATCCTCAGTGGTGCCGCAAGAGACCCAAAAATTGAAATTCTCTTCACAAATCTCCTGAGGCATGCCTTCACTTGGGTCTCCTTATTTATTGTGTGCCATTTTGCTTGTGATTTAGAGATTATTACATTTGTGGTTCTGCTTTTAAAATTAATCCCTACCAATGCAACCCAATAACAACTGCACTGTCATCTTACCTGATAAACTGTTCAAACAAACAAAACATTTTGGAAGAAGAAATATCTGGGAATCCTGACAAAAATGTTAAATAATAGAGTAAAGCTAGTTAGTAAGAATCTGACTTATAAGATGCAGCATAAAATGCATTTGCTTTCACTTGTCTCCAACACTATAGGGATGACCACAGCAACTACTGAATTTCACATGATTTCAATTTTGTATACTAATCAAGCAAACTCTGGTCTCTACACATGAAGAATAGGTAAAATTATTAATTTTCATTTCAAAATTAATTTGATGTTATACAAGTCTCAATTTTACCTTTGGTTTAATAATATAGATAGTGACTGCAGTTCTCTGTAATATAGACTGGAACTGCTGATCTCTTATATAGTCAGGGACTGGTGTTTTCTACATCATTTCCTGAGATTGCTGTTCCCTACAATTTACATGTTTTTTGGGAGAACCATAATGACACATTCTTTTCCACATAGGATTAAGACCTTATTTTAACTCTTGATTCTTGTGATTGAGAAAAAGCTTTCAGTAGTACATTAGAATAATTCATCATCATGACTATGTTAGAAGGATTAATAGACAATAATAAAACCTGTTTCTCAAACCAGATGATTAACTTTAAGCATGACTTAGCTGATGAAAATGTTTATTTAGTGCACTTATTAAAAAAAATTAAAACTACACTAATCACTAGTCAAATCATAGCAAAACTACTGTAAATAGCTTTGGCCCCCTTATCTGGGCAAAGGTATAGCATTGGAGGCAATCCAGAGAAGGTTTGCTCTACTGTTACTAGGTATGGAGGGACTATCATATCATAGAACCGCTATAGTGTGGGAGCAATCCATTTGGCTCATTGAGTCCCCACTGACCCTCCGAACAGCATCCCACCCAGACTCACCCCATTCCCGTAACCCTACATTTCCCATGGCCAATCCACCTAATCTGCATATCTTTGGACTGTGGGAGGAAACCAGACCACCTGGAATAAACCTACATGGGAAGGGGAAGAGCATGCACACTCCAGATGGTCACTGGAGTGTGACCAAGATTTCCGCTAACCACTGAGCCACTGAGGTGGAGTAAATTGGGCCTGTTACTTGTTGGAATATAGAGGATTGAGCAGGTGACCTAATTAAAACACACAAGATTCTGAGAGGACTTGACAGGGTGGTTGCAGAAAGGTTGTTTTCAGTTTGTGGTATAATCTAGGACTAGAGGGTCACACATTTAAGAAACAGAAGAGGAGGATTTTTCCCCACGGAGGGTTTATATAAATTTGCAACATTTACTGCAGAGGGCAGACAAGGTCATTAAGTGTATTCAAGGTTGAGAAAATTTTCAATCAACGGAATTAAGAGTTTTGGGAAAAGGAAGGAAAGTGGTGTTGAGGGTTATCAGATCAACCATGATCTCATTAAATGGTGGAGCATACTTCATGGGCTGAATCGCCAACTCCTGCTCCTATGTTTTCTCCTTTTATAGTTTAAAACAATAATTGAAACTGTAATGATTAGCCAATGTGTGCTATTTTGCCAATTATAATTTTTATAATTTAGTAAAGTTTAGCATTAAATAATTGTGAAGGCTAAATTGTTCCACAACAATTTATATCTATACTACATCTTTAATGTAATGAAATATCCCAATGCATTATTACCGAGGAACATTATAAAACAAAATATGACACTGGTCATGTAGCTCGAGCTTGCTCAAAGAGGTTTAGTTTAGAAAGTGTCTCAAAGGAGGAGAATAAGGCAGAGAATCAGAGAGATGTGAGGGGTACTTCTGAAGCTTGGAGCCAGGTGACTGAAGGGACAGTTACCAACAGAGGAGCAATCATAATTACTATTGCACAAGAGACCAGAAATAGAGGACCATTTTGGACTGGAGGAGTCTTATCAAATTGTCATGATCTGGAATGCATTGCCTGAGCTGGCTGGAATTCAGCAGTAACTTTCAAAATTGAATTCAATAAGTGCTTGGGGAAAAAAAATGTGGAAAAGCAATTGTGTCGATAGGATGATACGCTGTGCACCTTCAGGAAACAGTGACCTGTGACCATGGGGCAATGATTCTGTCAGATAAGAGGTATGAACTAATTAATATAAGTCAGTCCTCTGTTATCTCCTGGACTACTTTCAGTCATCTAGTGGGATTGGAAAACAATTCTCCAAATCTATTTGCATGATTATTCTTTGATTTTTATTCTGGGTTCTTACTTCTTCTAAATGACTCCACACATTGAGCTGTAAAGAGTCTCTTGAACTGATGTATAAAACATAATGGTAAGAAATACCACTGGCTGTTTTTTTTGTGTGACAATCTTTTGCATTTCAAGACACAAATAACTTATTTGGAACAGAGTACCCGAATTGTTAGTCCTTTGTAAAAAGCCTCCAGTGCTGTTTGATTGTAGATATATATATATATATATATATATAAGTCAGCATAACACTTACTGCCCTTTGATGCCTGCACGCGATTGTCTCTGTGCAATTTGCTGGTAGGTGCAATGTGATTATAAATATGACAATTGATCCTCTTTTAGAAGGAGAACTATATCCATCATGTTTATTAATTATAGTATTACACAAATATCTTTGCAAGCCCTCCAAAGCCTTTGTATTCCCTAAGGTTAAGTGCATGATCCCAGTACCAGGGCAGCAACTTCCTATCTTTATCACACATAGATTTGCAACAACTTAAATTGACATTGCCAAAAGACAGTTGCTACTTATGTGTTTTCAATTTTTTTCTCTATAATGCCTTTCTTTTGTCTAACAATCACAAGAGTTAATGGAGAAAATTTAAAACTTATAGCAATAGTCAATCTGAGTACCAAACATTAAGCCCCTTTGTAGAGGTATAAAAATAAAGAAATGTTGCACGTGCTAGAAATCTGAAAAACGTACAAGAATGACAAACTGATCAGTAGACTAACATTGCTGGAAGGGGCACCTCAGACTTCAGAAACACCTTTTATAATAGAACTCTTCCAAGCAAAGAATGGAAAGAACTATTGGAGATAGAGACTTTATTATGCAAGCACCTTTCACAAATATTTAACATGCTTTTTTTTCATCAAATTGTCATGATCTGGAATGGACTGCCTGAAACGGCTGGAATTCAGTGGTAACTTTCAAAATGGAACCCAACAAGGGTTGAAGGAAAAAGAAGTGTAAAAGCAGGTGAGTAACTAATTGATAATTCTTCCAGAAACCCAGAATGACACTGAATGGCCTTTTTGTGTTGTATTATTTTATGAGTTTATGAACTGTTTGAAATGATGGAAAAAAGTGGATGATGCTGTAAATCTGAAGCAAAAACAGAAAATACTGGAAATACTCAGATCAGGCAACATCAATGAAAAGAATTAACATTTCAGTCTGAGCAAAGCTATTATGTTGCTTACTGTACAAAAGGTGTTCTTAGTTTGGCATTTGGTGAAGTGACAGGACCAACCAAGATATCCATCAGAAAAGAAAAGCAATAGAACATAGATAGAAACTGCGGATGTTTCAATAAAAATGTCACAATCTAAAATTAAGAGCATCTGTAAAGAGCACATTCTGGCATTTGGCTGTGTATCCTATCTACTTTTTACAAATCAAGTTTGCTGCCTGTTGTATTAGATTAGTTTACTTACAGTGTGGAAACAGGCCCTTCGGCCCAACAAGTCCACACCGACCTGCCGAAGCGCAACCAAACCATACCCCTACATTTACCCCTTCACCTAACACTGTGGGCAATTTAGCATGGCCAATTCACCTGACCTGCACATCTTTGGACTGTGGGAGGAAACCGGAGCACCCGGAGGAAATCCACACAGACACAGGGAGAATGTGCAAACTCCACAGTCAGTCGCCTGAGGCGGGAATTGAATCCGGGTCTCTGGTGCTGTGAGGCAGCAGTGCTAACCACTGTGCCACCATGTTGTATTTCCAGAAATTTGTGTTTTTTTTTTTCAGATCTTTATTTGCATTTGAGGCAGCTGATGTCTTATTGTAACATTGCAAATAATTTTTCTCCATTGGGTCAGAAAGAGTACAAAGCAGGCAGATGTGGTTATATGCATCTGTATATAAATCAGTAGACATTTCCTTAAAGTAAATAACCTAATTTGCACAAAATTAAATACATCTGGTTCACTTTTCTAATGCCAGAGGATCAGATTATGTCCAAAGTAGATGAGATAAATGTCTTAATGTGAACAGTATATTTCAGAAGGAAGGGCCAGATTTTGTCTGACTTGAGCCAAACCAGATAAAGGATATGTTGCAGTTGAATAATTTGCACTTTGTTTCACAAAACTGAAGTATTTTCTTGAACAACAGAGATCTGCTCAATGTATCATAAATACGAGTATTGGCAAAACATAGAGTGATTGTAAAATGGAGATCTTTGGGGGGTAAAAAACGCTTAATTCAAGACTAATGTTTCTAAAGGAATGAGTCTATTGACTTAATTGGCTGAACGGCTGGTTTGCAAAGATGAATGATGCCAACAAGATGGGTTGAATTTCTGCATCTGCTGAGGTTACCAGAAGGACTATCCTTCTCAACCTCTCCCCTCAGGTTAAACCACTACTAATCGTCCATCTCTCTCTCTCTCACTATAATGAGTCAGCAACCCTACTGTCTGGTAAAGCTTAGGGCAACTTATCCTTTATTTGCAAAGGGGATATGAATTGCACTAAGTTATTTAATCAATAAAGTAATTTCAGAGTCAGAAGAAAAGCCTCTATTGCTGCCTCAGGCCTGAATTCAGAATTATTCTTCTCATTACCTTATGAAAAGTCAAGCACTTATTCAATTGCAGATTGACCATGGTTAAATTATCAATACCAGTGACACAAACAATATTCCATTTCTGTCACAGTCTTTGCCCCCATTCTTAATACCTCTGGCGCAGTTCCCCAGTTTGGTATGGTTTCAGATAAGATACTGCAAATTGTTAAGATCCCAAGTGAGGAGGGATGAACTGAAATCCTCCTCCTCTTAGTTGGCTGCAGCAAAGTTAATTTAGAAGGAATTCCCTCTTCTATTGTATGTACCTATCTCCCATTCTAAATTAATTCATGCTTTAACAAGGAGCCAGTTTAGCCAGGCTTTCTTGAATGAACAAAAAGGGAGATTTTATTAGTTACAAATGCAACACACATGCACACAGATTAGAATCAGAAAGTAAAACCAAAAAGCTAAAAATAAAAACAATGTCTTTGAATCGTTCATGAACAAAAGAGAAGATCTGGAGATGCTGGTGTTGGACTGGGATGGACAAAGTTAAAAATCACACTACACCAGGTTATAGTCCAACAGGTTTATTTGGAAATACAAGCTTTCGGAGTGCTGCTCCTTCATCATGTGGATAATCACCTGCTGAAGGAGCAGGGCTCTGATAGCTGATGGTTCCAAATAAACCTGTTGGACTATAACCTGCTGTTGTGTGATTTTAAAAAAAAAAGATAAGATGACAGTGCAGTTGTTATTGGGTTGCATTGGTAGGGTTAGTGCTGATAGTTGAACAGTTAATTTTCAAGCTTCTTGGTTGTGTAGATAAGGTCCTTTGTCTTGTTTCAATATTTTTAATAGTTTGTAGCACTGAGTAATCTTACCATTTTTCTTTACCTGTAGTGTAAGGGTGTCTACTGGCTGTTATCAAGTTGTGACCTCCACCGCATACTAAACACAATCGAGTCTGCAGCAGCCTAATAATGTTTTATAATTCATGGAATGTGAGCTGGTTTAGCCAACATTAAACGCCCATCCCTAATTAGGCAGTCGGCAGTTAGGAGTCAACCACGTTGGAGTCATATGGAGGCTAGACCAGATATGGACAGCAGATTTCCTTTTCCTGACAATGGTAATAGTTTTATGGTCACTAGGCTCAGAATTCCAGAGTTTAAGTGAATGCAAATTCCACCAGAGCAGGATTTGAATCTGGGCCCCCTAAGCACATTATCCGGTCTCTGGATTAATAGTCTAGTGATAATACCACTAGGTCATTGCCTCCCACTAAATTGAAGCTCTCATTTAACTCCTTATTTTATATTCTTGGAAAAGGAAATCACAAAAAATGTAGGGAGACATAGCTCTCTGCTGTAAGGGATGTGGTGGTGGGCTATGCGGGGTGGTTAGTCAGGCACCACTTATTCTCTCACTCTGGTTGAAGTTTCTTTGACATCTTTTGGTGTTGCATCCTATTGATCCCACATATCCCATTGAATTTAGACATGTAGTTTCTTTTTTGTCTCTGTAGCTGTTCTCTTTAATTTCAAAATGTGTTTTTATCAAAGGCTAAAAGCGTCCATAAATATTTTGAGATTCTGGCCATATGTAGCCTATCAAACATGCTTGGAGTCACCTAACTACTTTTATTTGCTCTACCTTCCTTGTTTTCTGACATCCTAAATCTGGACATCCTATACAAATGGCGTCAGCCATTTCATAGGTTTCTCAAGTTTTGAAAAAGAGACAATATAGATGAAGAACATGTATATTTTGCTTTAGAGTTGCTGAAAATTACTAGCAGGGTTTGAAAAGGTCCATCACTCAAATCAGTCTTTCATAGTGTCAGATTCTAAACTAGGTGCCATACTAGTTATCAAATAACTTATCTGTACTGTGAAGGGAAGGTCTGGTCTTATAGTGGTATAGTTAGCAGCTGAAAAAAGTCAATCTACTCCACTGCCTATGCCAGTTATACTGCACTGCTTTGCAGAGAATGCCGAGTACTGTAGACATTTCCACTGCTTTACATCAAAAGTAAGCAGTCTCTACTAACATGCTTCATGTATTCAGTGGAGCTTTGTCATGTATACAGTGGAGTTCTATTAAAGGCACAGTAACTTGGAAAATGCAAACCAGATATAAGCCTGTGAAGCGTTTAGAAGAAATGGTTAGGGCCTCAAACTGTTTTTAGAAAATCTTAAAAATACTTAAGATCTTAAAGACCATAAGAAATAAGAAGTAGGCCATTTGGCCTTTCAAGCCTGTTCCATCCTGCAAAAATTTCCTCATGTCCACTTTCCTGAAACCTTTGATTCCTGTATTGATCAAGAATCTATCTCAGCCTTCAACATAGACATGAACTCTGTCCCCACAGCCCTCTGTTGGAAGGAGAAGAAGAAATTCCTCCTCATCCCAGTCTTAAATTTGCATCCTTTATTCTGAGACTATGCCCTAGACTCTCCAATGAGAGGAAACATCCTCTCAGCATTTACCCTGTCAAGCTTGTTAAGAAGCCTAAATATTTCAATGAGATCTTCTCTCTTTCTTCTAAACACTAGTGACTAGATTCCCAACCGGTTTAGCCATTGCTCATAAGACAATCCCTCCATATCAAGGATCATCCTACTGAACCTTATCTGTATTGCCATCAATGAAATTATATCTTTTCTTAAATAAGGGGACAAAAACTGCCCTCAGTACTCCAAATGTGGTCTCACCAGCACCTAGTATAGTTGCATACAGACATTCCTGCTCTTGTACTCCATAGCTTTATTTGTGAAGTCATAAAACAGCAACTAATTTTAAAACTAAACTTTAGATAAGCAGACAATTACATTTTTCTCTCTATTTACCTTTCTCCATCCTTGAAAGTATGAACTTATGTCTGGAATACAGTATGGTAGGTGCAATTGCATAGAGTCACACCACTTGGTCCAATCAGTCCATACCATCCATAATCCCAAACTGAGCTAGTCCCATCTACTTGTGCTTAGCCCATATCCCTCCAAACATTTCTTGTTCATGTATATATATATAAATGTCTTTTAAATGTTGTAACTATACCCACATCCACCATTTCCTCTGGAAGTTCATTCCACACATGACCCACTTGCTGTTTAAATAAATTGCTCCTCAATTCTTTTTCAAATCTGTCTCCTCTCACCTTAAAATTACCCCCCCAGTCTTGAAATGCCCACTCTTGGGAAAACTTTCATTGTACCAAATGAGAACCTTTACATGAAAATCAACAGTCACAGCTGGTATTACACTTGAACCCAATTTATCATTACCGAACAAATCGCAGGAGCACCAGTCCCCTTTCCAATCAAGAGCACTGAAGTTATTTATATCACCTTTGTTGCCACCCTAGTTAATTCAGCATCTATTGGAGATTGCACTTTCATAGAATTCCTACAGTGTGGATACAGGCCATTTGGCCCAAAGAGTCCATACCAACTCTCCGAACAGCATCCCACCCAGACTCAATTCTCCGTCCTATAGCCCCACCTTTCGCATGGCTAATCCCCATGGCCTGCACATCCCTGGACATTACAGACAATTTAGTATGGCCAATCCACCTAACCTGCACATCTTTGGACTGTGGGAGGAAACGGAGCACGTGGAGTAAACCCATGCAGACTCAGGGAGAAAGTGCAAACTCTACACAGACATTTGTCCAAGGCTGGAATTGAACCCGGGTCCATGAGGCAACCATGCTAACCACTGTGTCTGTGAGGCTCAGTTATTCACCTTGAGGAAGTCACAAAATTAGGACAGCCTCGTCAATACCCATAAAATGTTGTGCTACAAAAAGGAGTCAAACAGTTATTGGCTAATTACAGATACAGCAAACAAGTTGGCACATATATAATTCCATAGAACTTACACAAGACCAAATATTGTAAGGTATGCATTTTAGTGAACACCTTACTAAAATAACTACTTTCATGTTAATATCTATAAAATAGATATCATACATTATCTTGAATTACAAACTGCAATGCATTTGGAATTTGAGGTGCTGGTATCACCTTAAACAGGCACAGATAGATGTCCTGATCATCCTGCTGTCCTGTGAAGTTGGATTGCATGTCTAATTGTACTGCAATTTTGCTTTTTCTCAGTTAATCTATTTCATTCCTGGACATTCCACAAGCTAATTATATGTATTCACATTGACAGAAGCCCTTTGAGTTAAATTAAACAAAATTAAACATTATTCAATTTAGTACCTAATCAGCCTATAAAGTTTTCCTTGATTTAAATATGATCTAACATGGTTAAACAATACTGACATTTGCCTGTGGTCATTGCAATGTATAATGTCTTAAAACCTTAATTGTTAAAATGACTTTTAAAAGGGAAAAATTGAGTTTTTTGCTTCTCACTTCAGTACTAACTGGAGAGCTTCCCTCATCACTGTGAAAAGTCATAACCCAGTGGAGCTGAAAATGGGACCTAATTAGCCTGAAGATAATTCTCTCAAAGTAATGCCAAGCATGTTTGAAAAATAGTACTGAGAAATGCCCACCTCTTTTGAAGGTCTATAAGGGACTGCAAATTGTGGCTGGTTCTCACAGATAGTAATTTAAAAAAAACGTATAACTTGCTCACAGAGCTTCTGAGCTTTACACAGTTTTTTTGATCTTGTTGCAAAACAAATAGTTCTGCTGCAATAGTGTGCATGAACTCCACAAGTTCCAAGTAACTCCAAGTAGTAAACAATTTAATCCTTTGTGGAATCATTGTCCACTCCACCTGCCTTGCTGATATAGTCTTCTTGTCTCACTGTGCTGTATATTCCCCATTGCCCTACAAATATTTCCTTTTCGATATTATCCAATTCTTATTCAAAGTTACTACTAAACTGCTCTTTTAAAGCAATGCATTCCAATTTATCATAATGCTCTGTGTAATTCTCCAATGAATTTTCTTCATCTTTGCTTTGGTTCTTTTGTCAATTCTCAGAACTGAGTCCTTTGTTAAACATTTCTCCTTACATCAAACACCTCATAATTTTAAAAATTCCTGTTGTTATGACCCTAACCTTCTTGGTTCTGAAAATATTACAGCCTCCTTAAAACTAACATGTGAAAACAATTAACATGTTTTACAATGCAATTTGACGATGTGAGTTTCCTTGTTGGTATATCTATAGTTGCTTTCATAAATATAAACAGAAAGCAATGGGAATGGAATGACTTGGCAGGTTTTGCAGCATTTGTAGAGAAGGAAAAGAGAATTGATGTTTCTGGTCAATAGTTTCATTAGAACTGTGGTATTGAGCTGAAATGTTAATGCGGTTTCTTTCTCTATACATGTTCCCTCACTCTGAGGACGAACATAGAATTAGGCCTTTCAGTCCCTGGTGTCTGTGCCAGCTGTCTGAATGCGGAACTGATTTGGTCTCATTGTGCAGATTTTTTTCCCCCATCGTGGATTGGCTATATTTCTCTTTCAGGTGTTTTTCTGATTCCCTTTTGAAAGCCACAAGCCTCCATCACATTCTCAGGCATTCCAGATCATAGTCAAAGAATTCCTCATGTCACCATCGGTTCTTATGCCAATCATTTTAAATCAGGTTCTATTCTGTTCTGCATTTGTGAGCCTCTGTTTGGGCTCCCCAAAACTCTGTGGTTGGGACTGGATCGGTTCATTTGACTGGGTCCTTGTTTATCTTAATGCAGCAATGGTACAAAGGGCAAGATCTCCAAAGCTGTGCAGAACCACTGAAGGGTTTTAAGTTTTTTTAAAAAAAAATGTTGATTTATCAACAATGGTAGAAATATATAGAATATGTAGCAAAAGTATAAATTAGGTTATAGGGCGTTGTCTTATGATGATAGCTGTCCACTGCAGTATTTAGCCAAAAGGTACAGATAATGTGATTCCCATTTAAACACAGGCTCATTTACTTTGATGAGAGAAAACAGAATGGGTGCAATGAGCTTTAGGAGTTCTTGGTGCAGTAGTTTGTTCTTCTAGATAACTGGTCATGTGCTTGACAAAACAGGGATCATTCTTGATCAATTGCAAAGTCCAAATACTATGACTACTATTAAAACCAGAAGTAAAACCATGCATTTATCAGATTACCTGAAAAGTATTTTTTCACTCTTTATCTAGAGAAGATAATAGGTTGACCTAGAGAGGGTGAAACAAAGATTCCCTGTACTGATAACTGCACTGAAAGATTTACTGTATGAAGAGAGATTTAGTTGATACTGTATGAAAAAGTGTGGCAAATGCCAACGATCCATTCTTAACTGAATGATATCCTTTGTGACCTGTCTGTGAACTTTGATATAGTTGACCACTCCATCATTCTCATCCAAAGCTTTTCCCCAGCAGATATTTTTAAATCAACCTCTTCAGAGATATCATTATGCACGTCGGAAACAGATGGGATTTGTACCTAGGCCTCTGGCCCAGAGGTAGATACTACAACAGTTCCACAAGACCCCTGAGCATCACTCACCTGAATCCATTGTAATCATAGCTAGACCTGCCAATGCTTCTCTTCTCACCTCTGAGCAATGAACTGTGGTGGCGCGCAAGGATCTATGCCTTATCCCTTCTTGGTGTCATTTACACACTGTCCCATGGTAATATCATTGGGAAACACGGAATCAGTTTTTATGTGTATACCGTATCCATCCAATTCCACCTCATCACCACCTCTTTCAACCCTTTTGTGAATTCTAACTTGCCAGACGGCTTCATCCAATATCTGGTAAGAGAATAGCAAAAATTATTAAACATTGAGAAAACTGAAGCTACTGTCTTTGGTACGACCACAAACTTTATCCCTTTCTTCGACAATTGCCTGAGGCTGAACCAAACCATTCACAATCACGATGTTGTATTTAATTCTGAAAGGATCTTCCAATCACACGTCATTAACATTGTCCATTTCCAACTGAGTAACATCACCTGATCTACTGCTGAAAACCTCATCCATGCCCTTTGCCACCTGTTGACTTGTCTATTTCAATGCTGTCCTGACCAGCCTCTGGGGTTTTACCCTCAGTATTCTGGCAGTTATTCAAATATCTACTACCTTTATCGTGTCATAACAAGTCCCATTTACTTTTCATCCCTCTCTTTGATAAGTGGAAAAAAAATGCCTCAATGTTCTTATCCTGATTTCTAAACCTCATTTGGGCTAACCCCTTCCTATCTCTGTTATCTCCTCTATCCCTGCAAATCGCAAATGTCTACGCTTTCCTATTTTTGGTCTATTGTGCATCTCCAATTTTAACTGCACTACCACTGTGCTTTCAGATGCCAGGGTCCTCTGCTCCTGAATTTTTTACCTAAATCCCTTTGACTTCCTGTCCTCCTTTAAAAATGGTTCCTTAAAAACTATCTCTATGGATAATCTGCTGCTGTCAGCTGCCTAGCATGGAGCCCACCGTTGGGAATTAAACGTTCCACTGATAAATTGTGTAAACAGGTTCCTTTCATCAGATGGACGGCAGGTACCTACAAGTCAGTCTTGACTTGCAGCACACAGCTCCAATACATGTTCTTGCAAAAGAACCACATTTTAAAATTTAGCGAGCAGGCATTGCTCTACAAATAAGTCAAATCCTTAGAAATGTGACCGCAATAAGGAAGTTCAACCAAGATAGTAATTTTGAGTGATGTATTTCATTGCCAATTTTCAGAGTTATCTGAATACTTAGATCTTTGAAACTTATAACACAACTACTCCAATTGTCTTAAACTTGTACATCCTGTTTGTCACATGAAAAGCACACAGGCTTCATAGTTCTATCTCCTGGAGAGCTTTGTTCAGTGTTAAGACTTCATAAGTCCATTGAAATCTTATCCAGGGGCAAGTCATTCCACATAAAGTAAGCTAGTTGTCACCAGTTAAGCAAAGTAACAACCAAACTCAATCCCAATCTTATCTTCACCTGATGTGCACAAATTGAAGATGAATTTGATTTCAGATGGCAGTGCAAAATGAATGACTGTAATAGTCTCTCTGGTGCCAATTAAACAGCTTCTGCAAACTTCATTCACTCCAAGAGAAACAAAAATAATAAAGGCTAATAGATGATGTATCAAGTTGGTATATCATTTTACACTATTGTCTGCACCCATAGACTTTCCTGCGGGACTCTTGTAAAAGCAATCGGAAATTGGGAGTCTATCAGTTTTTTTTTAAATCAAGGAAACCAATTGAAATCCTCTACTGCTAACATTTCTCAAATTAACATTTTACATTTATAATTCAGAAGGCATTTCAATACCTTTTACCAATGTGATAATGAGTCATGATCATGAGGCAATTTGATTAAAAAGTCAATAAGAAACTACTCAAGACTCATTTGATATTTATAATTGACTTTCTTGATATGGAAAAGCCAACATTTATTGTCCATCTCAAAGGTAGTGGACCCCCAAGTAAAACAATTTCGTGCAATATAATGTCTGGCTCTGCAATTTCAAAGGACAGTTAAATGTTGGTGTGGAACTGCAGTCAATTATGAGACTGAGCTGATGAGCCTCATCAGTTTCCTTCACCAAATGACGTTAATAAACCAGCTGGATTTCTATGGTTCACTTTTAGAGATTTGTCTTTCCATATTTAGTTTTAAAATGGAAATGGTGGCAGTGCCATCATGGTAATGTCACTGGATTAGTAATCCGGGATCCCAGACTAATGTTCCGGGAACATGGGTTTGAAGGTGGTGAAAATTGTATTCAATGAAAATCTGGACTTAAAAACTAGTCTAACATAACCATCGTTGATTGTCATTAAAACTCAGTTTATTAATGTGCTTTAGGGAAGGAAATCTTATGGTATAACCAGACCCCAGGTGAGGTTCCAGTTCCAGAAAGAATACCCCAAACTCTTAAATTCTTTAGTGAGGAGGAAAGAACACTTCTTTATTCACCCATCTCCTTGGCTAGAGTCTTGATCATGAGGCAATTTGATTAAACAAGGTTAATTTAAATAAAAATCCATTCCCTAGTGGATTCCCATCTCCCAGACCCATTCTGTTTTCAAAGGGGCCAATTCAAGTTAGGCTTTCTTGAATTAACAAGAACAGTAGTTTCATTCATTACTACACGAGAAGAATTAATAACACAATACACATACACACAGATTAGAAATAAGTGGGGAGTCCGAAAAGGTAAAAACCAGCCTCAGAATGGTTTGCAAGGAACCAGATAGCTGAACATTACTGTGGAGGTTACCATTAGCATTGACATTCATTGTTGAACAGTCAGTTTCATAAACTTTAGTCTCAGATTCTGCTGTCTGATGTTTTTCGCCCATCATTGAATCACAGTATTCCGGCTGAGTGGGAGTCCTTCTGTCATCCTGTTTCATTTTTAATTGCACTCAGAGCGAAAAATTATCATTTCCTGGAACACAGGGATTACTAGGGAATAATTATCCAAATGTGACCTTCACAGTAAGCTAATGTTCAAACCCAAGCTGGCTCACAAGAGCATTTAATTCCATTAGTACACTGCAGTAGAGTTGCAATAGACTTTTTAAATTCCTTGTGCATTCTTCAAAGGGAAACACACAAAATGCTCCTGCAGTTTGGTACAAACTCCATGGTTGGTAGCTTGCTGTTGAGTCTGATGTCATAGAATCATAGAGCTGTGCAGCACAGAGACAGACCTTTTAGTCCAAATCATCCATGCAAATCAGATATCCTAAATTAATCTAGTCCCATTTAGCCCATATCCCCCTCAACCCTTCTTATTCATTCCCCATCCAGCTGCCTTTTAACTGTTGCAATTGTATCAGCTTTCATCACTTCCTCTAGCAGCTCATTCCATAAATGCACTATCCTCTGCATGAAAATGCCTCTTAGGTCCCTTTTATATCTTTCCGCTCTCACCCTAAATCTATGCCTTCTAGTTTTGGACTCCCCTACTCTGGGGAAAAAGACCTTGTCTATTTATCCTATCCATGCCCCTTGTGACTTTATAAACTTCTATAAAGGTCAGCCCTCAGCCTCTGACGCCAGAAGAAAAATAGCCCCAGCCTATTCAGCCTCTCCCTACAGTTCAAACCTTCCATCCCTGGCAACATCCTTGGAAATCTTTTCTGAACCCTTTCAAGTTTCACAACATCCTTTTTATAGCAAGGAGACCAGAATTGTATGCAATATTCCAAAAGTGGCCTAACCAATGTTCTGTACAGCCACAACATGATGTCCTAACACTTATACTCAATGCACTGAACAATAAAGGCAAGCATACCAAAAATCACGTTCACTTTCCTATCTACCTGCGACTGTACTTTCAAGGAACTATGAACCTGCATTCTAAGGTCTCTTTGTTCTGTTATACACTTAATGGTAAGGTCCTGTGGAGTGTAAGTTCTGCTAAGATTTGCTTTTCCAAAACACAGCACCTCACATTTATCTAAATTAAACTCTATCTGCTACTCCTCAGCCTATTGGCCCATCTGCTCAAGATCCCATTGTACTCTTAGGTAATCTTCTTCACTGTCCACTACACCTCCAATTTTGTTGTCATCTGCAAGCTACTAAACATGCCTCCTATGTTCACATAAATGTTGTGTTCATCTCGTTACCTTGGTAGTTTCAAGAGATTACAGTCCAGTCTGCTTGATGTTTCTTTCACACCTTTAGGTGTTACATGTTAATGTAGAATTTGTTATATAGCAGTTTTGTTTTATAATTGTAGCAGGCTTCTTTTAAAAAAAGAGATTTTGGAATGAAAGGCTAAAAGCACCCTTAGCATTTTGGGGTTCCAACCGGTTGTTGTAACACTTGCCTGGTCTGGCTTACAGATGTCCAGCATAGTGGTTGACTTTTATCTATCCTCTGGGCAAGTAGAGAACAGAAATGCTGGTTCAGCCCGGAGGTCCACACCTCATGACTGAATAAAAAACCAAATTCTCAAACTGCCATTGTTAAATTTTAAGTCCTACTCTGAATTAATACTATTCACCACAAACCTACTGTGCCCCATAAATAACTGGCAATTGGGGATTAATCATCACCCCAAAGAACAAAAATAGTGAAAAAGCGATCACATTTATCAAAACTTTTGAAGAAATCAATTATTGTGCCATTGGTATATAAAAGGTTGTTATACAAGTAAAGCACTGAATACGCAAACATTACATGAAAATCCTCAACTCTCAAAAAAAGATAACCTGAGGGTGAATGTGGGCACAGATGGTGCAGTGGGAGTTTGGTTGCTGATGGCATGCCCTTGCCATATCTGAGCATCCCTCCCCCAGCTCCCCCCACAAAAAGGTAACATCCATGCCTAATGCTGGCCTTCTGCATTGCCATGAAGCCAGCTTCTATAGCCTCTACGGTGGTGCTGCAGTTCACAGATACTGTACCCTCAGGCAGGTTGGCGCACAATTCCTGGTGGAAAGCCCAGCTCGTGACCACTGAAGTACCTGATAGACCAAGATTTGATGGCATTCCCATTTGTTTTGCTGGTGCTGATCCTGTCCATTTTTATGTCAACAAACAAAATTAGATCAAAAGCAGAAATTACCTTGCTTAAGAGATTTTTATTCTTTTACTTGTCTATGTAGCCCACAATATGTAAACGCAATTTCTTGGATGATCAAGTTGAAACATCACTCATTCATCCAATATGAATGAGACAGGTAAGATGTAATCTCATGTTCTAGATACAATTTGGATTGATTTGATTGACCACATATCTTAAAAAGCAGCTTCATGTGAGACTTTTAACATTCAGTGTACAACCTTCTCTTGTGTACTTAGCCAAGAAATAGATGCAAAGAGAAGTGGTCAGATATTTTGGATATTGGAAACCCTTTTGTTCAATTTTAAAACTGCGAAACAATCATAACTGTCATTTTTAATAGGAAATATATTTTCTTAGGTGTAATGCCAATCTGTGTCTGTAGTATAACTATTTTACTTTGTTTCTCTCCCTTCCCCATCCTCCAAAAATGATCAAAAGACAAAAAGCTTTATAAAGTTATCTTGTTTAAGTAAGAGTCAGCTAAAGATATTAATTCTCAGTTCAGAAAGACAGGCTGAGAGACAGGACTTAAGAAAGATAAATGTCTGTGATTTATTTGATTTATTTTTAGAATTTCAAAACAATTATTTACACAGGATTTGTTTAAACAGCTGTGATAACAGAAACATTTACGAAAGCACTAATGACTCGTCTTTCAGAAACCCAGATTTCCAAAAACATACTTAATTGGAATTGTGCAACCTGAACTCCATTTAGAAACTGTGAAACCTAAAACATCTGAATATCTTGAGATCAGCTTTGATACATATAGCAAGACTGTATAAGCAAAATAATTAGCAGAAAAAGCAAGCTATTTAGCCCACAGACCTGCACAATTTAATCATGCTTGATCTGAACGTGGCCTCAAGTCTAGTTTCTGCCCATCTTCTATAACCCTTAATAAAAACTGAACAAACTGCAGATGCCGTAAACCAGAAACACAGCAAAGGTTGTTGGAAAAGCTCAGGTCTATAACCCTTAAATCCTTGTGGATCAAAAATCTAACCCAGCTATGAAAATATTCATTACCCAACTTCCACTGCCATATGGGGTACAGCATTCTAAAGATTAATGACTCTTTAAGATAAAGACTTTCAAATAGGACAGTTCAAATCATCTCCTTTAAAATAGGAAAGCTCTTAATCTCCATCTTTGTCTCATATTTCTTAGATTCTCCCACAAAATGAAATCCTCTCTACCTAATCTGCCAAGCTCCCTTGAAATTCTATCTTTCAATAAAATCATATCTCAGTCTTTCTAAATTCCTTCTGGTATAGGCTCACCCTGTTCATCTTCAGAGAAAAGCATAACTCCTTCATTCCAGGAATCAACTAGTGAACCTTCTTTGAACCTCAGTGCAAGTTTATCTCTTGAAGAGACCAAAATATTTAGAAAGGCATCCCTACTTTTATATATACTCTCAATTACTTGCTGCCTTTTTTTTGTAATGTGCATGGACACCCAGGTCACTTTATACAGTAATAGTCTATAGTCTCTCTTCATTTAAATAATAGTTTTTCTACTCTTCCTGCCAAGTGGATAACCTCTCAGTTTCCCATATAATACTCCATCTGCCATTCAATGACATATTTATATCCCTGTGCAGACTGTGTACTGCTTACAATATGCTTTCTATAATAATGTATATTCTGGAGATTTGTTTATAAATGCAAGTCAGAAGCTTACAGCTTTGTACCTGAAATCATAAATTTATTTTCCAAAGTAAAAAGAATGGCTAAAAGAAATTGGGCTAAAATTTGGTTTCTAGCAGAAGAGTGACAGAAGGAAAAACAAAATATGTCCGGTTCCTGAGGAAGTGGCAAAGGAGATAGTTAGTCGGAGCGGAGAGTTGTACTTGAGTTCCAAGATCATCCTGGGGAAGTAATAAGATTTGTTTATGACAAAATCATTGTCAGAATGGTATGACCTTTCTTTGGTGAATCAACTGATGTAATTTACCATGCTATAAGTCATGCAAATTTCAGTATCATACTGTCCTTCAATGACCTCAAATTTCTTATTGGTAAAATACAACAGGATATGGAAAAAAGAACTGGCAAATAAAGAAGGATGTTATAAAGGAGTTTGCATACACATATTAGGTAAATATTGTTACAGAAAGATAGGACTAACTCAAAGTGAAAAAGCAAACTAACGAATTAAAGAATTATGGAAATACAAAATGATTACATCATGTCATAAATGTGCCACAAGTGGGAAAAGGAGGGCACCAGGATGCATCAGAACAATCCAATAGTTAAAGGACGGTACTGAATAATCATTGGAACTCTAAAAATGATATGCATCCTAAAATATTGACACAAGTCAGAAAGGAAATAAAGGATCTGACCACAAAGGAGGAGAACTGTCAGTAAAACATGTTTGTTCCAAAAGATAAAACAGATACCCAGGCAATTGCAGACCAGTGGGTTCAATGTTAGTATTGGGTAAACTTCTAGGCAGCACAATATTCATTATGAATGTGTCTCGGTTCACTCAAGGCAGTTGTCAATAACTTGTGAAGGACAAATTGAATGTGACAAGTTTGACAGCATGTAGTGAGAAAATACAGACAAACTGTTGGGCAAGTAGGTGAACAGTGCCTACTGTTTGTCTTTTTGTCGTCATTTAATGTTGACAATATTTGCTGTAGGTTAGTGGAAATGAGAGATTGAACCAGCATAAGAGACAATTATTTTCAAGGAATCATTCATGGGATTGTTCTTGTCTAACTGCCCATCTTCTTGAACTGCTGCAGTCCACATGATGAAGATATGTCAACAGTACTGTTAAGTTACTGGAGAATTTTGAGCAGCAACAAGGCAATGATATATTTCCAAGTCAGGATTGTGCATAATTTGGATAGGAACTTGCAGGGGCCGCATTTTTGTTGTACTTATTATCCTAGATTGTAGAAGCATTGAACGGGCTTTGGTGGGATGCTGCAGTGCATACTGCAGGTTATAAATATCTCAGGCACACAGTGTGCCAGTGGTGAAAGCAGTGAATAAGTGCCAGACAAATGGGTTGCATTATCCTGGATAGCGTCGATCCTCTCAAATGTTAATCCAACTGCACTAATTTGGACAGAACTCCTCCATACTTCTAGCTTCAGCCTTGAAGAATGAAAACTGTGGGAGATCAGGAGAGGAGTTACTTATGATGGAATACCCATTTTATGGTCTGCGATGATCTGGCCAATGGAGATGCCAAGGTCAACAGGATGTATGTTCATTACAAGAATTGGATAGAATATTTCTGCTCGGGGCCCAATTACTTCTCTGGCTTCCCACAATGTCAAAGGAGTGTATTCTATTCCTACCAACCTTGCCCTTCACACTGAACTACTGCATACAATGGTCACCAATGGCTGAATCTGTACTGGCAGAGAATGAGCTTGCAACATGCAGCTATAGCTTTTCAGAGCACTGTTGCTGCTGTTAGGACCTGGTGATGGGGAGGGAGATGATTCCACTGTATCGATTTCTTCATAATTAAAGAGGCACTAGATCATGTGAACAAACATCAGAGAGCAGAAGCTACTGCAGTGGTCAGACTTCCCAATACAAATTACTTTGCAGTATGCTATTGGACAGTATGCAGTGCAACAAATCCCCTTAATGATCACGATAAACTCTAATCACTGTAGCCACTCTATCTGACTTCCATATGGTCTATAGTTCAGGTGATATTCACAGTTCCCTCAATAGTAGTGATAACATATTAGGAAACCTTTCCAGATGTCTGTGCCCAGAAGTTGTATGTTCCATTGTAGGCACAGATAGTTCTGAGCCAGGGGAGTTCATAAATGCCATGAGTACACATTCAGGAACAGCAGGTACCAGAGTCATGTCCATTGTACTGGGGATTGCACTCAACTTGTCAGAGCTCATCAGGTCAGAAAATCCTTCTGCACTGGATCCAAACTGAGTGCCCCACACTGCTTTTGCTGATTATGTCAGCTATTTCCACCCATGCCCGGTTAGTCTGCATATGTGACCTGTTCCTGCCACTCTCAAGAGAGAGGAGATCCCTTCTCTCCTTTATGCACTGAGGATTTCCAGTTCTGCAAGTGGCAGTCTGGTAGACTAGGCCTCTGACACTCAAATTTGTTTTCAATTCTTTGATCATCCAAATTGAAAGTGATTTCAAGACAGCCATGGTATTGGCTGTTGTGGTCTGTTTAAATCAGACCCACAGTTGAATAGCGCTGAGACTACTCTCTCCCATCCCCTCAGCCACTATGTTCATTAGTTCGCTATAAATCTGGCCTGGGATTTAACAGAACATTTGTGAGGAAATAGTCAGCAGGTTCTGGACTGAGAAAGATTCCAGTTTTTTGGTAAAAAGCAGGAAGAGATTGGCAGGGTGGAGGAGGACTGGGGCAGAAGTAACACATACAGCACGCACAAGGGAGGCTTGGCAGGGGGCGATAATATGTTTTAAATTTCACATGTCAGGTCAGAATACAAGTATTTTACCCCTTGCACCACTGTCTCAACAAGTAAATTCATTTACTAAAGGGACAGCTTTTTTTTTTTAATAATTGCACTGTGTGATCTTAAATTATAACTCCACAATAGCAAAACAAGGTTAGAAATTATATTAGGTCAGTCCTATAATGACAGTATTCTATTCAAATTAGCTACGAGCGCCACAGGAAATCTATTAGTAGCTCTTTAAATTCTTCCTCCAGTCCCTGCCGCACATATTGCATTTTTGAAGTCGACTTCAACACGTCACTAACATTTCAAATACTTGAAATTATTTTGTGCATCACAGATGTTGAACAGGTACTGATGTTTCATTTGTTGATTAAGTTTTGAGATACAAATTTTCAACAGATCAACTGTATTGTACTAGTTCAGTGTTATTTCAGCTCAGTTTTTATTTATAGATTCCGTACAGTGTGGAAACAGGCCCCTTGACTTATCAAGTCCACACCAAACCCCTCGAAGAGTAACCACCCAGACCAATTCCCCATGTGTTATATTTACCTCAGACGAATGCACCTAATCTACAGCTAATTCACCTAACCTGCACATCTTTGGACTGTGGGAGGAAATCGGAGTACCCGAAGGAAACCCATGCACACACTCGGAGAGCGTCTGTGTAGAGCTTGCACAGTCGCCAGAGGCTGGAATCGAACCCAGGCAATGCCTCATTGAAGTTTGTTAAAAAAAGAAATATGTTCTGAAGTGTTACTGAAAATTTTAACACAAGGTCAACATGATATTTTTACTCTAAGTTAGGTGAGCTGACAATCTGTATACAGATGCACTGAGAGATGTGGAACCTAGTCCTGTAACAGTAGTCCCAAGGTCCACACTGCGCCTGCGCTGAATTGTTGGGCATCAATGTAGTGGCACAACTGGACTTGGTGTCCATGGAAAGGAAATGGCTGGTCATCAAGCTTTCGTGTATTCCAACCTTACCTCCAGCCAGTGCTATCCAAACCTTACCACCACAAAGTGTTAAATTTTTCTATTTTAACACAAACTCAAAAACAAAATTCAAGGCACAAATAGAAAACAGTCATTAATGCAAGCTTATATCTAATGGCAAGCAGTATGTCAGGCTATTAACAACTTTTGCTTAATTAATGAATGCTCTTGAGATGATGAGCTTTCTGTTCTATAACAGGGCACAGTTACAGACATCAAGTTGTCTGACTCTTTCTGTAAGACATAGTGGGACATTTATTGGAATAGCAAACTGGTGAGTATTATTCACATAAAACAAAACAAAGAATTGCAGATGTTGGTAATCTGAAACTAAAACCGATTGTTGGAGGAACTCAACAGATTTAGCTGCATCTGTGAAGAGAAAGCATAGCTAACATTCCAACTCCGGTGGTCCTTCTGAAGGCATCAACTCTGCTTTCTCTGCACAATGCTGCCAGACCCATTGAGATCGCCCTGCAATTTTTGCTTGTCTTTCAGTTTTATTTGTCTGTTCACTCAGCTTTCCTATCCATCGATTGATATTCCTAACTGGTGCACAGTCAGTTTCTGAATTACATTTCTCCAGTAGCTTCTGAGAAACCACTTAAATGTAGGGAAATTATTGTCTACTGTCTAATAATAATGATTCCATATATTTTGCTTCCTCACCAAATAATAGCACAAATACAATATTTGTATATAAAACACTTTTTAAACTTTATTGAACTGATTTTAATGCCGCTTTAATTTTACAGTTAAAACTATCAAACTACATATTTTTAAAACATAGAAAGCTCTTTTGCACACAGTGATATTCTAAACAAGACTTTTAACAAGATTTATTCAAGACTGAAATATGAAATTAAAGGTTAATTTAATAGCAAAAATAAAATATGGAATTACTGATTTTGGCATTATCCAATACAACAGGACTACAATATTTTACACATAATGACTGAGCATTTTACACATGTACAGTAACCATCAGTAAACGTGATCTTGAATTCAATGACACTATGCTAAATGTAAACTAGATTATAGCCTGTTTTATCATAATAGTGTTTTGTTTTTGCTAGCATTTGACAAAATCTTTACAATCCATTTCCATTATAGTGAATACACATTTTACTTAAGTTTAAACAAATCAGACCAAGTTAAAATTTAATTAAAAACCATGAGACCAAGGCGGTATTTAAATAGTGGAGCTAATGCACATATAATAAAAGGATCAATTGGAGGAAATTTCCATTTCTTTCTCATTAAATATCAACTTCGAAGAATGATAAGCAAAAAGGGAGGGTCCCTTTAATCCAACAATGATAACCAATAGCTCAGTGCAATGTGGGAATATGCTTGCTCCACATTTGTTGTGAAGGATCGGGGGAAGCAGCATTCTATCATGCACTGTCAAAGCCTTGGTCCAATTAAATGGGTTTCATCATACAATCCGCACACTGGAAGTGGCAAGGGGGTTAAAAAAAGGATCTTGAGAGCTCAGATTTTTGTTGGGTACGGTACATGTGATGAGTGTGTAATAATAAATTGGATTAGGGCAAGCACAATTTCAAAATCACTGCAGACATAAGTGTAAGAAATTAGAAAACATTTAGTGCAATGAATTAGGAAAACTACACCATCATTAGTCAAATTAAAAATCAGCACCATTATGGGAGGGCTGTAGTAGGGAGAACAAGGAAAAGAAAAAAAAAGTGGGGTTGCTTTCCGAATTCATTGTGAATTTCCTCTTCTAGTCTTGCCATAAACCAATCCTTTCAAAAACATTTGAAAATCAACAAAAACAGCAAATATCAATAAAGGCAAGCACTCACTGCCCTTGAACAAAGAGGTCTCCATGCCCACAGCATACAAAACGGCAATTTGTTCCATTGTCTTAGCTAGAGTTTGTCCTGTACACCACAAATTTCTGATAACACAACTCCTTTAAGATAAAAGGAGCTTTTCCAACACCTATGATGCTGTCATTCAAAGATTTAAGTTGAATTTGAATATGGTAGAAGAGAGTGCGCTGCGAGGTAGAACCTTATGCTTCACCAGCCAATGAGATCGTATTTGTTTAGAAGCCCAAGCTCTCATTACTGGGCTTTCTTTCCCTGTACCTTAAAAAGGAAGCAAATTCCCCTGAAGATGAGCTGCAGTCACACTTACACAGGTCACCATATGTTCCAAGCACCATTAGTGCAACATACTGTGTTGCACATTAAATTTAGCTGGCCTATTTCTACAGTCAAAATCTGAAGTGATAGGTTTTCTTGTAAATGCACACAAACATGCTATTTAATTTATTTCAGCCCAAAGCTAACGAGCCACGCCATATGCGCAATGCACCTGAGAACTTGAATTTTTTTTTCCATCTTAGCCGACATGTCTGACAACCTGTTCACCATGCTCATCAGTCCACTTTACTGACCATATTAACAGAGTCTAAAGCCCAGAGATCTAGATAGGTGTGAGTGGCATGACAACGGAAGATCATAAAGAATTTGAAATGTGCAATCTTTCTGGCAGTAAAATACCAATCTGTGCAGGTGTTTAACTGCACAGAAAGATAGGGTTAGACTTAAGATTACCTGAATCAGCTTATCGCAGTTCAATTTGAACAAATTTTGGTTTATATAAAACTAGGTCAGAATTTCTTTTCACCCAAATCTGTGCTCAAATCACATTTTGAGCACGTACTTTCATGTTACTGCTGACTTTGGTAATCAAAAATGGAAGTAATCCTAAATTATTGAAATGGTAAGATCTAAAATTCCAGAAAAGTAGAAACTTCCAGTACTTAAAATGCTGAACACACCAGAGCAGAGCAAACACAAATATGTTTAGAGAAGAGAGAAGTAAATCAAGCTTTAAAGGAACAAAGAATATTAGTGGAATGCAGATTAATTTGTAAGTACTTGCAAGCCAGAAAGACATTACAAGGTTTTGCTTTAATGACATGATTATTGAGTGCCAACAACTCATTTGCAGAGCAAAAGGGGAGATTGCTTCATGAACTGCCGTCTGTTCTGCTTTTGAAAACATTCTGCGACAATCATTACCATGAACATTGATATGAATCTCAGCATTTTCCATCACTGACAACAGCATGATCATCGGCATCATACAAGCCAGGGCCAATATATTGAAAGCGTCAGGTGGTTAGTTAATATTGATTAAAAGTTTAAATAGACTGAACTTTGTAAGTTACAATTGCAGAAGAGGTTTAATATGAACATGCAGATTAGCAGTTTGTTTTTTCCCAGCTAGAAAGATGCATATAATTTCTCGCCTACATACCTGTCCATACTAAACTGGAATCACCCAATATTGGTATTTGTCGGGGTTTGAATTTCTCCAAGTATTCATTTTTAAATGTAAACACCAATTAATTTACTAACCTTCCAATGTTGGAATCATGTAAACTTTTCAATATTGTACAAAAATAACCAGGAAAGAAAATCTTTCCGAAAAGTAAATCCTCAACTTGGGGGTATCGGGATTGTGTGTGTGTGTGTCTGTGTGTGTGTCTGTGTGTGTGTGGGGGGGGGGGGGGGGGGGGGAAGAAGAGGTCTGATAGTGGGAGATGGAGAGAAAATCATATCTCATTTTCAAATACAAAGTTTGGCATTACACACTTTGGTCATAAAAGTAAAATACTGACAAGTTAGTTATTCCAGATGTCAGACAGTAAACACCTGAAGTGAAAGGTAGGTCTGTTGTAATTGCTTCACCAATAAAAGTTCTGTCACACAGTTCACCACCTGCTTGAAGGAGGAGAAAGGGTGGCTTTCTATTTTTTAATATTAAAAGAATTTACATGTGTGCATACAGGAGCAAAGGAGGGGGGAACCCTGTGGTCATCTGTTCAACCTTTAAGTGAACATGTTCTGCAACACAGTTGTTGAAGCACTTTTCGTTGGCAAAGACTGTTCTTTTTCACGAGGACGCAGAAACTTCCCTCGGCCCACGATTCTTCCGTTGCTTTCCAGAGATCGGGATCACAGAGACAGAAGTTTGAAGGTGGAGGGGAGTTGGAAGCAGAGGAACGAAGTAGGTGATTTTCAGACAGGGCAGAAGAAATCAGTCAAGAGGTTGACAGAACAATTTTTTTTTGTTCATCAGAAGCAATTGCGTCCGACAGGAAGTAAGTCGTCATTTTTTTTCAAACAGGAATTGATTTTATTCCATTTTGAAGAGAAAAAAGATCAAACAGGAAGACATTAGAAAACAGTTGTTTCAAACATCATGAAAGTGAATTAAAACCACAGACAAAAGAACTGTTTAATCATATTAAAGAAAGCAAAATAGGAATCTAGAAAAATTGGCATAAAATAAAAAAATCTATGTTTGCAATTGCAATAGATCAAATCCTCCATAGTATATACTATAAATGATACATGAGTGACAATTTAAAATAAAGAATAACTACTGATGGAGATGCAATGTCTTCTATGTTCATCATAAAAATATATTCTGACATTAATTTGAAAGACCTTTGAATATTTCACCTGCAGGCTGCTTAATTCTATCAAGGAAATTATTTTGCTGATTTGTTTTTGGACTGTAAACTGACAGAAATCCAAGACCTTCCCAAACCAGTAGAAATGATTGCTTCTCCAGCACATAATTTTTCACCATAAAATTTTCCAAAAATGTTGTCTTTTAATAAGACCATTTCAGAATACAAAGCATGCAGAAAGAAGATACATATTCAATAATTCGCCATTTAGCATAACTCAAATATTCCCATCTAAAACACAATATTCAGGCAACCCATGCGATTCTGGCAGTTGACTACACCCTGCTAATAATTGAAAATTACTATCCTCACCTCACATTCACACTTTCTGCAATAAGGGTAATCAGACAGCAATATCCCTAACTATGTTTGCACCCTGGAGTCTGAAGCAAAGTGCAGTTCACCTAACAGCACCTCTGCTGTAATCAGTTAAATAAAAAATATACTCTGAACTGAGTCTACATATTTTGAATCAACCTGTTCAAGTATGCTATGCCTATATGCCTTGCTAAATAAGCATTTATTCACTGAATCATTAATTTGTTTTTCTCCGATATTTCATGTATGCCTTACAAATCAGCATGGTAATCTGAATGAAAACGGATGGGCTTCTGTTATGGCTCATTCTATGGGCACATGCAGAAAGACTGGCCTTTGGGCAAGTGACTGGACAACCACCAGTCTGTATCAAAACAGCACATCATTAAATAGATAAAGGAAATTAGTGGGAGTAGTAATTTGCAGTCAAGTAGTACAAATCAAAACCACATGCCATTTTCAAATACCAAAACCATTTCTTGACAGGTGATTGAACAGTACCTTATGCTTTGCAGTGTCAGCTAAAACCCAAAACTTAGAACTTTTACTGACAAATAAAATAGAAGCTGAATTCAGTTAGAGGCTGTCAAATAACATTCATGCTGCCAAATGAACTGATTTTCTCTTCCTCTCATGAGCAGAGTTTAAGCCAAAAGCAAAAACAACAGTACTCACCATCTTTGCAAACAGTACCGACCACACAGACTCCCCCCTCGAGGTTATACCCACTTGGACAGGTACTGCAGTTTCTTTCTCCCTGGCCAGCACAAGTTAAACAGCTTGCATCACACCTTGGGGAAAAAAAAAATACATTTTGTTCCAAAGTCCCATAAATATCTTCGTAAATACAAACAAAATAAATACAGGGAGACAGGAAGTGACTTTTCAATGGAAGGTAATTGCTGATCCGAAATCTGAAATGAAAACCTGTTTCTGCATCATCATATTTTGGGAGGACAGATTACAAAGTATTTAGCACCTGAATCAACAGGCTCCCAAAATCTACAAGGTTGCAGTTCTAGTGTTTATGTTATGATTGCATCTGTTGAACCCACTGACATTCATAATGTTAAGTGAGTAGTCTACAGGAACCAGCTCTTGGTGCTGTGGGACCTTTCTGAATTAACAAGGGACAGTGGCATCAGATATCTGACTGGGTTGTACATCCCTTCCTGAGTAACAGGAAGGTTTCCCTCTCATGTTTCCTATGTTTTACTCCATTAACACTTTGGGTTGTACAAAAAGGATGATGGATAGTTACAGAAAAATGAGGGCACTTGGCCCATTATTTGTGTTAGCTCTTTGGTGAGGTCATTCCAAACTATTGCCAGTATATGGCTGTTTACCAAAATCTGCAGCTGACAAAATGTGCTAATATTGCAAACTACGTGAAGGATAAAGGTTAAAACTTGAAAAGGGCATCCAGCCACCAGGGCTGGAATGTCAGACAAGTGGCAGATTAAATTTAATTATGCAGAATTAATTAATAGGGTGGGGCACTGTTAGCTAGACCAGTATTTATTGCCCATCTGTGACTATCTTTGGAGAAGGCGGCAGTAAACGGACTCCTTGGGGAGTATGTGTGTTCTCAGTGCTGTTAGTAAAGGAGTTCTAGGCCTTTGAACCGGCAGTAGTGAAGGAACGGCAATACAGTTTCAAGTCAGGACGTTGCGTGGCTTAGAGGGGAACTTGAGAGAGAGAGAGAGAGACAGCGCGCGAGAGTAGAATAAAGGAGAGCAGAAGCAGTGGAACTGGTGCACACAAATCATTGAAGGTGCCAGGGCAGCTTGATTCTTTGTTTCATAAATACAAGCATGGAATATACATTCAAGGAAGTTATAATAAAACTGTTTAAAATGCTGGTTTGGCCCCAAATGGAATATTGAGTTCATTTCTGGAAAAAGCACTTTATGAAGGATGTATGGTATTAGAAAGGATAAGGTAAGATTCAGAGACATGGTTCCATTAATGAGGAACTTCAGTTCAATAGATAGTTCGGTTAAAGAGATCGCAGCCATATTCTTTGCAGAAGGCTAAATTGAAAGGAGATGTGAGACAGACATTCTAAATCATAAGGGGTCTGGACAGTGCAATGGAGAGAACCTATTCCTATGGATAGAGCAATTGAGAAGCATTATGATGATTGGTAGAACAAGGACCAGTGTCTGGAAAAAAAGCTGTGTTTTTTAAATACTGACTACTTAGGATTTACAAAGTACCACCCAAGAGTTTGGCGGAGGCACATTCAAATTGTGGCTTCCAAAAGAGACTTGGAATATATCCTGGAGACCAAACAATTGTAGGGCTACAGATGAAGGTAGGAAAGTGGCATTACCTAAATTGTTCTTGTCGACAGACAGAGCCATAACAGGCTGAATGGTTTCCTTTTGTGCTGTATAAACTCTATGATTTTGTTTGAATAGTTTAAATATGAGAAAATAGAAAAGTGGAACACAGCAAAATCCATATTAGAACTAGAAAGTTAAATAAAAAAATCAAATACATAACATTTTCATTCAATCGTTTGAATGTTTTCCCTACATTGCAACAATGCCTATATTTCAGAAATACTTCTAGACAAAATGTTTTGGGACATTCCATGGTTGAGAAAGGTTTTACATAATTGCAAATTTAAAGAAAATTGTTTAAGTAAAGAGAAGGAATATATTAACGGTTGAACAATTAACTTGGATTTTTCAGCAAAACCAGTTAGTGCTTTTGAGTAAAAGGGTATACTTTAGAATAAAATAGAGAAATTAGCTCACTGCTAAATCCTCAGAGGTTTAACAATGCTGGCCTTCAAAAAGTGCAGCAAACAAAAAAATTAGCCATCATCAAAAATAAATTTGAAAAACACCACCACATGTTTTGGTAATAATTCAACATGTCCCCTCAACAATGGGCAGGTGGTGAATAAGCTATGGATTGGCATGGTTTAATAATGCTTGGCAACATGAATGAAATTGCAAAATACATTCTGTCATTCTTAATTTCGTTTTCTAAAATCACAACTTGCCTCCTGCATATTTTTTCGCCACGTTCAGATGCCTGATCTATATAGTAGCCAAGACTACAACTCAACACACATCTCCACTCCTCCAGGTAGTAATCTGTAGCACATTGTGTACAGGACTCTTGGCCTGGACCTGTAACACAGAAAAGAAAAACAATTACTGTTGCAGTAAATCAGGGCTTCCCAAAGTGGGGAAAGGACCCTGACTGGGGTCACATCATAGACTGATCACCATCATGCCCCTCTTCCCCACATACAATGTCACCTTGCAGCAAAGACTTTTTCCTCTTCCCTCCCACTCATCAAGAGTTGTCATAATCGTCAAGCCTCAAAATGGTGTCACTGTAGAAAATGGTTTGGGAAGTAAACCCTCAGACTCAAATTGAGAAGTCCGATCATTACTAAAAAGACACTCGCTTAGTGACAACTTGAAAACAGAAAACATATGTCTAATCCTCTAGTTCAGAGATTTGAATCAAGGTTTGAAATATAATGGTGCTTTGTCAATGTTGGACATACTATTTAATCAGATGAGGATTTGACTGCAATTTCAGTCCACCTTTGTCTATTTATATCTGCACGTTTGATGGATTGTTTATCAGACATTTTCCACAAAATGAGCACATATTAAATGTTACATACTAATTTTCAAACAATTTTCACTCCACAATCCCAGTCAGGGGATTTTCAAATTTGTGCATTTCAAAGTGTGATAAAAGTATTTACTTCACGAAGATGTAGTTCAGAGGACAAGGAACGTTTCTAAATGGTCAATATGGAACAAATACTTCAGCACTATAGCAAGCAAAGGGAGAAGAAAAAGTATTTTAAGAAAACAGACAATAGCCATCACCATGAGAGGAACAACGGTTTTCTCCTGCAAACAGGAAACCGTTTTGCTCAGAGCTCTAACCACAGTTCTCTAATGTGAATTTAGCACAGGTTCTTTGAAGAGAAATGAAAATAGGGTCCAAGTTTAAAATGTTTTGGAAATTTATTTATTCACTTTATCAAGTTTACTAACATCTATTCTGAAATTGCATTCACGAAATGATGTAGTTATCTTCACACTGCAGTCTGGTGTAACTGAACAGAAAAGATTGAATAAAGCACATTTATTTGGAACCTGGGATTCATCCACATGTCACACAGGAATCAGTGCTGAGGCAAAGATAATATCTGAAATAACTCAGAGCCATAGAAATGTACAGCATGGAAACAGACTCTTCGGTTCAACTCATCTATGCTTACCAGATATCCTAAATTTGCCAGCATTTGGCTCATACTCCTCTAAACCCTTCCTGTTCATATGCCCATCCAGATGTCTTTTAAATGTTGTAATTATACCAGCCTCCACTATTTCCTCTGGCAGCTCATTCCATACACGCAGCACCCTTAGACTGAAAAAGTTGCCCCCTCTCAAGTCCCTTTTAAATCTTGCCCGTCTCACCTTAAACCTATGCCCTCTAGTTTTGGACCCTCCTACACAGGGGAAAAATCCTTGGACATTCACCCTATCCAAGCCGCTCATGATTTTATAAACTTCTAAAAGGTCACCCCTCAGCTTCCGATACTCCAGTAAAATTCATGGCACATGGTTGGCTCTCCTGCAGAGGGAGGGAGAGATAAGGCATAGAAATGCTCTGGTTATAGGGGATTCAATCGCAAGGGGAATAGCTGGATGTTTCTGTGGCCGTAAACAAGAGTGCAGGATGGTGTGTTCCCTCCCTGGTGGTAGGATCCTAGATGTCTTGGAGCAGTTGCAGGATATTCTGGAGGGGGAGGGTGAACAGCCAGTGGTTGTAGTACACATTAAAAAAAGAGTAATTCCTAAAAGCAGGATATAAAGATCTTGGAAGAAAATTGAAATGTAGAACCTCAAAAAGGTTATCTTAGGATTACTATCAGTGCCACGAGCTAGTCAGAGTAGAAACAGCAGGATATACATGATGAACGTATGGCCGAAAATATGATGCAAGGGGGAGGGTTTCAGATCTGTGCAACATTGGGATCAGTTCTGGGGGACATGGGATCTATACAAACTGGACTGGATACATTTGGACAGGACCGCGACTGATGTCCTTGGTGGGGGATACTTGATAGAGTGGTTAGGGAGAGTTTAAATTATTGTGGCAGGGGGATGGGAACCAGAGAAGGGCGGTAGATGCAGAAATTGAGGGAGAATTAGAAACCAAGGCAAGAACAACAAGAACAGGCAGGGAAACGCTGCTGAAGAGAGCAGGGCAGGTAGTCTGAAATGCATGTGTTTCAATGCAAGAGGTATAATAGGCAAAGTAGATGAACTTAGAGCTTTGGTTAGTACTTGGAAGTATGACCTTATTGCGATGGCTGGAAGAGGGACAGGACTGGCAGCTGAATGTCCCAGATTTTAAGTGTTTCAGGTGTGATAAAAAGGGAGGCAAAAGAGTTTGGGGAAGTTGCACTACCAGTAAAGGAATATTCCAACTGTATTGAGGGAGGACAGAGGACCCGTACAGCGAGATAATATGGGTAGAACTCAGAAGTAGGAAAGGTGAAATCATAATGCTGGGGGTATACTACAGACCTTCCAACAACCAGGAGATAGAGGAGAGAATAGATACAGATTTTGGAAAGATGCAAAAACAGCAGGGCTTTTGTGATAAGTGATTTTAACTTCCCCTCTATTGACTGCGATTCAGAACATGCTCGGGGCTTGGATGGGGCAGAATTTGTAAGGGCCATTTGGGAGGGATTCTAGACACAATATGAAAACAATCGAACCAGGAAAGGGATTACACTGGATCTAGTTTTGGGAAATGAGCCCTACTAGATGAGTGAAAATTTTTGTGGGGGAGCATTTCAGGAGTAGTGACCATAACACCATGAGTTTAAAGATACTCATGGACAGGGATAACAGCAGTCCCTGGGTGAAGGTCTTAAATTGGGGGAAGGTGAACTAGAACGATATTAGGCAGGAACTGGAGAATTTTGATTGCAGACAGCTGTTTGAGGGTAAATCTACATTGAACATGTGGGAATATTTCAAACAGCATATGATGAGTTCAGGAGTGGCACGTTCCTGCGAGAATGAAGGATAGGTACGACAAGTTTCATGAACATTGGATGACCGGAGATGTTACAATCTTGATCAGAAAGAAAAAGGAAGCATACGTAATATCTCAGAGGATGGGTACTGCCGAAGCCTTTGAAGTATAAAAGAAAAGTAGGAAAGAATATTAAGCAAGGAATTAGAAGGGCTAAAATAGGTAATGAAAAGTCATTAGCAAACAGGATTAAGGAGAATCCCAAGGCTTTTTGTGAGCCCACTCAATGACAAAAGAGGGAATCTACGTGTGGAGCAAGAGGTAGGTGAGATCCGAAAAGAATACTGTGCGTTGGTATTTGCCAAAGAGAAGAAACTGATGGAGGATGATCTCAGGGAAGGAAATATTGAGTTTCTAAGCCAATTCGCCATTAAAAAGGAAGGTGTTGTGCGTCTTACAAAGTATTAAGGCAGATTCGTCCAGGGTCCTGATGAGATCCTGAGGGATGCGAGAGAACAAATTGCTGGAGCACTGACAGACATCTGTGTATCCTCTCTGGCCACAGGTGAGGTCCCAGAGGACTGGAGAATAGCCAATGCTGTCCCACTGTTTAAGAAGGAGGATAGCAAGGATAATCCTGGGAATTACAAACCTGCGAGTATCACGTCAGCGATAGGGAAATTATCAGAAAAGATTCTCAGGGACAAGACCTATACTGATTTCTAAGCAAATGGACTCATTAAAGGTAGACAGCATGGTTTTATAAGGGGGGAGTTTGGGCCTCACTAACTTGATTGAGTTTTTTGAGGTGGTGAAGATGATGGAGGGAAAAGCAGTTGTTGTCTATATGAACTTCAGTAAAGCCTTTGACAAGGTTCCTCGTGGCAGACTGGTACAAAAGGTGAAGTCACATGGTATCAAGGATGAGCAGGCAACATAGATATAGAACTGGTTTAGTCATAGGAGACAGAGAGTAGTGTTGGAAGAATGCTTTTTGGAATTGAGGGCAGTGACTGGTAATATTCCACAGGGATCAGTGCTGGGACCTCCGAAGTTCATGATCTACATAAATGATTTGGAGGAAAACATAGTTGGTCTACTTAGTAAGTTTGTGAATGATACAAAGATTGGTGGAGCCGTGGATAGTGAGGAGGATTATCAGAGGATACAGCAGGATATAGATTAGTTGGAGGCATAGGCAAAGAAATAGCAGATGGATTTTAATCCTGACAGATGTGATGTGATGTAGTTTGGAAGGTCAAGTACAGGTGAAAAATTATATAGTGAATGGCAAAACTCTTAGTAGTATTGATCTGTAGAGGGGTGTGGGTGTGCAGGTCCATAGATCACTCAAGGTGGCAGCACAAGTAGGTAAGGTAGTGAAAATGACCTATAGAATGCTTGTCTTCATTGGCAGGAGCATTGGGTATAAGGATAGGCAAGATATGCTGCAGCTTTATAGAAACTTTAGTTAGGCCACGGTATTGCACACAGTTCTGGTCACCACATTACCAACAGGATGTGGTGCTTTGGAGAGGGTACAGAAAAAGTTTACCTGGATGTTGACTGGTATGGGGGGGTGGGGGCGATTTTAGCTATGAAGAATGTTTGAATAGACCTGGATTAGTTTTCACTGGAATGCAGGAGGTTGAATGAGGGGCAAGCTGATAAAAGTTTAAGAGATTGTGAATGGCAAGGATAGAGTGGAAAATGAGTCTTTCTCCCAGGGTGGAGGGATTAATTACTAGGGGACACAGGTTCAAAGTGAGAGAGGTGGGGGAGTGGAGTTTAAAGGAAATATGAAAGGCAGGTTTTTCACACAAAGGGTGGTGAGTGCCTGGAACATGTTGCAGAGATAGTGGTGGAAGCAGACACAATAGCAGCAGTCAAGATGCATCTGGACAAATACGTAAATGGGAAGAGAATAGAGGGATCCTGTAAGTGAAGTAGAGAAGGGCTAAATGTGGTTGTGCAGGCTTGGAAGGCTGAAGGGCCTGTCCCTGTGTTGTATTGTTCTTTTGTTTTAATGAGGTGGTCTTTCATTGAAGCAAACATGCAATGCTGAAGGTTCAATTTCAATACCAAATCAGAAATTCATTATGCAAAAGAAATTAAGCTAGCCACAAAAAGACACGACCCTCTCTCCCTCGTAGCCCTACACATGGATGAAAAAACCCACCATTTTGAGTGGGACAACACATCTATCCTGGAACAGGCTAAACAAAGACATGCCAGAGAATTCCTAGAGGCCTGGCACTCCAACCACAACGCCATAAACAAACACATAGATCTAGATGCCATCTATCAACCCCTCAGAAAACGAACAGGAAATGACATCACCACAAACCCCATCCAGGAGAAAGATATAACTAGAAAGCAGGAGACAACAGCTTCACTTCACTTGGAGGTCGCCACTGATGATGTTACCTAGCCAGGTAATGAAACGTCTGGATATCAAACCTACAGCTCAGCGAGCAAACCTATACCCTAAACCTCAACCTGAGCTACAAACCTTCACAAACCTTGCAAATTAAGAAAGAACAGAGTGAAGCTAATAATTTACCCAAGAACTTTCAAAGATTTAGGACTACCTGGTAAAATACATGCCCTTAATTCCATAAGCATTCCTTTCTAGTACAGAAACCAGAGAGAATTCCCTTTTCTTTCACCTCTAACAGTCTTAATTTACCTTAACTTCTTAAGAATCAGGTGGCCTCTTTCTGGTGCCTTCATACTACTGGAGTTTAAACTTTCTTAGCTTCAAATAATGCCTTCAGGGTCATAACCAAACACTCTGGTCTGGAAAATTCAAACTAAATGGCTTACACTGAGGCAACATATTTCTTCACAATTCAAGACCATATCCTCTCATCAGGAGCAACAGTTTTACACATCCAGCTTCAGTCACATTTTCTGCAAAACTGCCAAATTGAATCCTAAAAACATTTTTGTGAAGATCTGAGAGATGGGTTGTTGGTCAGTTTGCCGAGCTGGTTATTTTGTTTTGCAAATGTTTCATCCCATTCTTCGGTGATATCTTCAGTGCTGTGGAGCCTCCGGATGAAGTGCTGTTGTTTTGATCTGCCCAGAGTTTATACAGTTCTGTCAGTCACGGTGGGTGGTTCTATTTCTGGTTTTGTACTGTAGTGGGCAGCAGATGGGGTCTTTTTCAGCATGTTTGTTTATGGCACCAGTGGATGAATACCAGGTCTCTAGGAATTCCTGAGCTTGTCTTGGTTAGCAAGCACACCACCTTATTAATAGCAAATTCTCCAGGATCAAGTTCACCAGCGAACAAGAGAAAGACAACCAACTCCCATTCTTGAAACATACTCGTAGAATAACCCAATGAAGAAACAACGGTGAATTCCTTATCAGAGTCTGCACAAAGGCTACACATTCAGACCAGATTCTTAATTATAGCAGTAACCATCCCAAAGTCCATAAGCAGAGCTGTGTCAAGACTCTGTTTAAATGAGCTATAACACACTCCAACGCCCCAGAGCTCTGCAAGAAAGAACATCTATACAAAGTCCTTCCACTAATAGATACCCTAACAGCTTCATCCACTGATGCCTAGCACACAAACAACACTAAGACACTGTGCTCCCCAAAACTGACCACCCTACCCTATATTAGAAACTTCTCAGAACTGACTACTAGACTCTTAACGCACTCTGGGAATAATGACAGCACACAAACGAACAGCCACACTTCACCAGCTACTATCCAAGACAAAGGACCCTATTCACACAACATTCAGGATGCATGTGACATACAAAATACCATGCAGCAACTGAGAAACATTACATAGGATAAATGTAATGTTTATCCTATTACATTTATAAATAGGAAACCCACCACCAGAATACATGGGCATCAGCTTGCAATAAGGCGCCATGACCAGCTCTCCCTCATGGCACTGCATTCTGGGATATGCAAAACAAAGACAAGCTCAGGAATTCCTAGAGGCCTGATATTCATCTACTGATTCCATAAACAAAGATGTTGAAATAGACCCTATCTACAAACCACTACAGTACAAAGCCAGAAATAGAACCACCCACTGTAACAGACAGAACTGTATAAATTCTGGTCAGATCACAACAACAGCGCTTCATCTGGAGGCTCCACAGCACTGAATGTGTTACCCAGTAGGGGGACAAAACATTGACAAAAAAGAATCAACTGGCTCTGTGAACCAACCAACAACTGAAATCTAAAAGCTTTTCTCTCAGATGTTGGTATTTCCCCCCAGTCAAAAGGAAAAAAAAACCCTTGACCTTCTAAATGAAAGGCCAAACACACAACTGTATACTTCCTTCACTCTGAAAAACCCAAAGAAAATCCCATTACAACAATAGAAAATCAGAGTAGCAGCTTATTCACCCCTTTGAGCCTGCTTCATTATCGAATATAATTGCTGATTTTCTATCTCAATGCCATATTTCCACTTATCCCCATACTCCTTGATGCCTATAACATCTTAAAAAAAATTACACACTTGGAATTCTGTCCAAATATAATCCGCATTTAACAAATAAATCACCATGGTTACAGAAATGCTTCCAAGTTAATTAAAAATCTTCATATACGGACCAAAACCCACATGCCATTAACTCAAACCCAAATTCTAAAATAAATGATACATATTTACATATATAGAATCCATCCTAAATTGCAGTAGAATGACTAACAGAAATTGGAAGATTGACCGAATGCTCCCATGAATAGTTTCATTTTGCTGCTTCATTCCCACCCCTTCCTAACTCCTTCTATTGTAACAAATTAAACATCTGAGGCTTGGAACATAATATAATATAATATAATATAATATAATATAATATCACACACATACATCTTTTTGCTAAATTTAAAAGGTATTCATTTGACGGAAAAATACTGTACTTGCATACCTACACTAAGTAAATGGTCCAATTTAGATCGCCAAAAATGACAAAAAGTCTTTGGCAATTAGTTAGTCAAATAAAAATTTTTCTCCAGCCTGCCATGTTCACCCCACAAGCTAATCTCATGGACATGAAACAGGTGGCAAACAAGTCAAATGGTATATTGGTCTTTATAGTGAGATTGGAGCACAGGACTAGGTATGAGAGTGTGGTGCTCGAAAACCACAACAGGTCAGGCAGCAACTGAGGAACAGGAGAGTCTAATGTTTTGGGTAAAAATCCTTCATCTGAAGGGTTTTTCTGAAGAAACATCAGGAAACGTCAACTCTCCTGCTCCTCGGATGCTTCCCGACCTGTTGTGCTTTTCGAGCACCACACTCTCATACCTAGTCCTGTGCTCCAATCTCACTATAAAGACCAATATAGCATTTGACTTCTTCACCACCTGTTTCATGTCCATGTTCTAGCACCACACACTCGACTCTAATCTCCAGCATTTACAGTCCTCACTTTCACCTACAGGACTAGATATGTCTTGCTGCAATCATACAGTGCCTTGGTGAGACCATACCTGGAGTATTGTGTGCAGTTTTCATCTCCGTATCTGAGGAAGGATGTTCTGGCTATGGAGAGAGTGCAGCTAAGCTTTATCAGACTGATGTATGAAGAGAGACTGGATCAGCAAGATCTATATTCACTGGAGTATAGAAGAATTAGAGGACTCTCAGAAACCTACAAACTTCCAACAGGACTAGGCAGGGTAAATGCAAGAAACATGTTCGTTGATAACAAGGAGTCCAGAACAGTGGAGCACAGTTTAAGAATATGGGTCTGTGGAATGCTCAGCTGTAGGAATGGGTTCAGGCCAATCATTGAATGTGGTCAAGGCAAATCAGATGTAGTTTTTAGGGCTAAAGGGATCATGCTTATATTGAATGGCGGATCAGGCTCAAAGAGAAAAATGGCTGGCTCCTGCTCTCATGTTCTATGTTTCACAACAAAAAAGATGGCTTAAATAGCAAAGTTACCTGCACATGTTGCACAGGATACATGACATTTTTCACACTCCCTGCTCAGTGAATTAAAGTAAGTTCCAGCTTCACAACTGAAAACACACTTTTGACCTTGCAATCTGTAAGGAAAAGGAAAAATACATCACTGAAAAACAATGGTCTGATAACATATATAACATCGGAGATCTGAAAGATGATTTCCTATAAAAGTTAAATGACATTATTAGAAATCACCAACTCTTTCTGGAGCAATAAAGTTAAAACAGAAAAAAAAGAGAGAAAGAAGAGACTTGTTGTTATCTTAGTCAGAACCAACTATTAGATGGAGATCTGTGCCATAGGCAATAACCAAATTGGAGATTCAGAAATCATAGAATCCCTACAGTGCAGATGCAGGCTATTCAGCCCATCAAGTCCACACTGACATTCTGAAGAGCATGCCATGCAGGCTGACATCCCGCCAACCCTAATCCTGTAACCCTGCATTTGCCATGGCTAATCCACCTAACCTGCACTTTTTGAACTGGGGGAAGAAACCGGAGCACTCAGAGCAAACCCACGGAGGTGCAGGATGAATGTGCAAACTTCACAGGCAGTCCCCCTAAGTTGGGATTGAACCTGATTCCTTGGCCCTGCCAAGAGGTAGTACTAACCACTGAGCCAACATTTGAAATGGAGAAAATTACAGTGCTCTGGACAGAGAGAAAGATATTGCCATTAATGGTTGTGTTTCCATTAGAAAAATTCACACAAACATCATGTGCTAAATGGCCTGTTTCTGTACCGTAAATTTCTGAAGTTTTTAAAAAAGTGATTGTTTAACCTAAAACAATGCAGTGGAATGTTTGTCTTTGGACGTTAAAGAGCTAAATTTGACATGTGTTAGCAACTTGGCTATCTTAGCCATATTCAATTTGGAACATAACAACTCATCTGACTATGGAAGGAGCAGGCAAGCAAATGAAAGAAAGTGAAACAGAGTGCCTTATTTACAGCTGTGCTAATGTATTTTATACACGTGGTTACAAGTGGATGACTTGCAGATTATTCAAGGTGCTGAGGTCAAATATACTATCTTTACCATCATCCAGGGTAGATCACCTAGGTGAAAGTCTTAAGATTATCCTGGGCAAATAACACTGCAATTTACCAAGTAAGCCATTGACAATGTAAGTAATCAATAGAAGGATATTGGAGAATCAATTTTAGAACTTCAACTGAGCCTCTGAATAAATTATACTTGGGGCAAGTATGACAAATCTGATTTTAAATGATTAAATGCAAAAAAATGTTTAGAAATCTAAAGATTTGCTTAATACCAGCAAAAATTACATTTCACTGTCAAATTCCGAAAACAGGACTAGACAATACTTTGGAACTTTATACAAGAACAGGGAGTCTCTAATTTTTTTTATACATAAACTTATTGTTTTCTTTTGTGACAAGAAGGAGCCAAACAACATTCTTACCTCCATCCTGGTCTACAATCTGTACAATGGTGGAATGCACTACATTTCCTGCAGTTCTCACTACATCTTTTACACATATTATCACCTGGAAGAAAACAGAAATACACAAGGTAAGACAGAAGTCTGATCTGCAGTAGGGGAATGGGAAGAAAAATTTATAAGACACTGGTGCAAAAGCTACTTACTGATTGACGCACCTGAAAACATACCACCACTTGTTGAATAGTCTTCCAAGAAAACTGTTAACCACACGTGCACATTAAATCTCTTGCAAAATTTTGCAAGGTAAATAAATATCTTTCCCTAAACAAATAGGTTTCCTGTCTTGTAATATAGAGAAGCAATGGTTGGCAAAGTGTTTCAGAAACTTCATTGCACTAACAATTCACAGAAGGGATTTTACTTTCCTATTGGATACACAGCAGGAATGATCCAGACCATTTCAGCATGAGCCCCAAGTATTGTGGGAACACTCACTTCTAAGCATAGGAAAAGTGAATTGGCTTGTGTGTTTGGATCACTTCATTTACCTTCATGTCGGAACATTTTAACTCAAATATTAGTTATCTGACTGCACACTTGGGAAACTCAGAAAACACACTGGCAAGGAAGGTGGAAGACCACAATGCTTCTAATTCTGTTTGCACTTTGGTTCAGAGTATTCTCCAGCAAAACTTTGATTGCCCCCAAGAGTTCTTTAAAACCTTCCAGAATCTTGAAGGTTCTTTCATTTTTTTCCTGTTACCAGCCAAGGTGCATGGGAGAGCCCTTAAGGATTCGCTTTAATTCTCCTCAGTGGCCCAGTATCTTTCTTAGATTTCCAAAGTTAATTTTCTCAGACCTTGGGAACTGGACCAAACCATTAAGTCTGTCAAGTCTACTCTGCTATTCAATTCCATTTTCTGCCCCCACTCTAATCGTCATGACCCTGTAGATTACTAATCATCAGAAAACAGTCAATCTTGACTTTAAACATACTCAAAGACAGAGCTTCCACAGTCCTCGGTGTTAGAAAACTCCAAAGGTTCACAACCCTCTGGGAAAGAAAAGTTTCCTCATTGCAAGCCTAAGTGGCATCCCCTTACTTTTAAATTATGTCCCTGGTGCTGGACTTCCCAATCAAGGAAAACATCTTACCTACATTAACCCTGTTCATCCCTTTAGGTATTTTGTAAGTTTCAATGAGACCATCTCTCACTCTTTGAAACTCTAAAGAATGCAGGCCCAGTTTGGTCAGTCTCTCTTCAATGGGCAATCTTGCTTTCCACTGAACAAACTTGGTAAGCCTTCACTGCATTCCCTGATGATTATAATATCATTTCTGAAATAAGGAGACTGCACACAGTATTCCAGTTGTGGTCTAACCCAAGCTCCAATATAGGTGAAGCAAGACTTCATTTCTCCTGTTTGTAAATCCTCTTCAATTACAGGCTTATATTCCATCAGTCTTCCTAATAGTTTGCTGCACCTCCACGTTAACCTTCAGTGTCTTAACAAGGACACCAAATTCCTTAGATTCTTTTGCTGATCTCTTCTAATATTGCAAGGTAAATTTAGTAAATGTAATTTGTCATGCACTTGGACTTTTTATTCCAAACTTTGGCTCACTTGCTATTCCTGTTTAGTGACCTCAGTACAGCAACACCAATAATCCCTCATGGTTTTTATGCTCCTTGTTCTAGATGATGGTGGATACACAACTGTGTTCTCTTGGCCTTTAAAAATTAATGCTGTGAGCTTTCTCTCAATCTTCTAAGTTGGCACACCTCTTATTTCAGTGGGAAAAACATACAACAGAGACCACACAAAATGGTAGTTCCCTGCAACCTATAGCAATGTAGCTTACCAGGGATGTTCCAAACACAAAATTAAACTAATTATGCACCATCTTCAAAACAACATTTGATTTTGAGACTCACATCAAAGGTTTATATTTCTAATGGAAATTCAAGCTCTCTCACCAGACTTACTAGTTCTGCCCAGAAAATTTGTTTACAAATTGATTATTTGCTGATTTGATCTGGTTACTATATTAATACTTTAAATTCCTTATTGAAATAATTATACACATCCTCTCTCCAAAAGAGCTGAGAGATGGATCAGCATATTTTTTTTAAGCAATCTTAAAATAAATGAGTAATCATTTGAATTTTAGTTACCAGAGTTTTGTTTACCAGTTTCTCAATCAAGTGTTTCCATTTAAAATTAAATTTCTAAATTAAAAGTTATTTCCTAAAATGTATCACTTATGAAATCAGATATTCATAACAGCAGTCAGGGAAGCCAATGAAGAACTCTCACCAAAAATATTTTGATTAACAATAAAAAGATAAGAGAATCAAAAGGCTACAGGAGAGTCTAGAAGTAGATGTATTGTTAGGCAATTAAACATGAGACTTAATAGCTCAAAAGGAGACAGCATTGATAGTTCAAGACTCGAGATTCTACACTGAAACAACAAAAGAAGCAATATCAGTTTGTTCAAGCAGTCATAGTTGGAATCAACATAGAGGTATTGATCAATTCCAACAATCTGTAGAAATCACCATTCAATCATCTTATATAATTATTGCTTTAATCTAATTTGTATTTAAAAAACATACCTTTATCGAGGTAGAAACTATCTGAGCAATTAGGTATACAGACATTAGTCTCTTCATTCAAGTGGTAGCCACTTTTACAGGATGTGCATTGGTCACTCCGGCTTCCTACACATACATCACAAATTGACCAGCATTTTTTACAACGTTTCTTCTCATCACCAAAGAATCCGCTTGGGCATTCAGGAACACAGGTTCTGCATTCATGGCAAATAACCAATGTTAGACTTGGAATTCTTCACCCTTTCCTCAAGAGAGGCATATCATACAAATTTCTTAAAAATGTTATTTAGTATTCAAACCTCAAAAATGACTTATCCCAGACCAATCACTAATGCATCTGCTACTTCATTAGCAGTGTTAATTGTCCAAAGTCCCTGGATTCAGGAGAAGTTTAAACAGACCATAATGTAACATATAAACTCTTGGTATTCAAGGCAGAAGGGGGCAGAAACCAAGTAACTACTGGCAAGTTAGCTTGATATCTGTCACGGAAAAGGTGTTAGAATTAATCGAAAAAATCATTGCTGCACACACTGGAAGGCTGGGGTTCAAATCACATCTGCTCCAGAGGTGTGCAATAACATCGCTGAATAGGTTAATTAAAAAATAAGTTAAGTTTTTAAAAATTGAAGGAGTAACATGCAGTGTGGACAAAGTGGAGCCTGTTGACATTCTCTTTTTTCAACTTCCATTAGCCATTTGATAAAGTGCTACATCAAAGATTATTGTGGAACTAAAAGCTCATAATATAAGGGGTAATATATCAGCATAGATAGACAATTGGCTGGCTGATCTGCATAAATGGGTCTTTGATTGGCAAAATGTGATGACTTTTTACAATTTACATCAACAGCTTCAACGGATGAGAGTTAAGGTATGGGAGGTAATCTTTGTCATCTTCAGGTTGAGTAGGAATGTACATTGTGAAGGTGACATAAGGAAGATGCAGACAGATTTAAAAAGGTTGTAAGTGTGCAAAATTTGGAAGATGGACTATAATGTGAGAAAAAGTGATGTTGTTCCCTTTGGCAGAAAAAATATTATTTAAATTGAGAACTGCAGAATTCTGAGGCACAGAGAGATCTCGGTGTTCTGATGCATGAGTCACAATATGCAGGTATAAAATGTCATCAAGATAGTTAATGGAAATACTGTATTTTATTACGAGAGGAATTGTAAAAATAATGATTCAATTATACAGGGCATTGTTGAGACCACATCTTGATTACTGAGGGCAGTTTTCTCACTTCCTTGCCAAAATAACCAGGTTGAGAAGACAATTAAATGCTTTGCTGATGCTCTTTAACTGAGCCTCAGCTTAAACTTTTGAGTTTCCCCTCTAAATTCGGGAAAGGGGGAGTGATGATGCAGCAATACTGTCAAGGGGAAGGTTTCGGATAATGGGATTTTGAGACAGCAGCAACTATAGTAATAGAAAAGTTGATCTGCTCACTCAGCCTTTCATTCTTACCTGGGATACTGTGGGATCTGAGGAGCTGCTGTCCAACTCCCATCAATGTACAGGCCTGTGAGCATCTATGATTTGTTCAAACTGGCCTTGGGAGTCAAGGTAAACAGGGTCAAGAGTGAGACCGTCTTCTTTGAGAATGAGGTTGACCAATTCTTCAAGTCCTTCAGAATCAGATCAGATTATCTGAAGATGCTGGTACTATGGTTTAGAGAGGGCCAGAGCATGCACTAAAAGCTGGGAAAGTGATTCACCACACGGATGCAGAAACCAAGTGTGCGGCAACAATATTCCTTCTCGATTACCCTGGTCATCAGGCATACTGCAGGTCTAGCTTATTCCCCAAGCCTATGTCACAGCAGTCACCTTCTACTTTATCTGAGGGATACCATGTAGAAAACCCTGGTTAGAGGAGTGATAATTATCCCAAACCTCATTCTCATGGCCACCTCTGTGTGGGGCTGACTCATACTGGGGAGTGTGCCCTCAGTGTGCAAACACCAAGTGTCACTATGTACTGAGGTTCTACCTGTCCTCTGTTTTGTGGAGGATGGGTCTGGCCTCATTGCTTCAAAGAATTAAGACTGTAACAAGTCACCCATCTTTCATGGAAAGGTTTCAACTGAAAAATATCTTTGACCATATCCATCAGGCATTGGTCAGCACATAACATCTTTGATACCTTGCAGGAAAAGGAGACAGTTGATACTGTCAGATTGTTCTCTGAGCACTTTGAAATTTCTGGCAATGAAGTAGTCTGCCAAATAACTTGAACAATCAAGCACTAAGATGCAGCTCTGTTGGTGGGGAGAAGGCCTCTCCGGTCTGATTGTGCATGCACAACTAAACTCCCAGTGCTTCCATACGCTATTGAATGTCTTGCTAAACAGCTACATGAGATTTCTCTACTCAATTTCCAACCATCCAGGTGAAAGTGAGAATATATTGGGATAAAGTTATCTTCCTAAGTTGACACTTTTAGTAATTAATTTCCTCTCATACATCCACACTTCTTTTCCATTTGGATAAGAAAATTCTATCCCTCGTTTCTACTGAGTTGACCTACCTTGTATTGTTTTTAAACTTGAGGAAGTAATGCAAACAATCAATGCATTGTTGGGGCCCAGGTCCATCACAACCATTATTACATTCAGTATGACAAGGTCCTAAACAAAAGAATTTTAATGTAATTTAATTCATTTCTCATTTTTCAAAATCAAGAAAAACATTTTATATAGAAAATGTATCTGTAAAATTCTGAATGAATATTGCTGAAAAACGTGTTTTGAACACCATTCAAATTTGCTACTCAGAATGGAAAATACTGATGATAAAAATAAAGTTTAAATTTCTTTCACTGTATGAAGTCCCTACGATGCCTTTTGATATAAAGTGTGTAGGGATTGCACCCTCTTCACAAACCCACAGAAACAGGAACTGAAATTCACTTAAAGCAGTGTGCACATTTTGTGTACAGTAATAACTTAGCTAAACAATGTAATCCAATGAGCATCTGACAGTCTTATCCATAGCAAGGAAAGTTATCGTTACGGAACAGAAATCTCAGGTGAGAACTACTTGGTGAAATAGGATTTTAATCCTTGTTTTATTGAACAACTTCTGATTTTAATTACCATGATATGTAACCATTAAAATGCCCATAATATGATGGCATCAAGATGTTTTCTTTGACAGATTCTTGTAAAATATGCAAGACCTGGAATTATAAAATCATTGAAGCCCATGGTAAAGGGGGATATTCAACCTGCCATGTCTGTGTCAACTAAAAGAGGAGTTTGGCAGGTGGAGTATAATGTAGTGAAATTTAGAGACCTACAGCACAGATTGATTTGGGAGTCCTTGTCCATGAATCATAAAATCCATGGGAAATAGAAAGGCAACTGGAATGCTGGCCTTTATTTTAGAGTCATAGAGATGTACAGCATGGGAACAGGTCCTTCGGTCCAACCTGGAAAAAAATTGAATTCAAATTCCACCATCTGTCATGGGAGGATTTGAACCCAGGTCCCCAGAGCAGTATCAACGTTGCTGGCTTAACAGTCCAGCGATAATACCACTAGACCATCACTTCCCTGTTGAAAGGGATTAGAGTAATAAAGGAGGGAGGCTTTGCTAAAACTATAAAAGGTACTAGTCAGAACATAACAGGAGTACAGTGAACAGTTGTGGGCCCCTGATCTAAGGAAAGATAAAAGGCATTGTAGACACAGAAGGTTCATTAGGCTGATACCAGATATGGAGGGACTGTCTTACAAAGAGAGGTTGATGAAATTGGGTCTGTACTAATATGGAAGAATGGAGGGTGACCTTATCGAAACATTCAGGACATGACAGGGTAGATGTGGAAAGGTTATTTACCCTTGTGGGTGTTTCTAGGACTAGAGAACATAATCTCAGAAGGGGTCACACATTTAACACCAAGATGAGGAGGAATTTCTTCTCCCAAAGGGATGTGAATCTGTGGAGTTCTTTACCACAGAGGGCTATTGATCCTGGGTCATTAAGTATATTCAAGAAGAGACAGATTTAGAATCAGTCAGGGAATCAAGGGTTATGGGGGAAAAGGCAGGAAAGGTGGAGTTGAGGATTATTAGATCAGCCACATTCTTACTGAACAGGTCAGACTTGATGGACTGAATGGCCTACTTTTGCTTCTATCTCTTCTGCTCTTCTGCTTCTAACTCGTCAAGACCCATTTTCAAGTTCTTGCCTTGCTTTGTATGTTATGATACCTCAACAGCTTTTACTTTTTTTAATGCAATAAATGTCGTCTCTAATATCCTTTTAGGCAGAGTGTTCCAGATCCCTATCACTCTCTCTCAACTCACCTCTAACAATACCATTAATTACCTGAAATCTATACCCCTTAATCATTAACATTTCTGCTGAAGTAAACAAGTCCATCCAATACACACTGTCTGGATCCCTTATAAGTTTATACAGAACCATTAAATCTCATCTCAGCCTTCTTACTTCCAATGAAAATAACACAGCCAATCCAATCTTTCGTCATAGCTATAGCTTTACAGTCTTGGCAAAATTCTCACAAACCTCTCCTCTATCCTTTCTACTACAATCCTTCCTTAAATGTGGTGTGAAGAACTAGCTGGTAAAGAGCTGGACTATGCAGTTCTAGCATAACTTCTTTGCTCTTAGAATCTGTCTTGGCTCATAAAGGAACTTATTTCATATATTTTACTAATTACCTGAACCTCATTTAATTCCTCAAAAAAAAAAATCAGTGTTAGTAAGCTCAACTCTCTTAAATCCATGGTGAATTCCTTTTTTATTTAAATCTATTCCTTTCCAAAGAAAGGTTAATCTGTTCTTCAGAAATTTGTCTGACAAGTTTTTTTTTCCCCATTATTGCAGTGGAACTGACTAACTTGTAATTATTCAATCCAAGCCTTTTATAGTTAAAAAGACAATTTCCAATATAACCATTCATCTTACATCACACCTATAACTAGAGACAATTGTAAAATGGTCAGCTATTTTCTCCCTTGCACTTTTTTTTTGTTTAGAACAGATACACTTCATCCACATCTGGTGATTTAACATGAGATAGACTCTTAACATTTCCTCTCAAATTGATCTCACCAAATATTTTGCACTATTGTTTTCAAAGATCATGTCTGCGGTGTTTTTCATTTTGCAAACGATAAGTCTCCATTATCAATGTCCTATTATTTTTGTACTTCATAAATTTGCCCACATACTTGCTCTTGTATCACCCTCTGGCTTGTTCGAAGTTAATATTACTCCTCAGAGTTAGTGCGCTTTTCCCTGACCTTCAGTTAAACCAGCATGGAGCCATTTCACAATCTTTCTGGCATGTAATCCCTCTTCACAACTATTTCTTCCATGGGAAATAGTATTAGGGAAATTGATGGAATTGAAGACAGGTAAAACTTCAGGATGTTAATCTGTTAACCCAGAGTACTAAAGAAAGTGGCCCTAGAAATAGTGGATACTTTGGCTGTCATTTTTCAGGATTCTAAACAATCTGGAACTGTTCCTGAAGATTGGAGGGTAGCCAACGTAACTCCTGTATTTAAGGGGAGTGATCAGGGAGAGAAAACCAGAATTTATAAATCAGTCTGTTGGGTAGCGGTTAAAATGCTAGAGGCCAATGTGAGAGAATTCATAGCTGAGCACACTGAAAACAGTGGCAGGATCAGGCATTCAGCACAGATTTACGAAAGGGAGATCTTGCTTGACAGGTCTACTGAAATTCTTTGAGAGTGAGTGTGACTAGTCGAGTTAATTAGTTATTTTGACTTTGGAAGACTTTCAAAAAAATCTCACATAGACATTAGTTTGTAAAATTAAAACATGTAAGATGTGGATTGTGTATTGAGATGGACAGAAAACTATTTGGCTGACAGGGAAAAAAGATGAGGAAAAAGGAGCAATGACTACAATGAATGGCAGAGCAGGCTCAAAGGGCTGAATTGCCTACTCCTTATCCTATAAACCTATTTTCTAAAAATTGTCTCAGATTTAAAATTAACAATTGAATTAGTATTCACCACTGTTTGAGGAAAAGTTCCAAACTTCCATATGTGATTAGCACAGTGGTTAGCACTGCTGCCTCAGTGCCAGAGATCAGGTTCAATTCCTGCCTTGGGTAACTGTGTGTGGAGTTTGCACATTCTCCCCGCATTTGCGTGGGTTTCCTCCGGGTGCTCTGATTTCCTCCCACAGTCCAAAGATGTGCAGGTTAGGTGAATTGGCCATGCTAAATTGCCCGTAGTGTTAGGTGAAGGGGTAAATGTAGGGGAATGGGTCTGGGTGGGTTTCTCTTTGGAGGATTGGTGTGGACTTGTTGGGCCGAAGGGCCTGTTTCTACACTGTAAGTAAGTAATCTAATATGTGTGTGGAGAAGTGCTTTATAACATCCCTCCTGAATGGCATGGCCCTAATTCTTAGACTATGCCCTGGGATTCTAGAAACTTCAATTAGTGGAAATAGTCTATCTTTATCTATCCTGCTTTTCCCTGTTAACTACTTGAAAACCTTGATTAGATCATCCCTTAACTTTCTAAATCCTAGAGAATGAAGACTTAATTTGTCTAATCTCTCCTCATACCTTATCCTCTTAAGTCTACAAATTATCATGTAAACCTGCATTGAACTCTTTCCAGGGCCAAAACATCCTTCCCAAGGTGTGGTGCCTGGATCTGCTCACAGTACTCTAAGTGAGGTCAAACTAGGGTTTGGATTAACTGTAGCACGTCTACAAATGTATACTCCAGCCATTTAGATAGGAAGGTCAGTATTCCATTAGAGCTGAAAATGTGTTGCTGGAAAAGCGCAGCAGGTCAGGCAGCATCAGGGAACAGGAGAATCGACGTTTCAGGCATAAGCCCTTCTTCAGTATTCCATTAGCCTTCTTGACTATTTTCTGTACCTGTTACGTGGCATTTTGAAGAGTAATGCACCTGAACCTCCAAATCTCTTTGGACATCCACTGGATTTAACTTTGTGCCTTTTAACAAATATACCCTAATCTTTTTCAGTATGAATGAATAATTGCTAATATTCATTTGCCTCAGCTTTGTTCATTCACCTAGTCTATCAATATCGTGTTGTAATTTTATACTGTCATCAAGATTGTCTACAATGCTGCCCAATTTTGTCTCATCAGCAAATTTGCATATTTGACTTTTTAAAGCCATTACCCAAGTTGTTAATGAATATTGTGAATAATTGTAGCTCCAACACAGATTCCAGTGGGACAGCATTAGTCACCACCTGCCAATTTGATACTTATTTGATACCCATTTTCCAACTGTTTGTTTCCTGCCACTCAACCAATTTCCTATTGATGTCAATAATTTGCCCTCAATTCCATTGGCACCCACCTTAGCTAACAGCCTCATTGTGGGACTTAATCAAAAGATTTCCAGAAGTTCATGTAAACTATATTCATTGATTTACCTCTGTCCACTGTCTTGATTACCTCTTCAAAAAAAAAACAAAACCCTCCATGATTCCATGCTTATTCTTCCTGATCACCTCAAAATTCCAGGTAATCAGTTACCCTACTCTTCATTATAATTTCCCACTGTAGATATCAAGCTAACTGGTCTGTAATTCCCTGGTTTCCCCTCAGTCACCCTTCTTAAACAGCAGAGTGACATGAGCATATTTCCAATCTAAAAAGGTACACCTCCCAAATCCAGGGAGTGCTAAATGATCATCATTAGGACATTGGCAATGTGCTTTCTTACCTCCTTTAACAAGCAATGGATGGAAATCATCAGATCTTGGGGATTTGTCACTTCAGTTCAATTCATTTCTCTATTATTGATTATATACTTGAGCTAATTTTATTTTGACCTTCTTAATTTCTTTGGGGCTTCTAATAAGCTATCCTCCTTTTCTGCTGTGAATACTGAAGCAAAATATTTACTCAGCATGTCTGTCAATGACCATGGAGAAATGACAATGTGCCCACTCTCAGCCTTTAGTGGGCCAATAGTACTCTTAAACAGCTGCTTTCCCTTTATATAACTAAAATCTCTACTTATTGTCCTTTATATCCTTTTCAAATTACTTTTCATAATCCTTTTTAGTCGCTCTCATAAGTTGCTTTGTGGCCCTTTGTTAGTCTTTGTATTTGTCCCATTCTGTGAGATCTGTACTGTTCTTTGAGTTTTTAAATCAGTGCTTTCTAATAATCTTGAGTGTCCCTTACCTCCTTAGATGTCCATGACTGCTTTTTCTATGAGGTGGAGTTTTTCTCTCTCATGGGCACAAACCTGCTTCTGAAAAGCATTAAATGTTTCTTTGGACAGCCTCTACTGTCCCCGGTTGTACCTATTAGCAAAATTACCCAGTTTACAGTGGACAGTCTCTGCGTTATCCTATTAAAGTCTGTCTTACTTAATTTCAAAATTCCAGTATCTGATCTTTGCTTTTCTCTTTCAAATGCTATATGAAACCTGATCAGGTTATGATAATTATTTGACAAATGTTCATGACAAATGCTCATGACAAATGCTAGTTTACTAATTAAAACAAGCTCATTGTTCATTACTAGATCCAATATGGTTTGTCCTCTTGTCGCATCCATGATATTTTGCCACAGACCACTATCCCAGACACACACACACTATAAATTTCAGGCCTTTTTGGCAGATGCTTATCTGTCTCTATGTTAACATTAAAATCTCCCATTAGTACTATTCGGTCATTGCCAGATAATGCTTACTTTCACCATTTATACAATCTAGCACTTCTGAGTTGCTACCAAGTGGTGTATAAATGACACCTATTACAGTTTTATTTCCTTTACTATTTCTCAGTTCCACCCATAAGGTGCCCACTGGGTGCTTTCCCCTCATTACATCCACACGCACCATAGACATTATTCTGTTTCTAATCAGTAATGCTACTCCATCCCCATGCTATTTTCCCTATCCCTCCTGTAAACATTATAACCGGTATGTTTAGTTCTCAATCCTGACCATCCTGCAGCCATAACTACTAAATCATAGTTCCCCATTTGAATCCATGCCTGCAGCTCATTTAATTTGTTCCTTACACTTCCTGCATTTTAACAAAAGAACTCTAATTTTGATTGTACATTCTATCCCATCTTTCAGCATCTTTGTATTGTTTCCCCTCCTGTCTTACTCAATACACTGTTCACAGACCTGCTGTGTTTATTAAGCCAGTCCATTTTCTTCTCATGTCCTTACCTGCTGCTGTGGTTCTCAATCCCTGCCATACGAGTTTAAACCCTCTACAATGGCACTAGTAAACCTCCCTGAAAGGCCATGAGTACCCTTTCAAATTAGGTGCAGTCCCTCTTTTATGCAGGTCCCACCTGCCTTGGAAGAGATCCCAATGATCCAGATACGTGAATCCCTCCCACTTACACCAACTCTTTAGCCACATATTCAACTATTCTATTTTCCTATTTCTGGGTCCAGTAGCACATGACACATGGAGTAATCCCAAGATTACAACTATAAAGGTCTTGCATTTCAACTTCCTACCTAAATCCCCTTTGCAGCACGCTATATTTGTTCGTTCCAATACAGACCATGCCCTCTGGCTGCTCACCCTGCCCTTTCAGATATCCTGTACCTGCTCACAGTCATCCTTAATCTTGGGACCAGGGAGACAACACACACTCCTGGAATCTCGCTTCAGGCCACAGAAAAACCTGTCTGTACCACTGACTACAGAGTTCCTGATCATCACTGCTTACCTGCACTTTGACCCTCCCTGTTGTACCATACAACCAGTTGTGGTGCCACTGTTCTGGCTACCGCTGTCACCATCTCCTGACAGGTGATTCTTCCCAAACAGTATCCCAATTGGCACATTTGTTGCAAAAGGGAACAGCCCCACGGCTCTCTTGCACCGATTTACTCCACTCCCTTCCAGATCAGCACTCTTGATTGTCATCCACCTGCCTCTTAAGATAGAAATCTAGCAAACCTCCCTTTTATAACTTTTTTCTTCCTTTTTGAGACATTTTAGCACATTTTTGACACAAGAGTTGCTCTTCGACAAATTCATAAAAGTTAAGAGTCATATTGTTGAGTGTCTGCAGTTACATATAGGCCAGTCCAAATTATATAACAAAATACAAGTATTGTCCTCAACCCTATTGATTGCAACTGGTTTAAACTTCACACTTCATTCAAACCAGGTACCAATGTCTCAGAAATCTAAAGATCTGGCCTGACCTCTCTCTTCGATCATATATTCATTGGCAATCACTGCTCACTTCTGTAATTACCTGCACTCAACATGGGGAGATCTGGAGATTACTATCTTTGAGATCTTCATCATCAATTCCTTTGTTAACCTCTTAAAAATCTGCCAATAAAGCCTCAGTCTCCTTCTGTGTCATTGGTACAGGGATAAACCATCATCTCTGGCTGTTAACTTTCCCCACTTAAATGTTGTCCAGGGATTTTCTGGAACTCTGAAGCTTGAGCTTCTTCAGCTGGTAATTGTTGCACATGTGGCTGCCCAGGATATAGCATATCCTGAAGTTCCCTTGTGGCATGGGAAGTGCATTCATGATACTAAACAGTTGTGCCATGTCTCAATTCCTTACACTCCAAAGTCAAGTCAGATCTGGACAGATAGCAGTAATTGCCAATAACAATAAATCAATCAATTACAGAACCACAGAGTAACAGAACAGAAAGAGAATATACGATCTGTTGAGTCCAAATGAAAGGGTTATTCAACTCAGGTCACTCCCCAACCTTTTCTCATCACCCTGAAATTTTATTCCATTTAGTTGGTTATTCAATTCCCTCTTGAAAGCTACATCTAAACTGTCTCTACCACACTCTTGGGCAATGCATTCCAAATTCACTACAGAAAGTATTTTTCCCCATAATTGCTCAGTATTTTAATCTGATGGCCTTTAGCTCTTAATCCTACTGCCAATGCAATTTTTTTTCTCATCACTGTCTACACTAATCATAGCATTGAACACCTACTAAATCTTCTCATAAATGCCTAAGGTGATTAATTCCAGTCTCTCCAATTCACTCACTAAACTGAAGTTTTTTATCCCTTGGTCAAAATCTTTTCTACACCGTCTTTAAATCTCTCATTCATGGTAATATGGTACCCAGGATTGCACACACCATTCTAGTTGAGGACGAAACATGTCATACTTGACCACATTAAATTAAATTTGCCACGTGTCCACTCATAATGCTAAATTTTGTGAGGTCTTTGCTAAGCTCCTTACAATAGTTCCAAGTTTTGTCATCTCCAAATTCTGAAACTGAAATCTGCTTACCCAAGTCTAAATTATTACTATATCAATAAAAGAGTGATCCTAGTCTCCACCCCATCCCCTTATGTTACCTACTACCATGTCAAAATTAAAACAACCATTAACAAATCCTCTTTACCTCCAGTCACCACACACATAATACACATGCTACCATAATCCATTCTCTTTTGTGGCCTTTGCTTGCAAGCCCACTTATTTGTCCTATGTCAAATGCTTCTGAAAGTCCATGGAAACCACATCAACTGCAATATCCACATCAACCCTCTCAGTTACTGCTTGAGAAAACAAGTTGATTCAACACAAGTTGCCTTTTAAGACCTCCACACTGGCTTTCTTTAATTAATCTACACTAATCCAAGTGACTTGATTTTGACTTATATTTTCACTTCTAAAATGTCTCTTGCCATTGAGATTGAATTGACTAGCTTGTAGTGCTGCATTTATCCTTATAAAAGGATTTGACATTTGCAATTCTCCAGTCCTCTTGAGAACACGCATATCACACCACACCCGTATCTAAGGAGTATGGAGAAAATATGATTCATCAAATGGTCAAAGACTACAAAATTACAGTTTTAACATGCACTGGAGAAGAGATAACTATACTCTAAATGATACAGTCTGGCTACATATAAATAATCCTTTAACAGTGCAGTGAAACCTAACAAAAACATTGCACAGCCCTACTAATATAATAGGATTAAGGAGTTTAGCAAACTCAAAATCATTATTTACTGGCCTCCAATAGTGTACTGCTTTCATCCTAGTCATTTGGAAAGGATTTTACTGCACAGTTCAAAAGGCAAAATCCAAGTATAAATTCTACAGCAAAAGCTGGCAAAACTCAACATGTCTACCAGCATCTGTGGGAAGAAAGCAGAGTCAACATTTTGAGTCTGATGAAGAGTCAGCAGACTCAAAACATTGACTCTGCTTTCTCCCCACAGATGCTGTCAGACCTGCAGAGCTTTGCCAGCAATTTCTGATCTGGTTTCAGATCTTCAGCATCTGCAGTTCTTTGTTTTATTACAAATTCCATAAGCTTCTTTCATTAAAAAAAAAAGTCCTTTGCTTCATGAAAATGGACTTTTTATTACATTTAGAAACATGTAATCTGGAACATTGTCAAATTCAAATTTTATTTTCTTAAGAATGTCAGTTTGAAGGGTGACCTGATCAAAAGAGGACCATGAAATAATGTGTAATAGGTCAACAAATTTCCCAGTTCTATAACTAAAACTGAAATTTCTATACTTTAATGAGATCCGGAGTCATTACACACTATCAATCAGTTATGATTGGAATAGAACACAATTGCATATGGGTGGCACGGTAGCTCAATGGTTAGCACTGCTGCCTCTCAGTGTCAAGGTCTCAGGTTCAATTCAAGCCTTGGGTGACTGTCTGTGTGGAGTTTGCACATTTACCCATATCTGTGGGTGCTCCAGTTTCCTCCCACATACCAAAGATGTGCAGGTTAGGTGAATTAGCTGTGCTAAATTGTCCATAGTGTTAGATGGATTAGTCAGAGGGGGTGGGTCGGAGGGTTGGTGTGGACTTGTTGGGTTGAACGACCTGTTTCCACACTGTAGGGAATCTAATCATACTATCAAATTGTTGCATGCTTATTCCTTTGTAAAAGGAGGTGAAGAGAAAAAGGAAAGCAGATGTACATTAATGCAGAGCCATATCACTGTTTCATATAAAGATTCCAACTTACCAGTGTACTCATCTGCATAGTCATCAGAGACATCTTCCCTTGGACTTGATCGCACCTTCAGTTGATCTAACCTTGTATATAAAGAAGTGTATGGATGGATGGATGTGCCATGAAGTACAAGAGACCACTCCTTCAGTTTACCTAAGAAAAGGGGACAGAGTTGTAACAAGCTATAAAAAGTACAATGGACTTATTAGCAGAGCTGTAGATAACTGACATCTATCCAACGAGTCACATATACAACAACATCTAAACAAAACAATCCCCACCATTTTCCAGCTGGACTGTAGCAATTTTATCATCAGAAATAGGTTCGGGATCTAAAAAATGTGAACAACCAAAGGTTTGGTATCTTGGATGTATTGCAACTTCATTTGCTGAATATTAGAGTTGAGAGCTGTCATTTCAATATTGTGTGAACTCCCCTCCCCTACCACTGATACTATACCCTTTCCCATTTACTTACAGATCGGAATAATAATTCTGGTTTGATGCTGGGTGAGGCTTCACACTTCATATCCTCTACAGCACTAAATCCACTTGACTACTTCTCACATCCATCCCTGAACGAAGTCAGCTGCTCCCACCGCAAGGCCGAATATTTTTCATCCTTTTGTTACCTCCAGACTTAATTATTCCAATGTGATCCTTGCTATCTTTCTAAACATCTATAAATTTAAACTTATCCAAATGCAGCTGCCCACTTTGTCTCATTCATTCTTTCACTTCATTCCCACTGAGTTACACAAATTCCCCACTCCCAACACTAATTTAAAACCAGCATTATCTTCAAATCTCTTCGTTGCTTTGTATTTTCCACGTCTGAAGAATACAACCTGCCCAGTCATTTATTTGCTTCTTCAGCCTTTAGTTCTGACTCCAGTTTGCTGCATAGTCCTCAACCCTCCCCACTTTAGCTTAACAACTGACTGTAGAACTTTTAGTCACTTCAGCCTTAAAGTAAAATACCCTTTTTATGCTCTTGTAATTCTTCAGGCTCATTTTAAAAAAAAAATATTTTCAAACCAGCTTTCAGTCGTTTTTAGAAACTCAACTGGAGTCTCATTCTTGGCAAAATACTTGATGCCATTTGGTGCTTTTTTTGTAAAGTTAGTCTGATAACACATACTACAAACAGTGACATTCTGCCAAGTCAGATATCCTAAAGCAGATATTTACACACCAGGATGGGATTTATGCTTAGTGATGCTTCCAAATAAACCTGTTGGACTATAACCTGGTCTTGTGTGATTTTTAACTTTGTACAACACCAGCAATCATCTTTTTGCTGTGGCTTCTATTAAATCATGTAGAGGGCTTACCGACTATCTCCACTGTGTAGCTATGCTTGTTCCAATGTATTCTGGGATTTGTAGCCTGCTTGATTAGGAATGAGCTGGTTATGCTGTCAAATGCAAAGTATTATGAAATTGGATTTTGCAAAGAAAAAAAAGGATGCAAAATAGGCCCAGATCCCCAACCTGGTCTGAAAACAAGGCTCAGGTGACCAGCTTTGGTCAGAAGGTGGAGGCTGGGGCACAACTGTAAAGCTAAGTAAGCTGGATATGGGAGTACGGGTGAGGGCATCTTTGAAAGGTGTGCCTTTTGATGAAAACTGGACTTGAAGAACTGGGCAAAATAAAGCTGATGTTCAAAAATAATTTATGGCTAAAGCCCTGAAGCTAAAGCACTTGAATTTGGTGTGAGGTGGTTCAGAACTTTGAAGTATTTTGTGGCTGAATTTTGGTAACATATACAAAGTGCACTGTACAATACACACAAAATCAGAATTGTCTAATTTGTCATTTAGAGTTTATATTGACCATTCTTTATTATTATTTCAGATTCAATTTTTAATTTTTGTTTGATTGTCAGAGTAAAAATTAAAGAAGTGAAAGCTTATCTATTGATTTTCACATAGGGGTTTTTGGTCAATTGTTTTGTTGGTCTCTGCAGGGATCATAACATAAGCTGATGTTCTCTAATGCAATCACCTTAATAAATAGTCTTCTAATTTCTATGCAATGGAACTTTGTGTTCCATCTCCAGAAAGTCGAGGACAAAAAAAAGTGTCAAAACAATTAGAGCATGAGAAAACAAATCTGAAATTTAAGAATTCAGTCAAATTATCCTGTGACTTGCAAAAGTTTGTTCAGACATGAAAGATCAACGAGACATTGCAGCTCGTCAGTTTCCTTGTGATTACTAGTCATAAACACAACTTATTTTCTAGTTGAGGTTTTTTGTGCAACATGAAATTCATGTTCAAATGCGTAAACATCATGGTTTACTAGAAGAATGGAGTACATTACTTAATATTGTTTTATCTTACAGAAAGATACACTGTAACTACATGATGTGATGCAGACTACACACACACACAAACTGTACAGTAACCACTTGGTCTACTGTATGTATGACCCAGAACCCGTTTGGGACTTCCAAACCCTTTACCACTATCTTCTAGAAGATCAAAGACAGCAGATACTCAGCAACAACAGCATCTACAATACACCCCCCAGTGGCACAGCATCGGACTTCAAGATATATCACCGTTCTTTCAGCATGACTGGATCAAAACCCTGGAAGTCACTTCCCAATGACATTATGTACCTTGATCTGGTAACTTTGTGACAATGAAATTTACAGAAAAATGTGAAGTTGGATTTTCAAATGGATGAGTTTTCTTCATGCCCACTATGTGAAGAGTCAATGAGCATGTGTCTCCACTGATCAACGCAGCTCCACAGCTCCTTAAAGAGGTGTGCAGCATTAATTGGCTGGAGATGAACCTCTGCCTCACAAATCCTTTGGACAATTTCAATAGACAGTAGTTGAGCAAGCAGTAGTTGTCACCAGATTGAAAGTCCTTGAATTCAGGACAAAGCAAGCATGCGACAGGGATTTCGCAGTTGGGAGGAAAGATGAGGCCACAGTGGGAGTGGAGGTCTTGGCAGAGTCAGGTTGGAAGTGGAGGGAGCACTTTGTGAGGAGGCCTGAGGATAAGATAGCAGCTCCCTGGAGGGGAAATTCTGGAGTGAGAGGAATTTCTATCCATTCAGTCTTCAGGCTTGGACAGGGTTACATGTCAGCCTCCACAACAACCCTGAACCTCTCCTATAAGTCCTAAAACATTAACCATGGAACAAGGAGGGTGGGAATGAGAATTGGCTTCCAAGTGGCCAATAATTGGTGTTTAAGTTGCTTAAAACCTGGGGCCATGGCATTCAGATCACTTTCAAGTTTGCCTGTCTCCAATCCACCCTGTAAATGTTCAAGCTAAGTAATGGAAAAACATACAGACGCATAGACCTTCTTTCTACCATGGAGCATTTTATGGTAGAACTATTGTAACACATATTGTGTAACTGCTGAAACTTGTTTTGCCACAGTTGTAACACACACAAATGTCACATCAATAGCAACTATGCAGAAGGAGGAATGGCAGAGACATTATTGCAAAGTGCTATGATTTCATTTTATCCTGTTATAAACCGTGAGACTTAACCTACCTGCAGATTGCATTGCAGGCAAGGCTTAGGGGACAGAGGATAGTCATGAGTTTTGGATGTTTGACAACCCTGCTCATGAACAAATGTTTTACAGTTTCAACTATGTTTCAATTGGTTGACACCTAGGGATTGGACAGGGACCTCAGTAATTTTACAGCACATCCCTCTCATTACTTCCCCAACGTGCAGGAAAATCTACGTCTTAAAAGATTGTTTACTCAAATAGTTCACTTGTGTCCTTCAGAGAAGTGATCATTTAAGGTACAACACTGAAACAGGCCATTTGATTCAAACTGTCGAGGTTAGCATTTACCTGCCATGAGAGCAAATTATTCTCATCACATTCTATCCTATTCTTAAACAGAGTCATACAACATGGAAAAACAGACCGTACAGTCCAATCACATCTTTAATTTTTTTCCTTCACTCACCTATCCATTCGAATCGTGACTGCTGACAATTTCTGGATCAAGTACAAACACTGAATGAATGTTACAGCCTTGCAAGTCTGCATATAACCGTCTCTTGAATTTTCCTCTGCACATTTAGTCAGGGGCTTTCCTAAACTCTATATGCAGTATATTCAGTCATTTCCTGCAATCCAGTATGTTGTTTTGTTTTAAGAAATTCTATGAGGTTCATCATGCATGTTTGTTTCTTTTGAGAAATCTTACTTCACCTTCACCCGCCTGCTCTGGCTTACACGTGACTCTAGAACAGAATGGATAGTTCTTAAAAGGCCTTAGGAAAATAGGATGGGTAATTAATACGTCTGGTCACAACATTCCAAGAACAAATCAAAACTAGATTTTACAAGTGTTATAATCCTCCCAATGCTTGTAGGTGATCTTCTTGACCCCTCAGGATTGGAGAAGAGATTAGTTGCCAGAGAAATTAAAAATCATAGTGAATTGGAAGAGATTGTCCTTTCCAGTGACATTTTCTCCAACTCCATGCAGCAAAATAATTAGTCTCACAACATCACATGTTGCAAATGTCTTCAAATCATGTCTTTAAGGTTCAAGACCATTTGACTTTTCTGCAAGAGTTTTGGAAAGGACCAGGAGTTGGCACTTCCAGAACAATCATAGGGTATTGAGGCGTGTGTGGTTTTTGGCTCTCAAATCCCTGAGCTGTATGGTTGATTTGCCGCATGCTGGATGCCAGCCAAACTATAATCATGCAATCCAGTTTCTAAAAGAGAAATTGCTTGGATTTCCAGCAAACACTTACCAGAAATTCAGCTTTTGTTCTTGGAGTAACATGTAATACATTCCCAGGTTTGTGTGAGCATTGCAAACCTCTTCCATATGATCAGGAATATCCCCACCCCACCCCCCTGTGGCAGAGGTATCAATAGAAATTCAAAATGGCAGCCAGGAAGGTCAATTTTGCATTTTTGTTTCAGCAAAGAATTGCCACATGAAGCAGCTGTGCCATACCACAGATTTTATGAATTGAATGCAAATGTTAACAATGTCAAATCAAGAACAGAATTTTTCCATCATGTTAATTACAGCCATCACTGGCTAACATGACTGCTGTGCCTTTTGTACATGAATTTCACTCTGGCCCCCACGTCTACAGGAAAACAAAAGCTTGTCTTTTTTCACAACCACTTCTAAACTCCAACTGAACACCCTCTCATGGAGTCAGAAGCATTTAGCATATGGTTTGGAATACAATACAGCAAAAAAAAAATCAAAACCTGGCTCAACACATAACCACTTGCAAATTAAATTATTTGATCAAAGGCTATTGCTCAATGTATTGGCTGAAAATAAACAGATCTGAAGTGATTAAGAACACATTCTGGAAGAAATTACCCAGGAAACTCTGCCCGAGGGAACAGAATTAGACCTGACCGTAACACGATGTAAAAAAACAGTTCATGAACAGGTGGGACCAGAACTAATTAAACGTTTGGGATGGAACCCAGTCGCCAGGGAAAATGAACTGATTTGTTTCCCAATTCCCTCTGACTCATGTACTCCTGCTGAGTAACTTGCACTAACAGATTTTTATTGTGGGCAAAGCTTTGCCACAAAGGATGTTGTGGCTACCAATTCTTTACCATCTGGTCAGGCATTCTGTGGCTTAGACAGAGCAACTCCCTACACACTCCTTTGACAAATGGAAAATATTATTAGTGATGCTATTAGGCATGTTGTATTATTGCCAGCAAGTCTTTCACCCTCCCTCGGTTTCTTAGCAATGGTAGTGTCACATTTCAGAAATAAATTGTAATCAGGTTTGCCTCCCCTTATGGTGTGTGCTGTTCCGCCCACCCACTTGTAAATGTTCAAGCTAAATAATGGAAAAACATACAGACACACAGACCTTCTTTCTAACATGGAGCATTTTATGGCAGAACTAGTGTAACACATTGTGTTACTGCTGAAACTTGTTTTGCCACAGTTGTAACACACACAAATGTCACATCGAAAGCAACTATGCAGAAGGAGGAATGGCAGAGGCATCATTGCAAAATGCTACGATTTCATTTTATCCTGTTATAAACCGTGAGTTTTAACCTACCTGCAGGCAAGGCTTAGGGGACAGAGCCATATAGTCATGAGTTTTGGATGTTTGACAATCTTGCTCATGAACAAATGTTTTACAGTTTCAACCATGTTTCAATTGCGCTCTGAAACTTGTCAAATGAATCTGTTCATCTGATTTTTAATTAAAATTTGTAAATGGTTAAACATAATTCAACAGTAAACTATTTTAGGAATCCATATTCTAACAGTATTGTTCCAAAGAAGAAATGCTGGCATTTAAAATTTTGAATTCTAATTGATTTCTGCAAGTACCTGGTGTTTTGAAGTTTCGGAGTTGTGAAGGACTGTCATGAATTTCAAGGATCCAGTCACCTGCTGCCTTTTCACCCCAGCAATGTGTGGTCATGAATTCCCAACTTTTAAACCCTTCCATGGAATGATCAAACAACCTAGAATAGAAACAGGGATAAGAAAATCAGACCTAATTTACGAAGGGGTACTCTTATTTCCCAACAAAAAGACATATGGGCCAACAGCTGCAGTATTCTCATCTTTTGGCAAGTCTTTCAAAAATGACTCCCTTCTGTACGAGAAGCTAGAAGAGAATGCAAAGTGGCTTCAAACACTTCCCCCCATAATTTAAGAACTAGAGTTCAAGTCTAGAGCAGAAACAAAACAGATATTTCACAATTGTTCTCAGGATCATTTCAAGTTGTAACATAGAATATTTGAAGATACTTCAATTATGATGGAAGCTAACTTGTTTAAAGATAAAAATCACAACACCAGGTTATAGTCCAACAGGTTTAATTGGAAGCACATTAGCTTTCGGAGCAATGCTCCTTCATCAGGTGATTGTCTATCTTCTTGGAGATCCTCTCCACTTTAAGCCGGCGGTTGACAATCACCTGATGAAGGAGCGACGCTCTGAAAGCTAGTGCTTCCAATTAAACCCGTTGGACTATAACCTGGTGTTGTGATTTTTAACTTTGTACACCCCAGTCCAACACCGGCATCTCCGAATCTTGTTTAAAGATGATAGTGAATAAATAGCACGCTACCTAATTTCTTAAGAGTTTGGCTTTTAGTAGTAGGATCACAGTGAAAGTCTCAGTTCTTCAATAAATTAGATCCAAAACAAAGCAATGTGATTGTAATACAAATAAATATTTGATTTCAGACTCTGACAGCAAAGCTAAACCATCTGGGAAAGAGAATAAGGTATATTTCAAGTCATACCAAGCTTGAGTCATAACTCAGGACAGCAGGTACTCTTAGGTGCAATTTTCAAGCATTCTAGAATAGCCAACAGGCTATATTTTGTACTTTAGCATTAATTTCTCCCTTTTCTCTTTCCACCCATGCAATTAACTACTGTGAGGTGTTCCACCTAGAAGCGACTGGAGGCAACTGAAAAGTATAATGTCAACTACATTGGCTTGGATTTATGAACAAAGATTGAAAGAACTGTAGATGCTGTAAATCACACAAAAAAACCAAATTGCTGGAAAAGCTCAGCAGATCTGGCAGCATCTGTGGAGAGAAATCAGAGTTAGTGTTTTAGGTCCTTTGAGGAACCATCACTTGACACAAAACTTGAACTCTGATTTCTCTCCACAGATGCTGCCACACCTGAGTCTATCAAGCAGTTTCTGGTTTTGTGCTTAGATTTCTGGACTAGTTGCACACAGGAGGCATTTCAGCATCGAACAGTATTGGTTGGAATGGAGAAAGGGCAACGCAGTCTCAACAACGTTTCTTACTGGACTTGAGCTATTGAAAGAGACAGCTAATTTTCTCTGCGATTGATGAGTAATATTTTCTCAATTGCTATTATTTATATAGCAGTTTTAAAAAGTCAGTTTTCATGACAAAATGTCATAATGACTGACAGCAAAAACATTTAAATAGAAATGTTATGGTGAGGGGCAGATGCCAGCCAATTTTTCAATCCTTGAACATTTATTTCCTTTAGACTCAAAAAACACTAACTTCCCATTACACTGACATGAGTAAAGCAAATGGTTTCCAGCACTGCGGACATGACCTCCTTGACCAAACTTTTGACCACCTGATCTATTCTTTTACTTGGATCGTAATGTTGCTTAACAATGTTTTTTTTTAAATTATAAAGCCATGAAGAAATGTTCTATAAACATGAGTAGCTGTTTAGCAGGAGGAAAACTGCCGTGACTCAAATTCTCAAAATGTATTCGTGAATTCTGACTCATGGATACATGAGCATAAAATTCAACCCAAGCTGCACTATTCCAAACACGTGGCAATATGGTACAATAGTGCCATCCAAAGCACAAGACAAATTTACTGAAAATGTGTTGCTGGTAAAGCACAGCAGGTCAGGCAGCATCCAAGGAACAGGAGAATCGACGTTTCGGGCATAAGCCCTTCATCAGGACAACTTTATCTAGTAATTTGAAGCTTGAAATGGGGGATTATTACAACACATGAATTCATGGGCCTAACATCGATCGTGGAGTACTGTGAACAGCTGGTACATTGAGGAGGGGGGGGGGGGGAAATCACCATCTACAGAATTCAGTGGGAAATAGCCAAAGCTAATGAATAAACAAATTGATAGGAAAAGGCAATCCTTGACTTCAATCAAAACATGGCATTTGAAAGTCATCACTGGCTCTCAAAATAGTCTTGTGATTGAAGGCACTAACTGGTATAACAGCAGCCAGAGAGACCCCACTGTTCCAGCACTAATTCATACTTTTTGTGTCAAGGAGTTAACCAACGCTGCTGCAGTTAGATAGAAAATCAGAAAGTTTCTGATTGGTGATTGGTGATCCCTATAGGAAAGTGAATAGGTGGACATTTGACAAATACAATTTTAGGTATGACAGCGATATAATCTAACTGCGAATATCCTACTGATTCTCAGGTTTAAAGATGAAGACTAGCAACTTGCGAAAAGATAAAGAGCTGGATTTTATGGGGCACTTGATGCCTCCGTCATGTCCCTGCAAAATAATTTAAGGGTTTGGGGTGGAAGGCCATCTGTTGGATTATACCTGCCCCTTGCATTCAAGCCAATCTGTGGGGAAGCCTACGATCCAGGCCAAAAGGTTCAGCCATCATTCTTAACAATTATATCCTCACCAGATTGACCAATAGGAGGAGACTTGGGGTTGGGGAAAACTCCCCTACAACAATCGGACATTAAAATAAAATAAACTTTTCATTCAAAAAGATTTATTTTGTATTTATACGAATACTTCAGCTTTCAAGGTTCATAAAGATAATATATTCCAAATGGAAATATATGGTTGCAACCACATTTAGCACAAAAGGAAGATGGTTGTGACTGATGGAGTTCAATCATCTCAGTCCAAAGACACCTCTGCAGGAGTTCCTCAGAGGAATGTCACTGGTTCAACCATCTTCACCTTTGTCATCAACCGCCTTCCCTCCAGAAAGTCAGAAGTGGGGAAGTTTACTAATGATTGCACAATATTCAGCAATATCATGATTCCTCAGATACTGAAGCAGTCTGTATCCAAATGCAATCCAAATCCAATTCCTGAAGAAGGGCTTATGCCCGAAACGTCGATTCTCCTGTTCCCTGGATGCTGCCTGACCTGCTGCGCTTTTCCAGCAACACATTTCCAGCTCTGATCTCCAGCATCTGCAGACCTCACTTTCTCCTCAAAGATGTATCCAAATGCAGCAAGACCTGGACAACATTCAGGCTTGGGCTAATAACTATGTAACATTCACGCCACACAAATAACAGGCAATGACCATCTCCAATGAGAATCGACCCATCTCCCCTTGACATTTAATGAAATTATCATTGCTAAAATATTCCACTACTAACATCCTGTGGAAGTGGTGGTGGGTGGGAGGTAGCAGGGGGAGCAGTTGCCAATGACCATCTCCCAATGTTGCATAGCCTGTCCATCACCTGCAAGGCACGAGTCAGACATATGATGGAATATGCTCTCCATATCTGGATTAGTGCAGCTCCAACGACACTCAAGAAGCTCCACCCATCCAAGGCAAATCCCCTTCACTGGCACCCCATCCACCTACTTCAACATTCACTCCCTCCATCAACAATATACTGCGTAGCACTGTACACTAACGATAAAATGTACTGCAACAACTTACAAATGCTCATGATACAGCACCTTCTAAACCCAAAACCTCAGACACTTAGAAGGACAAGGCCAGCAGACACATGGGAATAGCACCACTTGCAAGCTCACCACCGAAGCACTCACCATCCTGTCTTGGAATAATATCACAATTCCTTCAGTCACTGGATCAAAATCTTGCAACTTATTCCTTAACAGCATTCCCTAACATGTAGTGCAGGGAACACAGTGGGTGTACACACACACCACACAGACTGCAGAAATTCACCACCACCAACTTCTAAAAGGTGTTACAAATGGGCAATAAATGTTGGCTTAGCCTGCAAACCCCACAATTTTAAAAATGGCCAATACATTAATGGAGGAGCTTTAATAAAACAGTGAACAAAGTCAGATTTGGCCTTTGATAATCCTCAGGCTAAGCATTACCAGAAAAAATCTTCTAGCTGTCATTCCTAATGATTGGCTCTGGTCTGTAGGACTTATTATTGTCTGGCCACCTTTTCAAAAAAAAATTTTGCTAGACACAGTTCAGAATCAGTTTTCAACTATTTATGCAATGTCTCAAAACATCTTTCAAAAGGCCCCTTAATAACCTCTTAATAGGTTTATCAACCTCTTAATATGTTTATCGAAATGTGTATTTTCTTAAAAGCAAAAATCAAATTTTAAAATTGCACAAATCAATTAGAAATGTTGCTTTCCACATTCCTTTCAAAGATGCAATCATAAACTAAAATATAACTAAAATGATGATTGAAGGGCTCCTTGGAGGCATCAGCACTACAACTTGTTGATGCATTGCTTTTCTACAGAAGCATAAGAACTTATCAAGGATGGTTTTTACTCATGCTGCTAGTGACAACATTTACATGCAATGAAACAAATTTTAATTTTAATGCAGTACAGTTGGTTCAATGTTGCCATTAATTGCACCCTGTCATATAATGAGGCCCACAGAGAAAACAAGCAGCAATAAACATACTAGAGCATACAAACATTGCAAAATAATTTACATAGAGGTGACTCTATGGTGCAGGAGCAAATGAAGCATTCAATTCCAATTTTAAAAAAACACAAAGCAGCAGTTTAAATTTACCACAGGCCCAATAGCTAATGAAAGTGATTAACAAATGCACATTGAAATATCTGTTTTAATGTTTTCCCCTATACTTATGAAACGTTTGTCAAAACAGAGATAATGCTGTAAAAAATAATTGTAATATCCTGCTTAACTTTACAGTTTAAAAAGCAAGCAGCCAGAAATTTTAAAAAACAGTTTGTTTAGAAGTACAAGATTAGAAGCAAGTTTTATTACAAGCATTTCTATTGCTAGATACACAGTTAAAGGGCGTAATTTCCAAATTATCTGCTGCAATTTGGAGGTATAAGAAACACAGGTTTAGGCCACCAGGATTCAGGAAAATATTAACACTTTCCTACTTCTCCTATGTTACTACATTTGTGCTAATTTCAGAGATACTAAAATAGTTGATGAATATTGTAAAGAATGTGTTAAACAGCATAACAATAAACACAAGCATTTAATCATTTTGAATAAACTATACATAGTCTACATTAACCATTGGACTCCAATAATAAATCGGATTTATATCATTAGTTATTTGGCAATATTATTAAATCAACACATAAGACTATCCTTTGGCATTTGAAAAGGGTGAGCCTAGAGATCCTGTATCATTCTTGAGTGTCATTTTATCACTTTTTTTAAAAAACAACCTTAAGAAATGATGGTGGACTTTCATAAACTGTAGTGGTTGATGCAATAAACCAGCAGTTAGAATCAACTATGTTTGTATAGGGCTAAAATCACATTTAGACCTGCTCTGGTAAGGATGGTGGATGGATTTCCTTAAAAGATCTAAGTGAGACACTGGGTTTTATAAAGACAATCTGATAGCCACATGATCACTTTTATTAAGTTCAGAATTTTGGTTCCTTTCTTTCAAACTAAAAATCCCAGTAACATGTGTGTGTCCCCATAGAAACAAAGAGAAATGAAATCTGGGAGTTATTGACATACAGAGGAACGATTATCCAAAATTCGGATTATCCGAAGAAGATCGCAAGGTCCCGATGCTTGGCTAAACTGTGTTATCTGAACATTTGATTATCTGATCAAAATACTCCCCGCTCTCATGTCAATCAGACAATCCAGGTTCCTCCGCTTTCATTTCAAAATAGAAAGCCAATGTAGAAAAGCAGGCACTTTAGACTTGAGAAGCACTATGCAACTAGACAAGAACAAAGTCAAAGGAAGAATTGGAAAGAAAGGCAAAATAAGCAGGCAATAAGTGGAATGTAGAAATTAAAATGGACAATAAAACAAAAGCATTTCATTTCTTGCAGCAGTTTTAAACCTAAGCTAGGCATTATGCAAATACTGCACACCTTGATATGTATATGAAATTTTTAAAAATTACCAGCACACTGTATAAATGCAGGTGCTGGTGTTTCCCCATAGGAAGTAGTGATAGATTTGGGAACAATTCCCTCTAGCAGCCATCTTCAACAGCCATAATAGGTCTTGTGCACTTCAGAAGAAAACTTAAAATTCACCATAGCTCAGAAGTAATGTGGCCATTTGCAGGGGTCAAACTGATTACACACACAGGTTGTGCAACCCTGCAAGCTAACAGTTGCACAATAAACTGAACTTTGCCGGGCGTGTTAAAAGCTTCCGACCCAGTGAATTAGTACTTGACACGCAAGCAATCTATGTATGGTGTGTTAATGGAGTGGAATACTTTAAACAAGGCCAGTTTCAATACAGTAGTGGGCCTTTGCCTGTTCTGCACCTGCAGATATTAGATAAACTATCCATTGAGCAGCTGTTTTCCCTCAGGAATAGCTCCAGCCACTCATCAGCTGGCAAAGTGAACTTGAGAGGAAATCCAGACACACTAAACAGTCTAATCAAAACTTTCTGTTCTGTTCCGAGAGACTGATTACCATGAAAACATTTTCCTTTCGAACAAGTCTGTTTCAGACATTTTTGAACACTATTCTAAACATGTGTTCAACTGCAAAGGATCAGTTTAGCTCACTATAATTACAGTTTTCTATGTGCTTATTACTTGCGAATAAAAAAAAAGCGCATTATTTCACAAGAATGGGAAGCCCGTCTTGGGCTGCGTCAAAAGCAGTAGATTATTAATTTTTGTATAACTTTCCAGAAGCATTCTTCAAGATCCACACCCAACCTTTGTTCACCCACGCACACGTGGTTGGAAAATACCAGAGCAAAGAGCCAAGTTGAATTGTAGTCATCTTTCTCTGTATTGGATGGCAGTGGCAACTCATACTTCTGGTGCTAACTTGAAGAAACATTAAGCTATATTTTCATCTTCCACAGATGGTGGAACCATTTCAACCACTGGTCACTGGTTTTCCCACACTTGGAGTGAAGGAAATTCAATTTTGTTATATCATTTAAATTGCTGCTACAAGTTAAAGAGCTAGGTATGATTTTGTGAATTATGTACTCAATATAGCAAGAACTGCAATCACATTTGTTGAATGATATGATCTCTCTTTGCAAACCAAAGAGGTAGTTGATAATCAAAGCTAGAAAAAAATGCAAATTAGTGAATGACTAGCAATCCTGAAAATATGGTCTGAAAGGAGTGTCCCTTTTATATAGAGCATGCAAATAATACAGGCAATAGAAAGACAGGGCAATAATAAATGATAGAGAGATAAAAGGCAGGGCTAGGAACATATCATTTTACCTCTATGTGGGCTTTCAATGGAAAGTGATGGCTATTCTTCTCCAAGGAGTTAAACTGGCTTTTGTGTTTTTAAATACAGAGGTTATCTTGTGAAAAGAGGTTAAAAGCCATTGCACTTCTGATATTATGACTAGTAATCCAGAGGCTGTGTTCTAAAGATGCTTTATACCAAAGACTGCTTCAAAGACTTGCATTTTGAAAGATTGTGGAAAATGAAATTTAAAGTTTTGGGGATATAGTGGTTTGTTTAAAAAAAGGTCATTGGATGTTTGTTGCAGGCAATGGAGATTTGTTTAAAATTGAAACACACTTCTCAGAAATCTAATAACTGCTAGTTTTGCCATAGAATAAAAGTAAATACAGAGGAGCCGCGATTATCTAGCATTCGACTATCCAAGTATTGGATTATCCGGCAAGATCGCAAGGTACCAATGCAGACTAAACTATGTTATCCAGCATTCAATTAACCGAACGAAATGCTCCCCACACGTCCTTCAGATAATTGAGGTTCCTCTGCACTGCAGATGCTGAACATCTGAGCATGTAAAAGACAAGAAAGTCACAAGGCTAGGATCTGAAGTTGTGGAATTCATTATTAACTGTAGAGGCTGCAAAGTAAGCCAGATGGCCCTTAAGCTTGCTTTGCACCTCATTGGAACAGTGCAGCATTCCTTCGTCCACCAAGGACCTTTGCCCCCTACCAGAGATTCCCTACTATGATGGTTCACAGGGCCCTCAGCTGTGTCCAACCCATTTCCTGCACTTTTGCCCTCACCCCTTCCTTTCTTTTCCATAACAATATAACGTTCCCCTTCACTTTCCACCCCACTATTCTCAGCATTCAAATATCATTCTCTGCCACCTCCAAATGCATCTTCCCCTTCACTCCACAAATCAGCATTTCCCAGGGACTGTTCCCACTGCAATACACTGTTTGACTGCTCCATCACTCCTGACAATTCCTCACTCAACCATGGTAACTTCCCATGCAAATCTCAGCAGATGCAGCATTTGACCATTCACCACCTTTCACCTTACTGTCCAAGCCAGACACCTTCCAGGTAAAGCAGTATTTTACTTTATGCATCAGGAAGAAAATCTATCCTGGCTGGAGTCATGCCTGATGCAGTGGAAGATGGTGGTGGATGAAAGCCAACATCCAGGATATTGCAGCAGGGTTTCTCAGGGCAGTATCAAGGTGACCATCTTAACCTTTGTCTTTCCCTCCAAAATAAGAGCTGATGCTTATACATGTCGAGTTTCTTTAGTGATACAATGTGTGGAAAATCCAACAAGGGGGCGAGACCACATTGGATTTGGTACTGGGTAACGAACCTGGTCAGGTGTTAGATTTGGAGGTAGGTGAGCACTTTGGTGACAGAGACCACAATTTGGTTATTTCACTTTAGTGATGGAATGGGATAGGTATATAATGCAGGGCAAGAGCTTTTGCTGGAGGAAAGGCAATGATGATGCGATTAGGCAAGACTTAGGATGCATAGGATGGGGAAGGAAACTGCAGGGGATGGGCACAATTGAATTGTGGAATTTTTTCAAGGAACAGCTACTGCTTGTCCTTGATAAGTATGTACCTGTCAGACAGGGAGGGAGTTGTTGAGCGCGGGAGCCATGATTTACTAAAGAAGTTGGATCTCCTGTCAAGACAAAGGTGGTGGCTTATGAGATGTGAAAGTCACGTGAAAGTTGAGAATTACAAGTTAGCCAGGAAAGACCTGAAGAGAGAGTTAAGAGGAGCCAGAAGGGGACATGAGAAGTCATTGGCAGGTAGGGTCAAGGAAAACCCTAAAGCTTTCTATAAATATATCAGGAATAAAAAATTGTCTAGAGATAGATTAGGGCCAATCATGGATAGTAGTGGGAAGTTGTGGGAAATGGGAGGAGATGGGGAAATGCGAAATGAATATTTATAGTCAGCATTCACACTGATAAAAGACAATGTTGTCAAGAAGATTACAGGCTATTAGACTAGTCGGGATTCAGTATCATAAGGAGGAAGTGTTAGCAATTTTGGAAAGTGTGAAAATAGTTAAGTCTCTGTGCTGGTTGGGATATATCCTAGGATTCTCTGGGAAGCCAGGGAGGAGATTGCAGAGACTTTGACTTTGATCTTTATGCCATCATTGTCTACAGGAATAGTGCCAGAAGACTGAAGGACAGTAAATATTGTTCCCTTGTTCAAGAAGCGGGTAGAGACAACCCTGGAAATTATAGACCAGTCAGCCTTACTTTGGTTGTGTGAAAGGTGTTGGAAAAGTTTATAAGAGATAGGATTTATAATCATCGACAGGAAGAAGTTGATTAGGGATAGTCAACACAGTTGTGTAATAGGTAGATCGTGCCTCAGAGACCTTATTGTGATCATTGAAATGATGACCAAACAGGTGGATAAGGGTAAAGTGGTTGATGTGGTGTAGATGGATTTCAATGGAAATGTGTTCCACCATAAGCTATTGCACAAATTATGGAGACATGGGATTGAGGGGGATTTAGCAGTTTGGATCAGAAACTGGCTAGCTGTAAGAAGACAGAGAGTGATGGTTGATGGGAAATGTTGATCCTGGAGTTCAGTTACACGTGGTGTACTGCAAGGTTGTGTTTGGGTCCACTGCTGTTTGTTAATTTTATAAATGACCTAGATGAGGACATAGAAGGTTGGGCTAGTAAATTTGCAGATGACACGAAGGTCAGTGGAATTGTGGATAGTGACGAAGGATGTTGTAAGTTACAGAGAGACATAGATCAACTGCGGAGCTGGGTTGAGAGGTGGCAAATGGAGTTTAATGTGGAAAAGTGTGCGGTGATTCACTTTGGAAGGAACAACAGGAATGCAGAGTACTGGACGAATGGTAAGATTCTTGGTAGGGTAGACGAGCAGAGAGGTCTCGGTGTCCATGAACTCAGATCCCTGAAAGTTGCCACCCAGGTTGTTAGAGTTATTAAGAAGACACGTGTGTAAGTTTTATTGGTTGAGGGATTGAGTTTTGGAGCCACGGGGTCATGCTGCAGCTGTACAAATCTCTAGTGCGACTGAACTTGAATTATTGTGTACAGTTCTGGTCAGTGTATTATAGGAAGGATATGGAAGCTTTGGAAAGGGTTCAGAGGAGATTTACTAGGATGTTGCCTAGTTTGGAGGGAAGGTCTTATGAGGAAAGGCTAAGGGACTTAAGGCTGTTTTAATTAGAGAGAAGAAGGTTGAGAGGTGACTTAATTGAGACATACAAGATAATCAGAGGGTCAAATAGGGTAGTCAGTGAGAGCCTTTTTCCTCAGATGGTGATGGCTAGCACGAGGGGTGGTAGATATAGGACAGATGTCAGAGATGGTTTCTTTACTCAGAGTAGCAGGGGTGTGGAACACACTGCCTGCGACAGTAGTAGACTCACCAATTTTAAGTGCATTTAAATGGTAATTGGATAAATATATGCATGAAAATGGAATAGTGTAGGATAGATAGGCTTCAGATTGGTTCCACAGGTTAGCGCAACATCAAGGGCAGAGGGGCCAGTCCGGCATTGTAATGCTCTATGTTATAATAGAAAATTGCTTAATTGAAAGAATGGGGCCTGTAGGAAAAGTGGGATTGGGGCAGACCAGCAAAAACATCACTCTCAATCGCTCAAAAATCACCTAAAAGTCTAACACAAAGTACAGCATAACCTAAATGAAGGTTGAAATCATATTTATTAATAAAACAAAAGTAAATTTAAGTCAGTACATTTAAAAATGTAAGAAAGCTGCTCTATGTACAGTATCTCTCTCAGAAAGCTACTTTGTCAGCAACTGACATTGGCGCACGCGCAGAGACTTCAGCACAGACATTGGTGCATGCGCAGAACGAAACACATGAACCAATCGCCGATGGAATCATGCTTTTGCCAACAGAGGTACACGTTCTCCAAAATATTGTTCCCCAATTCTTCAGCAAAGTTATGCCCAAATTGCGCTGTCGAAATGCGCATTGTCTCAGAATTACCTGTACCTCCAAACTCAGCTTTTCCAATGTTCAACTGGCCATGCTTCTCTCCTCAGAACATTAGCTCACCTCAAATCCTGATGTATGCTGTCTACAACAGCTCCTGATTATCCACTATGACTAATTAAAATTCAAACCTCTGTGGCCTCACCGCTCCCATTTCTAATCTCCTCCAACTGTAAACCACCCTCTACCAACCAAGAGTGCCCCACCCACCCTACTGTGTCCAAATCTGCGCGATCCTTCATTTGTTCAGAGTGTGGGGCTAGAAAAGCACAGCAAGTCAGACAACATCCAAAGAGCAGGAGAATTGACATTTCGGGCCTAAGTCCTGATGAATTGTCTTAAGCTATTCAGTTGTATCAACCACTAAAAAGTAAGAAAGGAATGAAACTGGTTGGAGCACCTGGCATAATCAAAGGAATCAGAAATACGCCAGTGAAGGGCTGATGCCTGAAACACTGATTCTCCTGCTCTTTGGATGCTATCTGACCTGCTATGCTTTTCTAGCACCACACTCTTGACTCTGATCTCTAGCATCTGCAGTCCTCATTTTCTCTCAATCCTTCATCTCTCATGTTATCTTGTGCACTGCATCTTCCTTCCATGACTATGGATGTGTACAGTGAAATTTTCTACCTGGAGAAATAGAATTCGGTCCCTTACAAGAAGATAACGTAGGAGATAAAATAATGTCAATCATTTTGAATGACCAATGACTATTATACTCTTCTGAAATATTCCTCATTTCTTGTGAAATTATTGCTGAACTAGTGATCCAAAGACCCAAGTAATGTTCTAGGGACTGGGTTTCAATCCCACCAAAACAAATAGTGGAATCTGAATTGTAATTAAAAGTCTGAATACAGAATTGCAAAGGTTTAATACAAGTAAATGAAATAATTTCATTAACAGCAATCACTAATCAGGACATGGCATTGGCAATGAATCAAGGAATTAAATATGGCTGATAGTGAAATGCAAATACCTGTTAGACAAGAGCTGAGACTTTGTTCCAGATGGAGAGGTCAGGTATATTGCCAGGTCACCTCGTCGAGGGTGGGAAATGGTGACTCGGACAACAACATGTTCCAAATAAATCACGCGGTGGTTTGCGTTGTCTAAACATCCAGTGGCTTTGTAGACTGCTCTCACGTGATGTTCAGGACGGATAGTTCTGCAACAAAAATAGTCAATGTGATTCAAGGTAAGCCACATAAGTTAAATGTTTCATCATGGGCCAATATCCTTTCGAAGATGAGGCCAGTTACAAATTATTGCTACCATGACTGCCTTAAAAAGCAATTGTTCACAGAAACATTTTATTACATGGTTTCCTAATTATGCCATTCCCTTCAGGAAATGTCTACAGGATTTCAGTTCAATTTTTAAATAAATCACAAACACATACGTTTCTGCAATGAAATTTTAGACTTGGAACCATTTACTGATTTTCTATCAACTTCCCCAAATAGTTTTGCATTCTGCTCAATTGCAAAGTGCTTAAAAGCAATTGAACTACCAGAAAATATTGATAAAAAGAGAGAGAGGTTACTAAAGCTTTTTGGTTTAGACTCAGACAAACATGGAATCTGACTTCAACGATGTCAATGTTGAAGGGTCAAAATCCTCGAACTTGCTCCCCACCAGCATTGTGGATATACCTACACCCAGTGGACAACAGCAATGGAGATGGCATGTAGTGGCAACGATTATGGGGTATTATTGTTGAACTATTAATCCAGAGACCCAGGTAATGGTCTGGGGATTGGGTTTTAACCAAACAGTGGAATCTGAATTGTAATTAAATGTCTACTGATGACCATGAAACAATTGTCTTAACAAACCATTCAGTCGTATCAACCACTAGAAAGGAAGAAAGGACTGAAACTGGACAGAGCACCTGGCATAAATGAAGGACCCGGAAATACCAACTGCATAAACAGTTCTATTGACCCTGCAATGTCCTCTAATGTCAGGGGGCTAGAGCCAAAATTGGGAGTGCTATCTCACAGGCTAGTCAAGCAAAAGCCTGAATTAGGCCGATTATTCACGGAAACATTCCTTGCAAAGAATGTCCCAAAATCATCCTTAGGTATTTTTTGTCACAACAACAGGGTAGATTCAACAGAGGTAGCAGCAGAGTGGTATACAGTCAGGAGAGATCAGCCCGAAGAGTCTTCAAAATTGACTCCAGACACAATGAAATCGAATAGTATTAGGTCAACCTTAGGCATGAAATCTCCTGCTGCCTACGCAACCCTCCTCCCCCACTTCAGAGAAGAATTAGCACTCTATGTTGAAGAGCTCTTGGAAGAAGTACACAGGTTGTCAAGGGCACAGGATGTATTATTAAGGTGTAGAGAAAACTTCAAATGACTATCAAGAGTAGCTTGACAGTCACACTACCTGACCCATTTAGTTGAGACCTAAAGGTGAGAGCTGGTAGTACTGGCTGTGCAGGTGGTGAGGGAATCAATAAAGGGGAAAACCCCAACTTGACCTCATTCTTACCAAAGTGCTTGCCACTGATGTCCATGACCATATCAGGAAGGTCCTTGTGAAGATAAAGTCACACCTTCGCATGAATAATATCAAACATCATGTTGTCTGTTAAATTAATCTAGCAACACAAGACTGAGAATCCATGAGGCACTGTGGACCATCAGCAGTCACTAAACTGTACTCCAGCATAATTTACAACCTCTTGGCCCAGCATATCCCCCACTCGAACATTACCATTAAGATTAGATTAGATTCCTTATGGTATGGAAACTGGCCCTTCGCCCCAATAAGTCCACACCGACCCTCTGAAGAGTAACCCACCCAGACCCATTCCCAACCCTATATTTACACCTAACTAATACACCCAACACAATGGGCAATTTAGCATGGCCAATTCACCTGGCCTGCACATCTTTGGGTTGTGGGAGGAAACCGGAGCACCCAGAGGAAACCCACGCAGACAAGGGGAGAATGTGCAAACTCCACACAGACAGTCGCTAGAGGCTGGAATTGAACCCGGGTCCCTGGTGCTGTGAGGCAGCAGTACTAACCACTGAGCCACTGTCCTGCCCCTAAAGTGTGGAAACAGGCCTTTGGCCCAACAAGTTGCACCGACCCTCCGAAGAGAAACCCACCCAGACCCATTTTCCTCTGACTAATGCACCTAACACTACGGGCAATTTAACTTTGGCCAATTCACCTGACCTGGACATTTTTGGATTGTGGAAGGATTAAGCCAAGGATCAACCCAATTTGAATGGTGAGTGCAAAAGGGCATACCAAGAACAGCACTAGACTAACCTAAAACAAGATTTCAACTTGGTGAAGCTACAAAATAAGATGACTTGTGCGCCAAATGGTATAAACAGCAAATGATAGACAGAATTAATGGTTTCCACAACCAAAGGATCAGATCTAAGCTCTGCAGTCCTGGCACACCAGTTGTGAATTGTAGTGGACAATTAAAAACTTGGAGATGACTCGACAAATGTTCCAATCATCAATAATAGGAGAGCTCAATACACCAATAATGCAAAGACATTGACAACAATCTTCACAGAAGTGCTGAGTGAATGATCCATCTTGGCAGTGGATTCTACAAAGACTATGGGCCCAGATAACACTCTGGTAATAGTAATCCAGAATTTGCTGCAGCGCTAGTCAAGCCATTCCAGTATAGCTGTGACACTGGCATCTACCTGAATGTGGACAATTACACAAAAAATGGGTTAAATTGAACCTGGCCAATTCCCGTCCCATCAGTTTACTCTTGATCATCAGTAAAGTGATGAAAGGTATCATCCACAGTGCTATCAAGCAGCACCTTTGTCACAATAACATCTTAGTGATGCCCAGTTTGAAGTCCTTCAGGGCAGTCAGCTCCTAACCTCAGTACAGCTTGGGCTCAAACAAGGACAAAAGAACTGAATTCCAGAGTTGAGGTGAGACTGCGTTTTATGAAGTGTGGCATCAAGGATTTAGATTAGATTCCCTAAAGAGTGGAAAAGGTCCTTCGGCCCAACAAGTCCACACTGACCCTTCAAAGAGCAACCTACCCGGACCTATTGTCCTACATTCACTCCTGACTAATGCACCTAACACTACAGGCAATTTAGCATAGCCAATTCACCTAACCTGCACATCTTTGGACTGTGGGAGGAAACCGGAGCACCCAGAGGAAACCCATGCAGACATGGGGAGAACGTGCAAGGAGACTGAATCAATGGGAAAAGATTGGAGTAGTAACTGGTAGAGAAAAAACATAGTCACGGTTGTTGTAAGCCAATTGAGCTCCAGAATATCCTCAGGATAGTGCCCTTGGCCCAACCATCTGCAGCAGCTTCAGAATGATCTTCCCTCCATCATAAATGTTAGAAGTGGGGATGTTTGTTGATGGTTGCACTCCCCACATATTGAAACAGTCCATGTACAAATGCAACAAGACCTCGACAATATCCAGGCTTGGGCAGGCAGGTGGCAAGTAACATTCACACCACCAAGGAGGAGTCAAATCATCAACCTTTGACATTCAATAGCATTACTACTGAATTCCTTCACTATCACCAACCTGAGGTTTATAATGGACTAGAAACTGAAATGCATTAGCCATATAATTACAGTGGTTAGAGGCAGGTCAAAGACTGAGAATACTACAATGCGTAATGCACCATCTGACTTCTGTTATGGACCAGGTCAGACCCCCTCAAAATATTTCATGAAGATAGCCCAGACCCCGACTTTGCACGTTGTTTTAAGCAGGTGTAAAGTGAATATTCCAAGAGTGATGCAGCTGGCCCTACCACTCAGTTTTAAACAAAACAGAATTTATTTACAGAGTATTAAATGAAACATGAACAAAAGTATAGGTGTTGGGAAGTCATGTTGCAACTGCCCAGGATATTGGTTAGGCCACTGTTGGAATATTGTGTGCAATTCTGGTATTCTTCCGATCAGGACAACATTGTGAAACTTCGAAGGATTCAGAAAAGATTGTCAAGGATGTTTCCAGGGTTGGAGGGTTTGAGCTATAGGGAGAGGCTGAATAGGTTGGGGCTGTTTTCCCTGGAGGTTGGAGGCTGAGGGGTGACCTTAGATTTATTCAAAATCATGAGGGGCATAGACAGGATAAACAGACAAGTCTTTTTCCCTGGGATGGGGTAGACCAGAACTAGAGGGCATAGGTTTAGGGGGAGAGGGGAAAGATATAAAAGAGACCGACGGGGCAACGTTTTCATGAAAAGGGAGGTACGCGTATGAAATGAGCTGCCAGAGAAAGTGGTGGAGGCTGGTACAATTACAACATTTAAGAGGCATCTGGATGGGTATATGAATAGGAAAGGTTTGGAGGGATATGGGCCGGGTGCTGGCAGGTGGGACTAGATTGGGTTGGGGTTTCTGGTCGGCATGGACAGGTTGGACCGAAGGGTCAGTTTCCATGCTGTCCATCTCTATGACTCTAAAAGAGAACCGAATTTAAAATAACTTAACCTATCTGAAAAACCCAATCGACTCTTTTTGCAACTTAATGCTGCTGTTCCAAATACTTGCAACATTCCCATAAACACCACCTCAGCAAAAAAGGTAAAATTCAAAACACAGGTTCTTACAGGAGAGAGGATCAGCAGCTTTAAACAAAACAGCTTGCGAAAACCAAACCAAACTAAACCCTGAACTGGGAGAACCTGCCGCTCCCCTTTCATTGTACAAGTGTTTTTAAAAACACTTAAAAGCCTTTTCAAGTAGATATTTCCAGACACATCAGAACTTCTGCCTTTACAGCCCTTCTAAGAGAAAAAAAAAGACAGAATAAGCTTGTTAAAGGAGCAGCAACGTCACTCTTCCCAAGCTCATCTAGCATCTTTAAGTCACAAGTCAAGAGTATGATGGAATACTCCCCACGTGCTCCAACAACACTAAGAAGCTTGACACATTCCAGGCCCGAGGAGCTGGTTTGATTGTTTGTTTGTGGATATAGTGCCATCCAGTCACTCTATCACTAATGCTAAGGAAGTTACAGAAAGGTCTTATCTGCATGTACTAGTTATAAGGAAGGACTCAAACAACCTATAGTATATGGGGCAGTAAGGGACAAGCATTCCTAGATTGTATTTATAAGAATTTCCTAGAGTAGTTTGTACTCAGTCCAACAAGAAATAGGCACTGCGAGACCTAGTTCTTGGAAACTAGGTGGGCCAAGTATATCATGTGACAGTGGGAAATTATTCTGGCAAACAACAGGCTTCCATTGACAAGAACAAGACAGGGCCAAATAGACTGGAGCCAAAGTAGGTGGAAGAAACAGCTCCTCGTCCAAATGGCTTACAGACAATTCAGGTACAGTTAAGATATATTCCCTCAAAAGGAAAACACAGGGCAACAAATTCAGAGCTCCCTGGATGATGGAAGACATAGAAATTAAGAAACAACGATGTGCCTATGATAAGTGCTGAGTAATAAATTCAATTGAGAACCAAGTTGAATAGCAAACTTAAATATGTGCAGCACACAGGATGATCAGTAAAAATTGGCACCTAACATAAATGACTTTGGGACAAACGTCTAGTACATCAGTAGAAAAAAGTTCCGAATAGATTAAATAATGTCAATTGAGATTATGAAGACAAGAGGCTGAGGTCTTAAAACAATACTTTGCATCCATCTTAACCTGCCAGACAGATGCTGCCTAGAGGTGTTAACCTGGCCATGAGAAGGGATTAAATTTGACTAGGTGGTGGTATTGGATAACTGTCAGTACCAAGTTGATAGGTAAAAACAATGATTGCAGATGCTGGAAACCAGATTCTGGATTAGTGGTGCTGGAAGAGCACAGCAGTTCAGGCAGCATCCGAAGAGCAGTAAAATTGATGTTTTGGGCAAAAGCCCTTCATCAGGAATGTTGATAACAACCAGAGCTGGATGAGTTGCATGAAATGATATTAAAAGGTAGTGACTAAAAATTAGACAGACAGTCACTGGTAATAACTTTTCAATCTCTCCTAGATTTGCAGTTGGCACCAGAGCTTTGAGAACTTCAACCAATACAGCTTTCTTAAATAAAGATTTATGAAGATGATTCAGCAATTACAGACCAGTGATTTTTAACTTTGGTAGAGGGGAAACCTTTAGAAACCTTTATTTAGGATGGAACTGATAGTCATATGGAAAGTTTTGAGTTGTTTGATAAAGAATCAGCATGGATATGTAAAGGGAAAATCATGTCTAACTAACTTGGAGGACTTTTTAAAAAGAGTAAAAGGAGGGGATTGATAACAGCAAAGGTGTTGAGGTAGTGTACATGATTTCCAAAAGATATTATAGATTTTGTCAAATATCAGTGATGAGAGGAAAGTTATAGGTCATGGAATAAACCAAAGAGTATCAGCATGGATACAAGATTGGCTGAGGGATAGGATACTAAGATTAATGGTTAAGGGGTATTTTTCAAGCTGGAAGCAACTTTGTAGTGGATATCACTAAGATTGGTATGGAGCAGAGTGGTCCAGGGACAATTTCAAAGTTAGAGGATGACAGAAAACTTGGCAGAATTTTAAACTGTGAGGACGACTGTGTGGAACTTCAAAAAGAACACTGACAAGTTGGTGCAATAGACAGGTAAGTGAAAGACACAGTGGCTCAGCGGTTAGCACTGCTGTCTCACAGTGCCAGGGAGCCAGGTTTGATTCCACCCACAGCCGACTATTTGTGTGGAATTTGCAAATTCTCTCAGTATCTATGCTCCAGTTTCCTTTAAATACTCTTAACTGTGCAGGCTAGGTGGATTGGCCAGGGGAAATATGAGGTTATAGGGTAGGGGGTGGGTCTGGGTGGGGTGCTCTTCAGAGGATCAATGTGGACTCAGTGGGCTGCATGACCTGCTTTCACACTGTACGAGCTTGATGGATAATCATATGTATAGAAATGTAAGCTGATGCACCTGAGTACAAAGGACATGGAAGGATTATATTTTTTAAAAAGGTGCAATTTTAAAATGTGCTTGGGAGCAGAGACACCAAGCATATATGTACATACATTATTACAAGTAGGATAGATTGACAGATCTGTTAATAAACCATACAGCATTCTAGACTACATTAATAGGGGAATATGTACAAACAGCAGGGGAGTTACGAAGAACTTCTATATTGGTTAGGGTGAGCTGGAGTATTGTGTACAGTTCTGATCACTACACTACGGGAAGGATGAGACTAGCTTCAGGGATGATACACTTGTGGTCAGACTGGAGAAACTGCCTTAGTGTGAAATGATTAGGTATGGTGGAAATTTTTAAAGGGCATCCAGGAGAGCTTTTTGTACAAGTATGTAGATATCCCAACTAGAGATGGAGCAGTGCCATACCTAATCTTAGGTAATGAAGTCGATCAAGTGGTTGAAGTTTCAGTGGGTGAATATTTTGAGGATAGTGATCATAACAAAGTTTCAGTCATTATGGAAAGAGATAAAGATAATTTCTGCGCTAAATATCTACATTTTTCAAGGTCATTAAACAGGATCTGGCAAACATAGACTGGGCACAGCTAACTGCAGGTAAATCTACATATGGAAATTCAGAATCTTTTAAAAGTAGTGGCCATTATGTTCTTTAAGAGTGAAGAACAGGTGCAGTGAGTCCAGGGAAGTCTGGACATCAATATCATGAGTTTGATAAAGAAAAAGAAAGAGGCATGCGTCAGGTACAGCACATTAAAAACAAGGGAGATGCTACAAAAATAGAGTGGCGGGGAGGTTGCTTAACAAATTCAGAGGGTAAAGCTGGGCCATGAAATATCTTTGGCAGATAGGATCAAGGAAAACCCCAAGGCTATTTATAAATATATTAGAGTAAGAGGATTACCAGGGCAAGAGTGGGATCTCAGAGACCAGAAGGGCAACCTAAATGTAGTGCCATGGGTAATGTCTCAAAATGAATACTTCTCTTTTGTATTCACAGAAAAGACATTGTAGCTAGAGATTTCAGTTGGGGTGGTGAAGCTCTAGAACATTAAAATTAATTGGGAGGAGGTATTAGATGTTTTAGTGGGCATATCTGTGCATAAATCCCCAGGATCTGATGAAATTAATCGCAGGCTACAATGGGATGCAAGGGAGGTGATTGCTGAGGCCCTGGCAAATACATTTAATACTTCACTGGGACAGGATGACCAGAGGATAGCTAATGTGGTTCTTTTGTTCAAGAGAGCAGCAGGGCCAGGTAATTATGAGTGCTTAGCCTGACACCATGTGATGTGGAAATTACAGAAAAAAATTCTGAGGAACAGGATCAATCAATACTTGGAAAGACAGGAATTGATCAAGGATAGTCAGCATGGATTTGTTGAGGGGATGCTGTCTGACAAATTTAACTGAGATTTTTGAAAAGTAACTAAATATACTGATGAGGGTACAGTTGACGTGATTTAAATGAACTTCAGTAAACAAAGTCTCACATAGTAGGCTGGTCCAAAACACAAGATCCACTGCAAGTTCGCAAACCAGATCCCAAACTGGATTACAAATAAGAGGTAAAGATTGATAGTAGAGGGTTGTTTTTGTAATGAAGCCAGTGACCAGTGGTATCATAGGGATAGGTGTTGGCACCCTTACTGTCTGTTATGCACTTCAAAGATTTGATGTTAATGTAGCATGTATAATTAGTAAGTTTGCAGATGGCAAAAAATGATGATGTTACTATTGATAGTGAAGAGAATGATCTCAGGCTACAGTCTGATATTGATCATTTAGTAAATCGGCAGAGTTAGGAGATGGAATTTGATAAGTGAGAAGTGAAGAATTTTGGGAGGCCCAATAAGGAAGGATATACATAATGAATGGTAGGTTCCTAGGGAGCACAAAAGAACAAAGGGCCTTTGGTGTACAGGTCCACAGATCGCTACATGTCAGCACAGGTAGACAAGATGATGAAGGCAGATGGGATGCTTGTATTTTTTAGCCAGGGTGGAGACTGTAGGAGCAAAGAAATCTTATTACAACTTTGTAAAACATTGGACAGGCCACAAATGGAATACTGTGCAGTCTAGTTGCCACACTATCAGAATGATGCAACTGCACTGGAGAGGATGCAGAGGAGATTGACCAGGATGTGGCCTGGGATGAAAAAGTTATGAGGGGAGACTGAATAAGTTGCGTTTGTTTTCCTTGGAGCAGACAAGGCTGAGGGGAGATCTGACTGAGCTATATAAAATTATGAGAGCCATAGACACAGTGGATTGCGAGAATCTCTTCCCCAAGGCAAACTTATCTAAGACTAGAGGGCATAAATTTATAATGAGCAAGTGGTCTAGATGAGATAGGAGAAACATTTTTTCTATTTAGAGGGTGGTTGAAATATGGAAAGTGCTGCCTGAGAGGGTGACAGAGGCAGGTACTCTCGCGACCTTTAAGCAGCATCTGGATGAGTACTTAAAATGCATGGACACACTAGTCGATGGACAAACTGCAGGTAAATAGGATTTGTATAGCATTTGATGTTTTTAAGTTGGCATGGACATGGTGGGGTGAAGTACCTGTTTCTATGCTGTATGACTCTATGACTATGAATTGAGATTATTAACCTTGGAGAGGATTGGGTTAAGAGGATATCTGATAAAAAGTAAACAAAATCATAAGGGATCTGGATTCAGGAGATAGGAAAAACAGTTCCCTCTTATAAAAGGGTTGAGAAGCAAAGGGCACAATTTTTTGGAATTTTGTAAAGGAAGAAAATGTGAAGGGATAAAAAGACATTTCACACTAAGTAACTTCTGCCTAGAATGCATAACCTGGAACTGTGGTAAGAAGGCAGGTTTAACAGAGATATTTAAAGAGGGCATTGTTTCTATTTAAATAGTCATTCAGGGTTAGAGAGAAAAGGCTGGAGATTGGTACTCATGTAAACGGTGAGAGGTAGTGCAGACACAATGGGCCAAATGACCTTCTTCTGCACCATAACAATTGTGATTCTGTGAAATTCCAACAAAAGCAAACGTCACTAAGTTCCGATACATTTAATTAATACACTGATTCCCATATCCAGTTGGTGAACATATATTCATTGCTGGAATTTTATCTACACCATAAAAAGGGTAAACAATTTCTATTCATTGTAACAACTTAATTATAGTTACATACAGCCAAAATTTCATATGGGCATGGGTCATACACACCTGACCCATGTGAAACATTAAGGAGTTCTTGTCTTTTCATTCATAGCTCTGATTTGCAATACCTTTTGAGAGCTGCAATGGAATGCGAGAACAGAATGGATGGGAGGCTGACTGGTTATAAAAGAGTAACTCAGCTCACAATGATATTGAAAGATGTTCTAAAGCAACAGCCACTCATTTCCTCATGCGATACCTCATCTCCAGTGCCATGTTTTTGCCCCAATAGTCACCGAAGCGTGCACACAATACAAAATTCTCAGTGCACATGTAATACCAGAGGGAATTATTTTGAAATAATTAGAAAACTATTAAACGTCCAACAATCTACAAAAGAAGATTTCAAACATGCTATTGTTGGTGCGGGACCAAAAAACCTGGGATGCATATAATATTTTCAGTACCTTTGTAAAGAAACAATATACTACATCACAGACAGTCTGTTTTTATACATTTGTAAAAGTTCCAAAGATTTTCAGATCAATACTACCCATTGAGCTGAAGCTTTTGGAACTTAGCCGAGCATTCACAATGAAACACTTGACATAATAAAAGCTTCCAAATCCACTGACAGAACAGATATCCATTCCCATTTCAAAGTAGAATGTCAATTAATGGAGAAATGCAGATGAAGATCCTTTTTAGGATCTTCAGAAGCAGGGTTTGTTTTCTTAAATAAATATATTGAGATTTGCAAGTCCAATTAAATCAGAGCACAAAAGTATGACACAATGCCACTCTCTGCATTAAATATACTACAATGGAGGCATAAAATTAGAGTGCAGGTTACGAGCTGGGTCAATTTAACTTTGCAGAACAAACCCCCATGATAAATCACCAAATTAAAATCTCATCTCTATTACATTGCCTAATTGTGTCAAAGACATTAAAACATTTTATACAACCATTTAGGATGCTGCCAACTCCTCAGCAGGATTTCTGTTTCTTTTTCCATTAACTCAAACTTCTCAATCACTTTAAATTTTAAGAAGTGAACAACTTTAATCTTCTTAATGACCAATTCAAACATCTTCCCCATACCATGTATCAAGCTAATTGGCCTATGCAACCTTTCCACCTCCCTACTTTCGCAAAAATAGTTTATAGGAACTGTTTTCCAGGTCAATGAAGTCTTTCCAAAGCCGAGGGATTTTTAAAAATTAAAACCAGCACATCTACTGCCTCATTAGCAACTTCTGTTAAGAACTGAGGGTGAAGTTCATTTGGATCTGGAGCCTGACCAACTGACAGTTCTAACTGTTTGCTTAGTAATATTTCCCTCTTGATTGAAATTTTCTTAGTTCCTCTTTTCTGGGTTTATAGCTGTGACTGGAATATTTTTATCCTCTAATGTGAAGAGGGAAGCAAAGTTTTTATTAATTTCACCTCTAATTTCCATGTTAAGTACTTTAAGACCATTTTCCAGAGGATCAAACCTTACCTATTCCTTTCTCTTAAAATACCTGTAGAAACTCATGCTGTGTATTTTGACATTCCTTGGTGGCTTCCTCTCATACTCTAATATGTTTTCCATCTGATGCATCTTTTCGTCAGTAATTCCCTGCTTTTTTAATATTCTGACCAATTCTGCTATAGGGTGAACCCCATGTCCACAGAATTATTTTCGTGGTTTCAGTTACCTGCAGTTTACCGTGGCCCGCGAACATAATATAGGGAACCTCCCGGAATTCTGGGAAGGTAAATTTCCCATTTAAATTAATGGATTCGCTCGTATCTGCTGTTTCGGGCTTCCGTGGTAGGTCTTGGGAATGTATCCCCGATAGTACGGGGGGACTACTGTATTTGGTTTGTATCTTCTCTAGAATGTAAAAGAATGTATATTACTCAGCATTTAACTGAGTTAAAGTGTGACTGGATAATTCAGATAATTCTCTTACAACAGGAAAAGAAAATAAGCCAGCAGACCCAAAATAAATTTATCTAATTAGCCATGGTTTTCTCTCTTTAATGTTAATGTTATTCTTCTAAAACTATATAAAATATTTTATAACAAAATGAAACTCAAGTTAAAAGCATTCAATGAAGGTTAACAAGAAGGGTAAGTTACTAAAATTACGTTATTGTGGAAAAATAGAGCTCTGAAATCATTGGCCAACCAAGTTGATCATATCTTTGTTTGCACATATTTGGTACCTGCTTTGTTTGTCTGGGTTCTCTACGCAGCTATGTTGGGGTGGGACTGATTTCCAACGCTCTGCTTCTTTCACCATAGCTTCTGCATCCATTAATCCAAATCCATATAAGTGGCTCACTGTTAACATGGAATTTCAGTCAATAATTGCATAAAATCAAACCCCTTCTGAACTAGAGAAAAAAGTAGCTCTCCTTACCTCTTCATTGATTATTATCAATTGCATAGCACAGCTACAACATACAACTATGACTTAGTCTAGATCTTCCTCTTCTTAGTAGTATTTTTAAGACTAAAATGCATAATCATTAGGATTATCCCCTTTAAGTAGTTGCAAGTAAATCACTTTGTTTAATTGTAGTAATACACCACTCTTTCAAAAACTAAAATAGAAGAAATTGCAGGAAAAGCTCAGCAGGTCTGGCAGCATCTGTGAAGAGAAATCCAGAGGTAACGCTGTGGGTCGAGTGACCCTTCCTCAGAACTGAAGTTTTCCTGCAATTTCTATTTTTGTTTGTATATTACAGCATTCGCAGTTATTTTGGTTTTTGAGTAACCTCTCTTTCAAGATTGTTTCATCACTCGAATACCTCTTAATTCCATTATTAATTTATACTGCCTTTTAAAAATAAACTCAATGTAAATCAGAAACCAATCATTCCAGTGAGTCTGAAGAAAAGACATATTCTTCATCTGCTCATCCCAGTAAATTCTGAACGGCACACATATGCAAAATCAATAACTTGTAGCCATGGCAAGGTGGAATTCACGTATCAGCAAGTTTGTTGGGAGGTGGTGACAATGGCAGAAGGATAATATTTTGGTTAGCATTTTTGGGACATCCCTTTAAGACAGATAGAAGACTTCTGAATTTAATAAATAAATCTGAAAAATGCTCATCTAATGGTGACCAAATGATCATTATAAATTGTTTAAAACCCCACCTGGTTCACTCATGTCCTAGAGGGATAAAACTCTGCTGTCCTTACCTGGTCATGTGACCCCAAATGTGTGACATCAGCCTCAGAGCAATGTGACTTGATTCTTAACTGCTCACTTCTCTGGGATTAGGAATGCCATCAAGAGCTGCATCCCATGAATAATTTTTTTTAAAAATCAAAGACAGCAATTGGATGCTGCCTTGGTCTATTCCTTGCATGCTGAGGAAATGCTGGCAATAATGCACTAAAAAAGTTACACAAGATCGTTCCCTTATTCCTCAATTCCAATCAACAAACAGATTTCATTAATTTAAGCAGCACAGAGTGTTCCAATATAACTAATGGAAATGAAAACCATGAAAAATTAGAGACACTAGCTGATTTTGACTATTCAAAATTGTATGTTATCAGCTAAACATCTTGAACATGATCAGCAGTGTCAGTACTTAACATTCAAATGACTTGCTTACACTGCGCATGCAGCAAGCATCTGTTTCCCACCTTAGAGTAGAGAGTTGATGTTTCTGTTTTCAGCTGTCAAATCTACACCTTCCACAATGAATCTAAGAAATCATTCCTCAGTCTTGGTTCTCATATTGTAACTGCTATAGTCCTCAAACTAAATCAGACCCAGTCCCATCGTTTACCATGTGGCTCATACACTTGGTTTCATTAAAAAGTGTTCAAGTTTCGGCTGGAGCTTATTGAAAGATTATGCACTCTGGACAACCATGCAGTCCATTCTAATTGATTGCAGTTATAAATATTTGATACAGCATTGACACTTCATTAACTATGATGGACAGTTTTTAAGCAAAGCCTCATTCTTCTTGGAGAAAATTAGTACACTTCATTCTTAAAAGGAGCTTGGCTTCTCAGATAGAGGAATGGTTAGGAGAACAGATTTATCAGTCCTTCAATTAAAAAAAGAGCCAGCACTTTGAATAAGGAATATTCTAAGACCAATGGTGTTGGACTTTTATTTAAAATCTACTGAATTTAAATATTTATTTCCTGATTCCCCTCTGTTTCACTTTGTGGGTAATTTCACTGATTCTTCTCTAAGCACTTTGGGGTAGATTTTCCAAGCCTAGGGTGAGCTGGATATGGGAGATGAGGTTGGGGCACACTGTGCTGGGGCAACACACCAAACCATTCCCACCACCTGGAAAGACATGAAAGAAAAATCACCTGCAAACTCCAATGAGAAGAGCGCTTGCCAATCATACCATTTAGAAGCCAGGAATGCACCCACCATCTGCAATTGGATAGGGGACCTACAAGTGACCTACCAATTTGCTGGCTCCAGAAGAACATGCAGGTGTGAAGCCTCAGTCAGAGACCTGGATCTGCATACAAACCCAGTGCCTGCTGGGAAACTCAGTTCTTTAACTCTCTTGATTCATTTATAACCATGCTTGCTTCCCATTCCTGCCAAAAATAACGTTTTAAAAAATTCCTATTGGAATTAGAGTTATGTTCCATTAGAATATTGATAAAGATTATTGGGAGTTATCAAAGGTTAGTGAACATTCCAGAAGTGATGTTAAACAATCAGGCTTTTAACTACTACTGTTAAATGCTGTGCCATTATGGAAACAAATTTCAAATACAAATTAAATTTTAGAAAAATAAACACTTTTCATGTTAGTAAAGTCTGGTTATACTACTGAATATAAAATGACTGAGGAAAGTTTATTATTTCCACCTTGGTTAAAAGTTGCAGTGCAATTATCCTTAGCACTCCTGGATTAAGAAAACAAAAGATCCAAATATTCCACACCTAATTGATATTCAACAATCCCCGCAGAAAAATGACAGCACAGACACCTTAATGGAATAAAGGTGAGACTGAGTCTGGTTTAGTTTGAGGAATAGTCGCAGTTGTAATAAGAGAACCAAAACTGAGGAATGACTTCTTAGGTTCATCGTGGAAGGTGTCTGCCAGCACAGACAACTTAAATGGAATAAAATAAGCTTCACTGCAATTTGGGAGTGTGGTGCCAGAAAAGCAGAGCAGGTCAGGCAGCAACTGAGGAGTAGAATTGATGTTTCGGGCATAAGCCCTTCATCAAGAATGAGGCTTGTGGGCCAGGAGCTGAGAGATAAATGGGAGGGGTGTGGGGCTTGGGGGTAAGATAGCTGAGAGTGAACTAGGTAGATGAAGGAGGGGGAAGAAGGTGATAGGTCAGAGAGGAGGGTGGAGCAGATAGATGGGAAAAAATGATGGACAGGTCAAGACAACAGTGCAGAGTTGGAGGCTCAGGTGGGGAGGTGGAGGAGGGAAAAAAAAAAAGAGGCATCTGCAGTCCTCACTTTCCCCTCCTCCATTTCAATTTGGTACAGTTCAATAAACAACTAACATGAAAATTCTCGTCAAAAGCATGAAGAATTGCCATTTGGGTGAGGTGTAACAACTATTATGACAAAAGCAATGTAGATATCTCAGTAAGCAAATTGGCATGGTATTCCTTTTAATGGGTGATAGAATACACAAGATGAGGGCTTTGCAAATAATTTTGAAACCATTCAACACCTTCAAGGAGATTTAAATAAAAACAAAAAACTTTGCAGCTAAAAGTTCAATACCTCAAATGTACTAAATACAATTGACATGTGTATTGCTTTGAGTTTAACATACATTAAGGATGGCAAAGGACTCCCAATATGATACATTTAAATATAATTGTTGCTATTTACTTCAGCAGTGCACTGAGTACATTCATTTGGGTGCAGGAAAAAGGAAGTTTGGTGTTTAAAGAGTTAACAAAAAGCATTCTATTTACAGTTTAAAAAGCTTAGCGAAGTTAATTGAAAACTTCAACAAATTAGTAATTAAAATACAAAGGTAAAGAGTAGTAATATGCCAGCAACATTTATTGCAAATCATACATGGCACGCCTGAAGTGTTTTGCTCATATGGAACACCATCGGTCGAGACAAAACATATCATGTCAGGAGCTATGGTTGCCATGGAGAAGACTTCCCAGACAGCTGATGTTTTGCTGCCTGTAAGAAATAAACTTCAAAAGGTCCCACATGCAAGTGTTGGCTTCCAGCTGGAGATACGCTCAAACAGCCCTTCATTTTAGAAAAGAAAATTACTACTTAGAAAGTTTCAAAAGGTATCACGAGATGAAGGCCATTCTTTAAAACTATATGACATCATTCCCCTAATTTAAGGATAGGCCAGTTATAACACCATTTGCCTCACAGATCAAAACAATTTGACAATAGCTTGTAAACTAGAAGTATGGAGCCAGCTGTGGCATTTAATCCTGGTGCCAAAAGTGAACCTGTGCATATACAAATCAGGGGTAAAGCAGCAGCAGTAGTGTCCCTACCCGTGAGCCAAGAGGCCTGGGGTCAAGTCTTACTTGTTTCAGAGGTACGTAACAAAAACTCTGGACAGGTGGATTAGAAAATCCTTGAAAGACCTCAAGGATGCCAGAAATGAGGAGGGATCAGCCTCAATTGGCGTACTGTGCCTCGAACAACATTTGGGACTGCTGGACAGCAATAGATACAAAATCCAGAAAACCATTTCTTTAAATAACACAAACTTGATTGACAGGAACATGGACCATGAAATGTTTGGTTCATAGATAACTGTTTGAGTTGTATTGTAACTATCCAGTGTAAAAAAAAAATGCAATGACTGTTGATTAGAAGTAATGACACAAAAAAGCACTTCAAATAAACAATTCAGTATCGTTTTAACTTCTTGAAATTAAGGGGCTTAATGGGGTAAACACTGAAAGCACGCTCATGGGAAATTCTAGGGCAAGAGGACAGAGTCTCAGAATAAAGATCCAACAATTTAAAACTGAGATAAGGAGGACTTTCTTACTGGAACTTCTTGCCACAGAGAACTGCAAGGGCAGCATTATTATGTGTTTTTAAGGTTGAGATGGATAAATTCTTGATTAGTAGGGAAAATCAAGGGTGATGGGGGAAAAGGCACGAAATTGGATGTGAGGGATGTAAGATCAGCTAGGATCCTACTGAATAATGGAGCAGGTTCAAAGGGCTAAAAGGCCTACTCCTGTGCCTATTTCTTGTGGTAACCTTTACCTTGGATGCAGTGCAGTTCCATCTAGGCAGATTGAGTGCATTGTGGCTGCCACTCAAGTACTGTGCTTATGGTTTACGTAATTCAGTAGGTTGAATTAATACGACATATCATTTGAGAAACAGCAACTAAATAAACGTAGATTTTAAAATAGTTTGAAAGTTATAATTTAGTTAAGCGACAGCAGTTACACTATTACAAATTTTCATAATTTGGCAAGAGTGTAAATCTGCTCAGCTATCAGCCATCACAGAGATTCCCAAAGTGGTGCTTTAAGATTAACAGATTAAAATCCTTAAAGATTTGCTGGGGTAACGAAACAGCATTTACATAAAAAGCACAATTTATTTTAGTTAAAATTAGTTTCCAAGTAGCTAAAATCTGCAATTTTCTAATAATTTGATTTTACCTCTGTATCCAGCAGCATTACTCTTCCAGTCTGGAGCATTCAAATGGCCAGAGCGTGACGTTCTCACAATAATATGCTGCACATCCCTCCAATTCAGGTAAGGGCTGAAGGAAAGAGACAACTAAGTTTTAAATAAGCTTTTCAACCTTTAGTCCAGCTTTTAAAACCAAACCATTCAAATACGTTGCAAACTAAAATATGAAATCAGCTTTGAATTTCCTGCAATTTCAAATATGAACAGACTTTATAGGGTTAACATTCACAAAACAGTTATAGGAAAATTAATATCCTCCTAATGCTGCAATTACAACCTTTTCAACATTTTAATCATCCTGTTCAAACTCACCTCTGGGCAGGTGGGACTTGAACCCAGAACTTCTGATCCAGAAGTAGGGACTGCAACTAAACTACAAGAGCCCCAGGATGTTATCCCAGAGGTCCACTGCAACATTTCAGATATTTTCAATCAACATTTTCAAACATGTTTTAACACACCTCCAGGGCAGGTTGGGCTTGAACCCAGACTCTCTGGCTCTGATCCAATCTTATAACTAATCGACTGCATTGTTTGCTTTAAGGTTAATTGAGAAGGAAATAATCCACAATGAGTCTCAAAGATTGCATTGCTGGCCATTAGCAATTAATCTTTGCCAAATTAAATTCTTATAAAAAAGAAAAAAAAGAGCTAGGCTGCTGATTAATCAGGGAAAGTTTCTGAATGGCATTTTCTTTTGCGTATTCAGTATTGAAATACGTTCCACAGTCCACCTAATTTTGCATGTACAATAATAAACACATTTGATGACCAATGTGGCTTGATTTGTTTTTTAGGTTGTCCCACTTGCTGACTTGAACAGGATACATTTTTAGTGCATCACTCCTGATCTCAAATACCGTGGGCGGCACGGTGGCACAGTGGTTAGCACTGCTGCCTCGCAGCATGAGAGACCCGGGTTCAATTCCCGCCTCAGGCGACTGACTGTGTGGGAGTTTGCACGTTCTCCCCGTGTCTACGTGGGTTTCCTCTGGGTGCTCCGGTTTCCTCCCACAGTCCAAAGATGTGCAGGTCAGGTGAATTGGCCATGCTAAATTGCCCGTAGTGTTAGGTAAGGGGTAAATGTAGGGGTATGGGTGGGTTACGCTTCGGCGGGTCGGTGTGGACTTGTTGGGCCGAAGGGCCTGTTTCCACACTGTAAAAAGTAATCTAAAAAAAAAGTAATCTAAAAACCTTCCATAAATGTGGGCAGGGGTTCACAGATGATGTTTACTCAATTAACCACACTAAGGGAATAAAGCTGGACAGCAAATAATAACAGACAATGTAGGAAGTAGAGGAACCTTATTCTTAACACCCAACTGCACATTTAGACTTTGGCACAGAGTCATGACATCACTAGTCTGATGGATATTTCCACCCTCTTACCACCGCACACTGGATTTAAAATTGCTGGAGAATTTCAGCAGGTCTAACAGCACGTGTGGAGAGAAAGCAGAGTTGATGTTTTGAGTCCAGCATTCACACTGGAAAAAGACAATGTTGTTGAGAATACAGAGACACAGGCTACTAGACTAAACAGGATTGAGGCTCACAAGGTGGTGTTAAAAGTGTAAAAATAGATAAATACCTGGGCCGGATAGGATTTATCCAAGGATTCTCTGGGAAGCCAGGGAGGAGATTGCAGAGCCGTTGACTTTAACTTTTTTTGGTTGTCATTGTCTACAGGAATAGTGCCAGAAGACTGAAGGATAGCAAATGATATCCCCTTATTCATGAAGGAGAGTAGACCAGTCAGCCTTACTTCAGTTGTGGGTAAAGTGTTGGAGAAGCTTATAACCAATATGATTTAAAATCATCTCAATGGGATTACGTTGACTAGGGACAGTCAACACGGTTTCGTGAAGGGTAGGTTGTGCCTCACAAACCTTATTGAGTTCTTTGAGATGGTGATCAAACAAGTGGATGACGATAAAGCGATTGATGTGGTGTATATGGATTTCAGTAAGGCATTTGATTATGTTCCCTATGATAGGCTATTGCACAAAATACGGAGGCATGGGATTGAGGGTGATTTAACAGTTTGGATCAGATATTGGCTAGTTGAAAGAAGTCAGAGGGGGATGGTTGATAGGAAATGGTCATCCTGGAGTTCAGTTACTAGTGGGGTACCGGAAGGATCTACTTTTGGTGCACTGCTGTTTGTCATTTAATAAACAACTGGATGAGGGCGTAGAAGGATGGGTTAGTAAATTTGCGGATGACACTAAAGTCGGTACAGTTGTGAATAGTGCCGAAGGATGTTGTAGATTACAGAGGGACATAGATAAGCTGCAGAGCTGGGTGGAGAGGTGGCAAATAAAGTTTAATGCAAAAAGGTATGAAGTGATTCACCTTAGGAGTAACAGGAATGTAGAGTACTGGACAAATGGTAAGATTCTTGGTAGTATAGACGAGCAGTGAGATCTCGGTGTCCATTTACATAAGTCCCTCAAAGTTGCCATCCAGGTTAATAGAGCTGTTAAGAAGGCGTACGGTGTGTTGGCTTTTATTAGTAGAGGGATTGAGTTTTGGAAACATGAGATCATGTCGCAGCTGGTCAAAACTCTGGTTTCGTTGCACTTAAGAGTATTGCGTGCAGCTCTATCACCGCATTATCAGAAGGATGTGGAAGCTTTGGAAAGGGTTCAGAGGAGATTTACTAGGATGTTGCCTGATATGGAGGAAAGGTCTTATGAGGAAAGGCTGAGGGACTTGAGGCTGTTTTCATTAGAGAGAACAAGGTTGACAGGTGATTTAATTAAGACTGAAGATAATCGGAGGGTTAGATCAGATGGACATGGAGAGCCTTTTTCAGAGGACGGTGATGGCTAGCATGAGGGGACATAGCTTTAAATTGAAGGGTGATAGATATAAGACAGATGTCAAAGGTAGTTTCTTTAGTCAGGGAGTAGTAAGGGTGTGGAACACACGGCCTGCAGCAGTTGGAGACTCACCAACTTTAAGGGCATTTAAACGGTCATTGGATAGACATATGGATGAGAATGGTATAGTATAAGTTAGATGGGCTTCAGATTGGTTTCATAGGGTGATGCAACATCGAGGGCGGAAGGGCCTGTACTGTGCTGCAATGTTCTATGTTCTATGATATGGGGTACGCCATTTAGGATAGAGCTGAGGATAAATTTCTTTACCCAGTGAGCCTGTGAAATTCTCTATAACAGAAATCAGTTAAAGCCAAAATACTGAATGTTTTTAAGAAGGAGGTAAACATAACTCTTAGGGCTAAAGGAATCATAAGGATATGGGGAGAAAGCAGAAGTGAGGTACTGAGTTGGATGATGATCAATGATCATATTGGCAGAATAGGCTCAAAAGGGCGCAATGTCTTATTCCTATTTTCTATGTTTCTATATTCTTTCACTGACACTGGGTTAAAATTCAAGAAATGCCTTCCTAACAGCACAGTGTGCGTATCTATCCCAACACAGACTGTAGCAAATTCCTGCTCCTATTGCTTATATTTCTACATAACAGCACACTGTGCTGGTTTTCCGATGTAGGACATTTTGGTGAAAATGTGACCAGGGCCAGCAGGGTCACTCAATTCAATGAGGCAGGCAGACAGTTTGGCTCATTAGGAACTTTGCTAAGTTTACTTTCAAAATAACAAGTCCTGTCGGCATCCCCTTCGTGAACCGCCTGAAGGTGGGCACCTACTTAATTGTCGGAAAGATACCTGATAAGGATGGCAAGATTCTTATCGCATGAATACTATTAGAAACCAGGATAAGATCTCACTTAAATACAAAGAAGTGAAACATCTTTACTGATAAATCTTTAGCAAATAATTCTTTTATGAATGAAAGAATAAGGGAGAGATGAAAGGAATATCTAGATACAAAATGAAACGTCTTAACTGATAAAAGACTCCTTCAAAGCTTTAGGATTGAAAGAATAAGGGAGAAATGAAAGGAGTATGAAACATAAACAAATGGACTAGATGAAAGCTCAAATTCAAATGAATCTTTAAGTAAAAGTTAAGGAATAATGTTAAATGATACAGAATCACATGCAAGTGAGAGGAAGCTCTATGGTGGGTTGACTTCCCTATTTGCAAAGCAGGGCTCAAAATAATATTTTTAAAAACTCCTTTCACTAAGATCTCAGAAATATTAGGAACTCAAAATACTTTTCAAAAGTCATTCTCTCCCACCAGAAGACAGCTTACTAGGCTGGGCAAATGTTGCTGGATCTCCTATTCTTATGATGCTGTTAGATATTTTATGCTTACTTGTTCTAAAGATATTCCTAGATGTTCTTAGATATTTTTCACGAGTTATTAGATTTGATAATACATCTTTTGATAGCTTTTAAGCTATATATTTATCGACATATAGCATATTGCTCATTAATTTGTTAAATAAATTATAAAATTACTTAATCGTCCCATTTAAGCTTTTCTATTGCAATGATAACGTTTCCAGGAAGCTTCTCCTATGGGATGCGTTATTTAAATCTAAATTCTATAAAGTTAAGCATTTGTGGAATTAGCTAACTTGAATTCAGCAGACAGAACTCATGATCCAAGTTAGTTCTAAATAAGAGTTAAATGCCAATAATTAACGTGAGGGCACTAAAGTAGGAATAAATACCACTCTCTCCTCAGAATTGGCAGAAGGGGGTGGCACGGTGACTCAGTGGTTAGCACTGCTGCCTCAACGCCAGGGACCTGGGTTTGATTCCATCCTCAGGCAACTGTCCGTGTGGAGTTTGCACATTAGATTAGGTTACATTACAGTGTGGAAACAGGCCCTTCGGCCCAACAAGTCCACACCGACCCGCCGAAGCGTAACCCACCCATACCCCTATATTTACCCCTTACCTAACACTACGGGAAATTTAGTATGGCCAATTCACCTGACCGTGTCTGCGTGGGTTTCCTCCCACAATCCAAAGATGGGCAGGTTAGGTGAATTGGCCATGCTAAATTGCCCATAGTGTTCAGGAATGTGTAGGTTAGGTGCATTAGTCAGTGGTAAATCTAGGGGAATGGATCTGGGTGGGTTACTCTTCCGAGGGTCAGTGTGGTCTTGTTGGGCTGAAGGGCCTCTTTCCACACTGTAGAGATTCCCTTAAAAAGGACCGGCTCAGTGGTTAGAACTGCTGCCTCATAGTAGCAGGGTCCCAGGTTCGGTTCCAGTCTCAGGCGAATGTCTGTGTGGGTTTCCTCCAGGTGCTCCGGTTTCCTCCCACAGTCCAAAGATGTGCAGGTTAGGTGAATCGGCCATGCTAAATTGCCCATAGTGCTAGGTGCATTAGACAGAGGGAAACAGGTCTGGGTGGATTACGCTTGGGAGGGTCAGTGTGGACTGGTTGGGCCGAAGGGCCTGTTTCCACACTGTAGGGAATCTAATCTAATCCAAACTAATCCATGTTTTATTTTCCAATTCAGATTACTAAAACACATATTATAACATGTATTTTAAATAAAGTAAAGTCAAAGAGGACAAATATTTATTTTTAACTGAAATACGTAAGTCTAGAAGGAACCTTGTTATGTTTAGTATTGGATATCAAATGAGCCAGACAACCACAGTCTCAAGCTGATTTGATTCAGTGTTTCATACTAGTAAAAGAAATCCATACATCAATAAGTTCTCCCAATATTTTTCATTTAATAGAGTACATGCATATACTTTTCTTTCTTAAATAAAATGGGTGGGTGTAAAGCAAACTGCTGGAATAGGCTGGACTGGGGCTCATTTCCTATTATTATTTGATGATCTGCACATATAAAGGGAAACAATGGATTTGAAATACACAAGGAATGCATTTCAAAGTACAACAATGGGAATGAAATTGTTGGAATGCAAGTCTTTCACGGGCTGTATTAAAAAGTGAATTACAATTATTAAACATTTAACTGGATCAGACTACTATGGAGTTGAAACACATTGGTTTAAAATCTTTCAAATCATTATTTCACTTTCACTCGCTTCTCTCTATCTTTGTTATTCTTCCTAGTGGCTGTAATAGGAAGTTGCAGTTCTGGTTGCTAAGAAACACCAGTGGACATGCTGAATTCATGTAAACAAACAAGTCCTTTTTAAACAAAATCATGTTAGATAGGGGTCTTGTGTGTTTCCAGCTGTATTTAGATGTGAACAGCTGCATTGAAACAGTTTACAACACCAAGAGTTAGCACTGAATGGTCAAATACAGCCCCTAGGAGGAAAACAGTTTCCTAGGACACAGTCAGAATAAAAAAAGGTCATGTTCTGCATGAGCGCATCCTGTGAAAATGTCACAGCATCAAGCTCTTCACCAATCTTGTCATTGCTAGAGTCTTATATAAAAAGACACTAGCTCCTCACAATACATTTATACATCTGTTGGTTCTGTAAATGCTGCCCTCTGAGCAGAATCATGTATTAGGGGAACCTGTACATGACTAATCTCATCCTATTAGCTAAATTTTAGATAACTGAAATGAGTTCACAATTTTACCATCTGGATGAGGAGAGCAATTTTCACAAAATAATGTGCACATGAGCTAAGTAAACAATTTGCCCAAGAACAAAACACTAGAAAGGCCAAATACAAAAATAATTATGGAGTCAGCAATATATAGACATATCCCAAGTCACTGGTCTCCACTGTTGCACTTCATTAAATTCATTTGTAAGATCTCTAACTGTTGATTACACCAACAGGCTCAAGAAACTGGAAAGGTATACTCTTATCCTTTTGATTGTGCCCCAATGTACAATAATTAACATGGGAGGGCACTAAACTTGGAATAAATACCATTCCCTCCTCAGGGTTGCCAGAGAATCCATGTTTTATCATCTAATTATTATTCTAAAGCTACCTAATAATTGATAATGGACAGTCCACAACAACCTGACAAAGAATGAAGCAAGAGATTACACTGTTGTTCTCACACAAAATTTTTTGATGATGTCAGGGGAAAAAAATGAGCCTGTTTAAAAAGGCAAATAAGACCCTTCACATTGAAAACTGAGCTAGAGAGAGTACAAATGCAAAACTTTGTAGATGAGTGCAAATATACAAATGAATTGCAAGTGCAAAGCACTGACATCTGATCTTTATCTTACACTGTATAACATGCAAGTGCATCACACATAATAAATCAAGCAAGTCCCCTAGTCCTTGCACTATAATTTTTGTTTCATATCTTCACAAATGTTATTCCAACAATGATTAGCCATTACCATATTGAATGGCACAGCAAGCTCAAGAGGCAATTGACTTACATGGCCTGCTCCTATTTTCCATGTTTCTACATTTGACCATCTAGGCTTGGTTGGCACCACTTCCAAAAACATTCATTCCTTCCAACATTGATGTTCAGTAGGAGCAACATATTATTTACAAACACACTGCAAAAATTCAATGTTCCTTAGATAGCACCCTCTAAATCCATGACGACTTTTATCTAGAAGGATAAGAGCATAGATACTGAGGAAAGCGAGGGAGAAAATTGCTTGGGCATTCTATGAAATCTTTGTATCCTCTTTAGTCAAGGAGAGGTCCCAGAGGAGTGGAGAATAGGCAATGCTCAAGAAGGGCAATAGGGATAATCTGGAAATTATAGGCCAGTCAGCCTTTCATCACTGGTCGGGAAATTACTGGAGAAGATTTTTACGGACAGGGTTTACTCACATTTGGAAAAATATGTACGCATTAGCAACAGACAGCCTGGTTTTATGAGAAGGAAATGATGTCTCAAACTTGATAGAGTTTTGTGAGGTAGTGACAAAGATGATTGATGAGGGCAGAGTGGTGGATTTTCACTACATCAACTTAAGCAAGATCTTTGTGAAGGTCCTTCATGGCAGGCTGATTCAGAAGATGAAGGCCCCACATGGCATCCAGAGTGATCTGGAAAGATGGAAAAAAAGAACTGGTTTGATCATAGGAAACAGAGTAGCATGGAAGGTGGTTTTGCTCCCTGAAGATTTGTGACTAGTGGTGTTCCACTGGGATCAATGCTAGGATCCCTGCTGTCTGTAAGATAATACAAATGATTTGGAGGAGAATGGAGGTGGTCTGATTAGTAGGTTTGCACAAAGACTGGGGGAGCTACTGGTAGAGGGAAGGATTGCCAATGGATACAGCAGGATATAGATAGAATGGAGAATTGGTTCAAGAAATGGCAGATGGAATTTAATACAGAAAAACATGAGATGATGGATTTTGGAAGGTCTAATGCAGGAGGGAAGTATGTAGTAAATGGCAGAGCCCTTAGAAGCATTAACGTATAGAGAGATCTAGATGTACAGATAAACACAGTTCTCTGAAAGCAGCAACCCAAGTGGGTAAGGTGGTCTAGATCGCCTATGGCATGCTTGCCTTCATTGGTCAGGGAACAGAGCATAAAAATTGTCAAGTCATATTGTAGCTGTACAAAACTTTAGTTAGGCTATATTTGGAATATTGTGTACAGTTTCGGTTGCTACACTACCAAACGAATGTGGAGGCTTTGGAGAGGGTACAGAAAAGGTTTACCAGGATGTTGCCTCATTTGGAGGGTATTAGCTGTGAGCAGAGATCGAACAAACTTGGTTTGCTTTCACTTGAATGATGGAAGCTGATGCATGGATAGTCAGAATGTTTTTCCCATGGTAGAAATGCAAGTATTACAGGATAGATTTAAGGAATGGGGGAAAGTTTAAAAGGAAATGCGAGGGGCAAGTTCCCCCTTCCCACCCAAAGTGTGGTAAGTGCTTGGAACATGCTGCTAGGGTAGGTGGTAAAAGCAGATACAATACACTGGCATTCATATTATATGATGTCAATACATGCCCTGCTGTTAGGAGGTCAAAGTAGCTTGTACGATTTGATTCTAAGGTTTAACGGGTGGGGGAATGTAACCTTACTAAACTGCAAAGTTTTAGATTACTGTAGTGAGATCCAGGGTTTGCAATAAAGAATCTTTCCTTTCTATAGTGCTATTGTAATACGTCACATGCCAACAAATTCTATTCCTCTCTTGAATGGTGAACCAGGTGCTCTTGCCAAATTGAAATATTGGCTTTGAACCAAGCAACTTCACTTGCACAAGACAGACAGCAAAACAGTAAAATACCATGATAATGTAATAACTATTTTTTTTAATATATCACGAATATGTATAAGATAGATTTATTTTCACTAATTAGATTCCAAATAGAATTCTGTTAACTCAAAAGAATCTGTCTCTTTGGCTGGACAACTAATAATTTTAAGGAAAAAATAGACTAAATCTCTTGTCTGAGGGGTATTTTGCTGACTAAAAGCTGATGGTGGATTAGAAGTCCTCTAAGAAGCACCATAAAGTAAAGTTGAAGCAAGATGACAAGGAATATATTTTCAAAAAGAAAAGTTCGATTTACTCTGACCTTGCCTCAGTCTAAGAAATGTCAAAGGTTATTGTAAAATTTTGCAGCCTATCTAATTTATGACTACATATATTGTTTGCATTCCCACGAACAGAATGTATTTAAGACAAGCCCAATAACAAAATAGTTAGCCATCAATATTAAACAAAGAAGCAAACTTTGAGCTGGACAAAAGTAAAATATTTTGAATTGTAAGCTTTGCAATCCTTTTCACTGCCTCACATTTGATTCTAGCAATATAATTCAAAGGAAAAATATTTAGTACTGATGAAAAGGACATTTTTACTACAATAACAAAGCTGCAAACATCAATTTTTAGGTGCACGAACTGTTGCATAGCATTTCATGCAGATATTATTAAACAGAATTTGATACTGAGACACAGAAGGATGCATTAGTACAAATGATCAAAGGTTTAGTCAAAGAGACCAAATGAGGAGAGGTAGAGCATTGGAGAGGTTTAGAAAGGGAATTCCATAGTTTATGCTGCAAGCAATTGAAATCACAGCTACCAGTGAAAAGTTATAAAAACCTGGAATTCCAAGGAGCTAGAATTGGAGGTTACACATATTGGAGGGTGAATGGGCTTGAGGATGTTACAAAGATGGGAAGCAGAAAGCAACCTAATTTATTTTGGTTTCAAAAAAGCATTGATCATTTGGGAGATAACGTAGCTCATTCAGTACAGAATTGAAATGTGAATGGGATTTAGGTTTTAAATATTCATCTTTGTGGGCAGCACGGTGGCACAGTGGTTAGCACTGCTGCCTCGCAGCGCCAGAGACCTGGGTTCAATTCCCGCCTCAGGCGACTCTCTGTGTGGAGTTTGCACATTCTCCCAGTGTCTGCGTGGGTTTCCTCCAGGTGCTCCGGTTTCCTCCCACAATCCAAAAATGTGCAGGTCAGGTGAATTGGCCACACCAAATTGCCCGTAGTGTTAGGTGAAGGGGTAATAGTAGGAGAATGGGTCTGGGTGGGTTACGCTTCGGCGGGTCGGTGTGGACTTGTTGGGCCGAAGGGCCTGTTTCCACACTGTAGGGAATCTAATCTAATCTAATCTAATCTTAGGGGCACAGAGAGATGGTGATAAGCTACCATTTGGAATTGCTGCAGGTTGGGTGATGTAGGATTGACCCACACTGCTGTTAGATCTGTTCCAGGATTGTGATCCAGTGACAGAGAAGAAACACCATTATATTCCATTGTCAAGATGGTCCATGACCTATAGGGAAAATTGGAGTGAAGGCGTATTGATGAAACTATTAGCTTGCTCGGTTCAGAAGTATAGCTTTGTCGAAAATAAACATGAACAAGCTGCAACAGTGCATCTTATGGGTGGAACACAATGCTGTCAATGTGGACCAGGGTGGAAAGAGTGAATTTCTAAGATATTAAGTGCTTTGTTTTGTCCTGGGTGACGTTAAGCCTCAAGGTTTGGTGGAGCTGCACACATCCAGATATCTATGAAGTATTCCATCACACTCCCAACTTCTAATGTGCCCATATTAGACAGGCTTTAGAGTTATTTGTCATAAACTTTCCAGCCTCGACTCTACCCTTGTAGTCACAGTAATTATGTGACTGCTGCAACTAAGTGCTTAGCACCGCAGACACTGCACCTCTTGGTCCCACTATTGCATCCGTCCTTCGCCTCCTTTCACATTTGGACCAAGACTTTAATGAAGTGTCCAACTGAGTGGTCCTGCTGGAGCCCAACCTAAACATCAATGAACACATTACTGGTGAGCAGGGCCCATTTGATGCCACTGTTGATAGCACCTTCTAGCACTTTGATGATTGAGGACAGACTGATGGGAAAGCAATAGGTCAAGTTAAATTTATTCTGCCTTTTTTGTGGACAGGCTATACCTGAGCAATTTTCAAATTGCCGAGTGAATGCTTGCGTTGTATAGCTGGATTGGATCATCTTATTTAGTGCTGCAGCTACTTATAGAGAGAGTGAGTGTCTCAGCACAGAAACAGACCCTTCCGTCCAACTCATCCACATTGACCAGGTTTCCTAAACTGAACTATTCCTATTTGCCTATGTTTGCCTCATATCCCTTTAAATATTCCCCATTCTTGTACTTGTCCAATATCTTTTTAAATGTTGTAATTGTACTCACCTCTACCCCTTCTACTGGCTGTTTATACAATATATGTATCACCTTCTGTGTGAACAAGTTGCCCCCAGGTCCCTTTTAAATCTTTCCCCTCTCACCTTAAATGTAAGCCCTCTAGTTTTGGATTCCCCTACGCTAGGCGAGAGACTTTGGCTCTTCACCTTGTCTATGTCCCTTTTGATTTTATAAACCTCAGCATCCTACAACTCAGAGGAAAAAATCCCAGCCTCTCTAACTCAAACCATCCAGTCTCAGTAACATCCATGTATATCATTTGTACCCTTTCCAGTTTAATAACATTCTTCCTATAGCAAGCCAACCAGAATTGTATGCAGTATTCCAAGTGTGGTCTCACCAATATCTTGTACAGCCGTAATGTAATGTTCCAATTCCTACACTCAATGTTCTACCGATGAAGGCAAATGTGCAGAATGCTTCCTTCACCACCTTGTCTACCCGTGATGCCACTTTCAACAAACTATGTACCTGTACCCCTAGGTCTCTGTTTGACAACACTCCTAGGGCTCTATCTTTAACTGTGTAAGTCCTGCCCTGATTGGTCTTACCAAAGTGCAACACTGCTCACTTATCTAAAGTAAACACTACCTGCCACTCCTTGGCCCACTGATCCAGCCTCTCAAAATCTCATTGTACGAGATCACTTTCTTCGCTGTCCACTACACCGACAATTTCAGTGGCATCACTAACTAACAAACCATGCCTCCTATATTCTCATCCAAATCGTTTATACAAATGACAAACAATAGTGAGCCCAGCACAAAAGTCTTCGGTAATACAACTGGACTGTTGTTGAGTCCATAAGTTTGGTTTGAAATCATTTCTTTATATGAAAATATGATTAAAAATGACTACCATCAAGCAATCATGCTGAACAAACATATGGCATTACAAATAAGTGCTTGCAACTGCATGTAAAAAAGGTGAGGGGTAACATAATGAAGGGAAGCTAACAAGGCAGGTTGGATCATGAAAAGTATAGAGGAACTTCAGGGCACATGTCCATACATCCCTGAAAGTGTGCTGGACAGGAACATAAAGTTGTCAAAAAGGTACACAGGATATTTGATTTTATTAATTGAGGCACAGAATATGAAAGCTGGGAGGTTATTTTGGAATTGTATGAAACAGTGGTCAGGCTACAGCTGGAGTACTGCATTCAATTCATGTAAATGCACAACAGGAAATTCATGATTACATTGAGGGCACAGAAAAAATTTACAAAACTGTTAACTGAACTGGAGAATTTTAGTTAACAAGGAAAGATTATTTATAGGATCATGCTTTCTTCATTAGAATAGAGGAGGACAAAAGAAGAGCTAACTGAAGTGCGTAAAATTATGAACAGTCTAGACAGAATGGCAAGGAAGGCCCTACTCCCCATGCTTTGGGAATCGATCACCATGAGGCACAGATTTAACAGAAGAGTCATTAAGTTCAGAGATGACTTGAGGAGAAATTTCTTCATCCAGAGGACAGTGGCAAACCAGAACTCTGCGTGAAAGACTACTGGAAATCTTAAACAAATATTTGAGTATACACCATGTGCTGTAACCTTCAAGGCTACAGAGCTGGCAAGTAGAATTAGATTGGATGGCTATTCATCAGCCAGCATAGAGATGACAGTCCAAGTGGCCTCGTAATGCTGCAATTTTGTTTTATCATTCTGTGATTATAAACAGAAAAACTGATCTTCCAAACAAAAGTCTTTATAGCAGAGTCCTCTGGAAATGGGAAGGATAATTGCTGCATTTATTAGAGCAAATCAAACAGGAGAAAAAGCACTTTTTCAATACAAATCAGTAGAAGTAGATTGCATGGCAATGGTTAATTGGGCATGCAGAGGATAATAAACCCTTCATCAAGCAACTTCAGAAATAAACTTTAAAACAAAATGGTAGGGTGGGAAGAGAGTGGAGCTTTTAAAAAAAAGTCTAGCCAAGAAACACAAGAGAAAATTAACATCATATTTCAGCTGGGAAAGGTGATGTCACACTATGATCTTTTGGATTCAGAAAAGCATGCCTGCATAAATTACAGTGCTATTACAACCGTTACATAATCTGTACTGGATTCATGCACAAACAATTCACCTGCCAATAGTCCATCTCAGAACACATTTGCTTTTCTCATGTGCCAGCTAGAGTTCAAGCAGTGATTAAATCAGCATTTTTTCCCCCAATTCAAAGTGCATGACAACCCAGGTCAAAGAAAGGCTTTAAACAATTCAGCAGATAGCCCCACACTGCCAAATTCTTCCATGACCCCAATACTTCATGTGGAAACTCTTTCATAAAGACACTTTAAATAAGATTAAAACATTTTTTTAAAAACAGTCTGAAGTAAACTTGATAAATCCAATGCTTTTTGAATACAGCAGCTTTTAGTGAAGAGAGAATTAACTAACTGTATGAGTCTATTTGAGAAATTTGGCTCTATTTACCTGTTGGTTTGGCTAGACGCCCAGTTGAACAAATAACTACACAGGTCTTGCTTGGTAAATGCACAAAAGCAAAAATAATCATTAGTACATACATCAGGTTCCTTGTAGCGTTCTTCAACAGCAAAACCTAAAATAATTGTGAAACCCTGTCTCTCTTATGGCGTTGATCTTCAGCAGTGGTCTAATTTTCTTGGGTGGAGTAGCCTCTCAATTAAATCAAATATATCCATGTACTCAGCCAATTCCACTCATCACAGCTCACAGCATAAATATAGTAGCTTGAAAATATCTTAGGCATGCCAAAAGAGTTCTTGTGAAAATGATTAAGATGAAGGTGTTTAAAATTTATCTAATTAAGTTAATTCAGTTGAGCTTGTCAGCTTTCATTAAATTCACAGAGGAACCATTTAACAGAAGTGGTCTTGAAATGAACTGGAGCTTACTTTGCTTCCAGTGCCAGTGCAATAATCCCAGCAGCCATTGGTGCCGAAGCAGATGTTCCAGTGTGACTATCTGTACATCGCTGCCTGAGGTCAGTTGTGATCTGAAAAAAAATTGTCCAAAATAATTTAATGAAACAATTCCCTGTTACATTTTCTACACCAAATAAATCTATAGCTGCAGTAATTTAAATAATAATTCTCATCCAGTAGGGTGTAAACAAATTTGGTATTTTTGACATAGCCTAAAGTAAACTATCAATTTGAAAACTATGCACAATTTCAGGTGATCAAACAACACAGCGCAAGAGAGGTAGGGTATGGAGTTCCATACACTGCCCTCTTCCTAATTTCACTGGTTGTAACATGGCTCCTGCAGGGAAGGAATATTGGAAAAAAAGCAGAGTTATGGAATTTTTTTTTAAACCACTAAAGGGGGAAATTGATGGAGGCATAAAAATTTTCTATTAGTATTAACAACATGCTTGTGCTCAAAGGAGTGCAAAATGAAGAAATAAAACAAATATATAATTTAAACATTACAGTAACCACAAATGTCACTGTACAAAACTTAATGGGGGATTGAATCCATGCTGTTGGTATCACACTGCTCTGCAAACCGACAATCAAGTCAACTGAGCTAAACTAATTCCCTCTCTACAAATACAGTTGTGTTCTAACTAGATTAATTGCTGACTCTGCATTTTAGGCTGACATGAACAATAACAAACTGATTATATCTTAATTTTCAGATTAACTATTCAAAGCACAAAGACTGATTAAACATCATACAGCTTTTATAACAGATTTTTTTTGACGCTATTAAAACGGCATCAAAAGGTTATGCAAATTTGCTGAGGTGGCATTGGTGGCTCTTTTCCTTGTTCACTGAGATTTCTTATGACAATGGTGCTTCTCTATTGGAGCTCGCTAAGGAATTCAGGATGTGTGTGTAACGCTAATAAATGGCCAAGTTACAATGATGTGTAACTTAGCAACCCTATTACGTTTAATATTCTTCCTATGATTCTGCGACACTTGCCCTTCTTAATAATGAAGCTGTGACGATTTGCCATCTGTTGATGGTAAACTTTGATGCACTATGTACAAAGGAGGATTGATGGATATGGACTCCACTAGGAGAGTTTAATGAACCAATTGCTTAGCTCTGTCTATAGCCTGCTGAATTTGGTATTTAAGACAAAAGCTATTCCGTCAAATAGTGTCACTTAGCAGTACTGCCTTTTAAGACAATACACTCCATTGAATCAGTATTGGTTTCCCAGCAATGAATGATTGTGGGATCAGGCCTGCAGTTACAGGTTATGTTGACACCTAATTGTTCTGCTAATAGGTTTACAGATAGCCAGTTTTGGAATGCTAAATTTTGTTTTTAGTTTTTCCTCACGTGGCTTGAAGGCAGATATTGTATGACAAAACTGAAAAAGGCTTTAACATGACAAAATCTTAACTTTACAGGGAATGCTGCAGGAAACAAAACTTTTGACAGAGGTATTACTCAAGTTGAAGTCAAGTGGTGAATTCCCTCTTCAGTTGATAAAAATTTAGAAAACTGTATGAATCAGCATCTCAACATTTAAAAAAGGGTGCGCAGGAGATTAACTGGAATGGCAACATAAATCCCACATTTCTGGTATGTGGAAAAACATGAATTGTTCTCCTTGTAGCAAACCAGGTTTTGAGGAGATTTAGTAGAGATATTCAAAATATTGAAAAATCTTGATTACATAGGTGGTGATGGGGGAGGAGTGGTGGTGATGGGGGAGGAGTGGTGGGATTGAGGGAGGGGTGAGCAAGGTGTGTGGGATGTGGTTGGTAACAGTTTCCATTAGTAAGCAGGTTTGGTAACCACAGAACAGATTTCAGATTTAACGATGGGGAAGAGAAGGTGTGTTGAATTAATTGCATAGCTCTTTCAAAAGTCAGGTGCAGTCGTCGAGAACCAAATAGTTTCTTTCTGTTCTACACAACCTGCTGAATTAACATAACTTAATACAATGGAAGATTGGCACCTCAACTTGTGCATCTCTATGTTTTTAATGTGATGCAAGTTCATGGAGGTGAATAGCATTCAATCCCTGAATTGAATATATCAACCGCAAAGCAATAATTCAGGAGGAGCGGTTATTTAAAAAGGTGATAAAAATAAAAACAGAAAATAGAATCATAAAAGGTTCATAGCCCTTTGTTACTCTGCTGGTAAATAGGATGTTTGTTAGTGTCTGATGCTGGTGTACACCTGACCTGTACGTTAGCATGTTTTTTTTTCTTTACATGTCTTAACTGCCCTGTATAACTGTCATCAAAAGGTTCAATTTTGATTTCTACAAGTGACTAAGTCAGCACAATATTTTTGAGAAAAAAAAGAACATCATTCCCTCCAAGTGCCAACCCCAACCCAACCTTTTGTGTTAGTATTACTGCCTTGTTCACATTACAATCCTAGCTGCACAGAGTAGGTACCATGTCAAACATTTGTTGCTGACTGTTTCTCATGTCCTAGATATAAAGTAAAGTAATTACACTAGGGAAATGCTATATCCAATCTCTATATTTTTTTAAACAGTTAAATTACCATCTCAAACTCTAGCCCCATTCCTAGTTTTAGGTCATTTAAGTCAACCTGTCAGACATGTTATGACATACCTCTGGAGCAGATGGGACTTGAACCCAAGCATTTCTGGCTCAGAGGTGTGGCCACTACCATTATATTGCAAGATTCCCCATCCAATCTCTAACCTATTTTCCTAATCATACTGTTCAGAGATGTTATTAGACCTGTGGAGTAGTTGGACTTGAACCTGGATCTCCTGGTTCAGGAATAGGGATTCTACCTCTGTGCCACAAGATGGCCCATTCAATCACTAATCCTTTGCTGAGTTAGTTACCTCACCTGGAGTAGCAGCATTGATACTTTAATTGACTCCAGCACTCCTGGATCAAGTAATAAAATCATTAGTCAAAGCATTGGTTCCTAATAGTACAAACATTTCAAACAATAGTAATGGCCATCTGATGAGGTACTAGAAGAAGTATATCCAGTAAGGTATCAATACATTTAGAAGAGATAAGATAACAAGAATGTGGAGGAGGAGGAAAGTAAAAGGGGTAATAATAGCTAAGCACTTTCATGAAGGCAGAACCTGCAGAACGCAAGATTTATGGAAGAATTTAAGTTGCATGATCAGTCAGTTATAAGTAGTTTGAATTACATGGCAAAGCCCAGACAAAGGGCCTTGAATAGTGCAAACACTTGAATAGAAGTTATTCAAATAATTATGGTCACTGCTTTTTTGCACAAATGTTTGTCAACCTGTCTGACAAGAGGAATAAGTGCAATTTAACCTGTGTTCCACAGACTAAATTTCCTAAAGGAAAATCTCACAGCATGTGTGCGCTATTGGGCTTCATTGCTCCAAATGAGCTTTTACTGAATCATCAACTCAATGTCCAAGCATTGTTCCTACTGAGATCAGCTCTAATAACCACAACAGAAATGTTCCAATACAGCCAGCATATGCAGACCAAGTTTATTAGTCTGGGATTCTTCAAAATAGTCCCTATTCAGACCTGCCAAGTAATCTGCTAGGGTAGTAAGAGTCCAAAATAGGTACAATTGTGTACACTTGGGGAAAGGTTAAAATAAACACATGGAGTAGTTATAACAACTTTAAAATGGTCCCCATTGAAGGCCGCCTGGTAGCTCAATGAGTAAAAGCATCAAATAACCAACCCCCGAGATGAAGAACACAATTTTGATTTTCCAGTCATGCTGGGTTAGTCTATTCCTGCCAAGGTATGAGGTAAAGGCCATATGGTTAGCTTCTTCACTCGAGTCAGGGGTTGAAAGTTGGCCAGGCTGATTTTGAATGTTGTCCCATAAAATAGCCATTTTCCCCTCATTGTGATCATTATTATCATTAAAGCACAAGTGTTCAAAGAAAATGAAAGAAAGTAACTTTTTTTAAAAAATACTCTGATTTCTATCCCGAGGAAGTCTATAAGAGATTACTCTCCAATTTATGGAGACTTCAGGATAGTGTTATGGGGTTAGAAACCGGACATTCTGTGCAAACCTCACACATCAACATTATCTCAGTCGAGTTAGATACTGAAGGGCAATATCGGATATCAGGACTGTATACAAGTGAGAAATTAATGTCATTTTGAGATAACTGACTAAAGGAAAAAGAAAAATTATTTCACAGAAACAATTCGAAACAACTTAGCAAACACACTTGAGAGTTGGTTCTGGGCTCAACTATTAAGCTGTGTAGTTTTGTCCTGATACAAGATGCAACTTTTCCAACTTAATTAGGAATTCTTCTCATGTATCCTTGCACAAAGGGATCTATAAATCTTGGTCATTTTGGAATGATTTTGAACCTTGGTAAATATCAAATTTCATATCCCCTATTGTTACTGCCAATACTGAATGCTTTGCTCTTGCATCATTGTTTGGAAATTGTTACTGCTTTCAAAAGGGAATTGGTTAAGCACCTGAAGTAGTAAAATTTGCAGTGCTACAAGGAGAGGAGCAGTGAGACTAGTTGAGTTTATCTTGCAAAAAGCCAACACTATTCCAAAGGGCAGAAAGGCCTCTCAGTACCATCGCAATCACCTACATCATTCATCTCCTTTAAATTAACTTATTGCGCAGAGCACTTTTGAGACACAGATGGGGCATAAAGAAATATTGAAATAATTCTTTTCCCGTGATATAGTTTCATCAGACTTCAACAGAGGTCTGCTACAGAAAGGACATTATTAAATTGGAGAGGGTTCACAAAAGATTGAGCAGGATGTTGCTTGGACTGGAGGGGTTGAGTTATAAAGGAGAGGCTGGATAGGCTGGGAGTCTCTCTCACTGAAGCATAGAAGGTTCAGGGGGTGAACTTGTAGAAGTTTATAAAATCAGGAGGGGCATAGATAAAGGCGAATAGCCAAGGGCTTTTCCCTCGGATAAGAGAGTTCAAAATCACATGGTATATTTTTAACATGGAAGAGAGAAAGATTTAAAGGGGACCTGAACAGTAACTTTTTTACGCATCGGATGGTGCGTATGTGGAATGAACTGTCAGAGGAAATTGTAACCGAACCTGCATCGACCACATTTAAAAGACATTTGGGCAGGTACGTGAATAGGACAGGTTTATTGGGATATGGGCCAAACAGAAGCAAATGGGACTAGTTTAGTTTGGGAAACATAGCTGCATTGGATAAGTTGGACTGAAGGACCTGTTTCCTTGCTGTATGATTCTATGACTCTATAACTATATTGCCTTTCATATGATAAGGCATCTGTCCAAATGCACTTGACAGAGGCAACGCAAAGCAAAGGTTTGATACTGCACCATACAAGTCAATTAGGGAGGTGATCAAAAACCTCAAAGAGGCAAGATTTAAAGAATGCCTGAAAGGGGAAAAATAATGGTAAAGAAACAAAGAGGATTAGGAAGTAAATTCCAGAACTTGGGGCCTGAAGGCAGGTGAAAACAAGTGAACAATGATAGAGTGATGAACATCAGGATTGATTAAGAGCCACATTTAGATATGATGAGGTGGTGTCTGTCTTAGATTGGGGTGGACAAAAGTTAAAAATCACACCACACCAGGTTATAGTCCAACAGGTTTATTTGGAAGTACAAGCTTTCTGCCCCACTAGCTACCTGATGAAGGAGCAGTACTCCAAAAGCTTGGACTTCCAAATAAACCTGTTGGGCTATAACTTCGTGTTGTGTGTTTTTTCAAACTTTAGAGGAGTACTGTTCGCTAAGTTCACCTCTGATCTTTCAATTGCTATGCAGGATCATGCACTTAACTGCATTGGGTCACCATTCTTTGTGCCTATTGCTTGTTGTCAGATTGATAATGAAGCCCAATCCTCAAAATAGATTGTGCTTCCTTCTGATAATATCAGGTGGCCAGCCAATATATTTAGTCAATTGTTTTATAGCTAAAATATACCCCACATGTGGGCGGCACTGTGACACAGTGGTTAGCACTGCCGCCTCACAGTGCCAGAGACCCGGGTTCAATTCCCGCCTCAGGCGACTGATTGTGTGGAGTTTGCACATGATCCCTGTGTCTGCGTGGGTTTCCTCCGGGTGCTCCGGTTTCCTCCCACAGTCCAAAAATGTGCAGGTTAGGTGAATTGGCCATGCTAAATTGCCCGTGGTGTTAGGGGTAAATGGAGGGGTAAATGGAGGGGTATGGATGGGTGTGCTTCGGCAGGTCGGTGTGGACTTGTTGGGCCGAAGGGCTGTTTCCACACTGTAAGTAATCTAATCTAATCTAATCTTGGGTGCATCTTATTCTGCAGAAATTACAACTAACACAAGACTACTTACGACAGTGTGGGTCAATCTTCAAATCTACATCTAAACTTTCAAATGAACAGATTTGGAAAATGGAAATAGGATGCGCTCAGGGAAGAGTTGGAGAGAAAGAAACTTACTATTTTTCGATCATAAGACTCTCCACTGCTATAAGTAGTAGCAAGGGTTGATGAGCATTCCTCCAAGTACCAAGGCTTCTTCCCACTCTCAGCTGTACTACTAATAGAGATTGTATAGATGCTATTGGTATAACCATCGCAGGAACAGTGATCTCGGCTCCGGCCGCCATTACCAGATGCCCACACGTAGATGGAGCCCAAACCTCCACGGCCCTGTCAAGATAAGAACATTGTCACAAATTACTTTTTTAGACCAAGTTATCAAGAAATCAATGGTGGAACAAAGAGGACTACATTCTTCTTCTAGCAACCTTTCACTTCTGTTCATGCATTTAAGATGAAAATTATCTTTGCAAAAAATTCTTGGTTTTTTTACGTTTCTCATTTAAAATAATAGAGCTAACATCAATGTAAAATTAAGTTGATTTTAGCTTCAATAATAAAAGAACCTTGGTGAGAAGTGTACAGGATAGGATTGAATCAGTTAGACATAGAAAAGCTGTTTCCATTAGATGATACAAGAACTGCAGCTCACAGATAAGGTTTTGGCAAAAGATTGCAGTGTGGATAGTATGGAAGAACTGTTTTTTAAAAAAAAAAGTCAAATCTGATAATTACCTGGAAGTCACTACCTTGGAGGGTAGTGGAAGAACAGACTATGAATGGTGTCAGAACAAAACTAGTTAAATACTGAGGGAATACATTATCCCACAGCCTTGAATAGGAGTGGAAATTATTCACTCTATAGGATTACTCCCTAGAGATTTGGTGTACACTCGGCAGGCCATATGCCCACCCTGCCATTATGACCAAGTGCTAAGAATATTCCAATCCTGTAGACTTGTGAAAAAAATTGTTGACTTCATGAAATAAAAATACAAAGTGCTGTAGAAACTCAACAGGTCTGGCAGCATCTGTTGAGAGAAAGAATTAAAGTTTTAGTCCAGTATGACTGTGACAATGCTGCCTGATCTAATGAGGTTTGCAGGATTTTCAGATTTTAGATCACTTAAAAGATCAACATCACTTAAAGGATGCAATTGTTTGAAAGGGTTAGTGCTGTGGAATGCATTACATATAGATTCCGGCAGAACAACAACTTTGGATTTCAAAAGGTATAGGACCTAATTGAAACCTCCTCCAGTCTCAACAACAATGTCTCACATACCAATATAAACTACACCAAGTTGCCGTCATCTACATCAAACTACATCTTGTTTAAGGCAAGAGCTGCTTCCCTTTCGACCATAAAGTGGTTTTCCTTTACAACACCTAGCAAGCAACCCACACCAGAAATACAATTTAGCAGCAACTGTATCAGATGGGTCTCATACCACAATGAGCTATGCAGAAGGTTTATCTTGCAGCAGAGGAGTAACACGTTGTCAGTGACAATCCAAAATTTAACAACCACCACAATGATTGATTTTACAGAAGACGGTGCAACATATTGGAAAGGAGAAATATGAATCCCATGAGAATTAAATCCCAGCTTTTATAATAGGCTCATAAAAGGCCATAACCAACTGATACAAAGAAATCATTGCTGGTCTTTTGCAAAGTATTATATATGAACATTTGCCATATGGATATGAAATGTATTGATATCATTTACTGTCATGTTCATCCTGGCACTGCATCTGCAGCAGACTGTATTTTGGGTCATAAGGCAAATTTATAAAATTAATTGTCACTGTTCAAGTAGATTTTTGGATTTATAAATGATTCATAATTACAATATAATTTCACTGTTAAAATGAAAAATAATTAAACAAGAACTTAAAAGAAAAATCAATGTCACAAGTTCATTGAAAAATAAGTATACACATAAGACAGATAGATGGATGAAAACTGAGCTTTCTGAATGAACACTTTGTAGATGGAGCTTGGCAGGATTTTCCCATTCCTCGAAGTCTTTTTGTCTACCATCACTCTTATAGTAAATAAGCTTTGGAGGTTGTAGGCATAAAAAAACCAAACAAAAATGAGGTCTGGCCTTTGGTCAAATATACCTAATCCAATGATGCTGAAGCTGTTCTCTTTGGCAACTGAATCAATTGGAATGATTTGTGAATAATGGAAGTGACACCCAGTGCAGTAGGTGGTTGAGTTATTGGCTCTAATTTAAGGTATACTGACTTGGTGATGCCAGAGGAGTGCAAGTATTTCCATGTCTGTTATTATTTCTGACAGCAGAGTGTTTACGCCTGTCACACTGTTGAAATGCTTTATTTTGCCCTGGCACTGCCAGCTGTCATCCTATGAAATACAATTTTTGTATATCAGTGAAGCTTGTAACAAAATAGCAATCTATACCTTCAGCAGAGCAGGCACACTGACAGGCCCTTTCACGCCAAGTTAATAGAGACATTGCTTCCAGCCTATTCCCACGTCAGCCACCTTGCCTCATATGGCTAACTAGTGCCACTGAAATATTTCTATTCTGTGGCATTGCTAGGAATAGAAGTAATACAATTTTGAAAACAAATTTTAAAATTAATAAACAAATTAAAATTAAGAGACAGCAAAGAAAGTTACCTCAGAGTACAACTGGATCTTGACCCGATTGGCCAATGGGCCGAGGCTGAGTTTAATTTTGACAAACGAGAGGTGCGGCATTTTGGAAAGGCAAATCAGGGCAGGACTTATACACTTAGTGGTAAAGTGCTGGGGAGTGTTGCTGAACAAAGATCTTAGAATACAGGTTCATAGTTCCTTGAAAGTGGAGTCACAGGTAAATAGGATAGAATAGGCGGCGTTTGGTATGCTTGCCATTATTGGTCAGTGCATTGCTTATAGGAGTTGAGTGGTCACGTTGCCAATGTCCTCTACAGCTGCTAGGCTATTATTGAAATACTGCATGCAATTCTGGTCTCCCTGCTTTCAGAAGGATGTTGTGAAACTTGAAAGGGTTCAAAAAAGATTTACAAGGATATTGCCAGGATTGGAAAGTTTGAGCTATAGCTGAATATACGAGGGTTATTTTCCCTGGAATGTTGGAGGTTGAGTGGTGAACTTATAGATGTTTATAAAATCATGATAGGCCTGGCTAGGACAAGTAGACAAGATCTTTTACCCTGTGTGGAAAATCCAAAACTAGAGGGCATAGGTTTAAGGTGACAGCAGAGGGTGCTAAGTGTATGGAATGAATTGCCAGAGGAAGTGGTGGAGGCTACTGCTACTACACTTAAAAGGCATCTGGATGCGTACACAAATAGGAAGGGTTTAGAGCGATATGGGCTAAATGCTGGCAAATGGGTCTATATTTATTTAGGATATCTGGTCAGCATGGACGAGTTGGACCAAAGGGTCTGTTTCTGTGCTTTATATCTCTTTGATCAAATCTAATTACAAGTTGTTGCTTATTGGTACACAGTTCTCTGAACTACAGCTTGTGCCCACATATCCTTTAGTGAAACAGACAGCATCAAAACAAGACCTGCTTTACTTCTGTGATGGCTTGGAGGTTATAGGCACAAAAGAAACACAATGAGGTCTGGCAATTGGTCAAATATACATAATCCAATAATTTAAAAACCTTTATAATACTTTAAAATAGAATCAGTTTATTTATGCAAAGTTCATTTATTCAATGTATCAAAAATATATTTGAAATTGATGATGCTTTAGCACTTTAATAAATAAATCTCCTTCCACTCACATAGAACTTTACAGTGGAGGGAGGCTGCTCACTCAACCCA